>NW_027361741.1:29690000-30015000 GCF_039654945.1 Dendrobates tinctorius | reverse complement strand
ATACATGCTACATACATACTACATACATACTACATGCATGCTACATACATACTACATGCATGCTACATACATACTACATACATACTACATACATACTACATATATACTACATGCATGCTACATACATACTACATGCTACATACATACTACATATATACTACATACATACTACATACATACCACATATATACTACATACATACTACATGCATGCTACATACATACTACATGCATGCTACATACATACCACATACATACCACATACATACTACATACATGCTACATATATACTACATGCATGCTACATACATACTACATATATACTACATGCATGCTACATACATACTACATGCTACATGCATGCTACATACATACCACATATATACTACATACATACAATACATTCATACAATACATACATAGACATACAGTACATATAACATAGAGTAACATACTTACCAATACTTGTCACATTGTTCCCCGAAGCCATTGTCTTTCCGGAATAAATATTAACATAACAAACCACAAAAATACTCACCCACGATCCGAAGCAGTCCACGAGTGTGTCCCACGACGATCTTGGGTAGAGAACTGCAGCATCAGATGATGCTGCCGTTCTCTACGGGCTGCAGGAATCCAATGACGGAAGGTAGGTATCCTTCCGCACTGTATTCCTCCGCCACTTAAAAAAAAAAAAAGTCCCTAGTCTCACTTTATGCCATTGCTGCGTGGGAATTTCCCACACAGCAATGGCATAAAGTGAGACTAGGGACTTTTTTTTTTTTAAGTGGCGGAGGAATACAGTGCGGAAGGATACCTACCTTCCGTCATTGGATTCCTGCAGCCCGTAGAGAACGGCAGCAACAGCTGATGCTGCCGTTCTCTACCCAAGATCGTCGTGGGACACACTCGTGGACTGCTTCGGATCGTGGGTGAGTATTTTTGTGGTTTGTTATGTTAATATTTATTCCGTAGACGACAATGGCTTCGGGGAACAATGTGACAAGTATTGGTAAGTATGTTACTCTATGTTATATGTACTGTATGTCTATGTATGTATTGTATGAATGTATTGTATGTATGTAGTATATATGTGGTATGTATGTAGCATGTAGTATGTATGTAGTATGTATGTAGCATGCATGTAGCATGCAGTATGTATGTAGCATGCATGTAGTATATATGTAGTATGTATGTAGCATGCATGTAGTATATATGTAGCATGTATGTGGTATGTATGTAGCATGTAGTATGTATGTAGCATGCATGTAGTATGTATGTAGCATGTATGTAGTATGTATGTAGCATGTAGTATGTATGTAGCATGCATGTAGTATATATGTAGTATGTATGTAGCATGCATGTAGTATATATGTAGCATGTAGTATGTATGTAGCATGCATGTAGTATGTATGTAGCATGTATGTAGTATGTATGTAGCATGTAGTATGTATGTAGCATGCATGTAGTATATATGTAGTATGTATGTAGCATGCATGTAGTATATATGTAGTATGTATGTGGTATGTATGTAGCATGTAGTATGTATGTAGCATGCATGTAGTATATATGTAGTATGTATGTAGCATGTAGTATGCAGTATGTATGTAGCATGCATGTAGTATATATGTAGTATGTATGTTGCATGTAGTATGAATGTAGCATGTATGTAGTATGTAGTATGAATGTAGCATGTATGTAGTATGCATGTTGTATGTATGTAGCATGTAATTTTTTTTTTTTTTTACATTTAACACATTAGCCGGATGATGGGACTACTACTGTCCCATCATTGGCTAATGTGTCAATCACTGTCATGGTAGCAGGCATCGCCCGATGGGACTTGTAGTCCCATCGGACGATGCCTGCACAGACCCCCGGAGCCTGCACAGACCACCGGCAGGCCGGCACAGCCCCCCGGCAGGCCGGCACAGCCCCCCGGAGCCTGCACAGTCCCCCGGCAGGCCGGCACAGCCCCCCGGAGCCTGCACAGACCACCGGCAGGCCGGCACAGACCACTGGAGCCTGCACAGACCCCCTGGCAGGCCGGCACAGCCCCCCGAAAGGCCCGTACAGACCCCAGAGAGGCTGTACAAGGGCAGGAAAGGGTTTTTCTTATTCCGATACCGGAAGTCCCATAGACTTGAATGGGACTTCCGGTATCGGAATCGGCGATACCGATACTTTTTTTAAAGATCGGCCGATACCATCCGATACGATACTTTGAAGTATCGGACGGTATCGCTCAACTCTAGTCACCTATATTATAGAATGCACCAAATGCAATCTTAAATATGTTGGTAGTACAAAACGTTCAGTTTGTACCCGAATTAAGGAGCATCTCCATGATATTGTTAAATACAACCCGGTAAAAAATATATCACAGGCTTCTAAACATTTTGTTCAAATACATGACAAAACAATTGAATTTTTTTCTGCATATGCGATTGAAAAACTTCATAAAAAATCTAGACATGGTTTCAATCTAAATGATTTGAGAAATAGGGAGGCTTGGTGGATTTTTCAATTGGACACCAGAATCCCACAAGGATTGAATCTTAGACGAGATATTATGTTGCATTATTAGTTATCGCAATAACAATTTGTTTGGTATTATGTCTATATTAAGCCTTGCACTGTCATTATTTGATTTTAACATAAATCCATTTAAATTCTGTGATCATCTAACTGGGTTTATCGTGCAGCTTATTTTGGTGAACTTGATTATGTATTGATATATTCAGGTGCTAGAGTTTCAATCACTATGACAATATGTGTGGTTGTGCAGTGACTGTAGAAAATATTTTTTTTTTCATGGCAGTGCTCACTAATATGACTTCGCTTATAACCAACTATTTTTGCATTTTATAGGTATACACGTGAAAACATTATTGTTTTTTTCTAATCATGGAAATGATCTTTAAATTAAGTGCTATAGGATTTTATCTATGTCTATCCATGATCACTTGACATTGTGATCACATTCGGTTTGGAGGACTTTTATGGAGATCTTGTCTTTAATGTTGGGAGCGAATTGTTGCAGGACTTTGTTCACATTTGCCTGCGGTGGTTTGGACATTTCCACAATGATTGATCTGGAAAAACTTTTTGAGAAAGGAATATGTCTTCAATATCGGGAATGACCACTATGGGACTTTGTTCATACTCATCCAAGATGACTAGAAGAGAAGGAAGAAGTAAGGAGAAAAAACTTGGAAAAAATATATATATTTTTTTTTTCTCTCTCTTCTTTTTCATTTTTGTTTTCGCTTTTGCTTCCAGTTCTTAGGATTTCATATATAATGATTGTCTATAAGTGTATGTTTTCCACCATTATGTATCATTTATCATGTTGATATTATTTTTGTGAAACCTCTTATAATTGCTCTATATTTTATTTGTATCATTGTTTATCAATGATTAACAATGATTAATAACATGAACCATAAAAATTATGAATTTAATGACTCATAAAATATACTTGTCATCATATATATATATAAATTCATTTAAAACAAATCTCAATTGAGTTTTTTGTTATATATAATCTGAAAGAGCATTATATGTGGTTCCAGTAGACACTTTTTATTTTATTTTCATGGTTTTTGTTTTTTCACTTATTCATTTTTGTATAATCCAGCATTATCTGCTGACACATATGTTCCCACTTGCACTTAATTTCCCCTACTGAAGAGGGGGGTATATAGTGGAACTGGCAACATTCACTAGCTGTTATGATTAAGGGCGTCTAGCCAGAAACGCGTAAACAATGTTCTGTTGTCTGAACAGCACTCAATAAATCACCAGAGCACTTCAGCTGGATCATTGCTTCTTCTATTACTGCTGTGCGGCCAGGGCAGGGCCGGATCCGAGTCTGATGTGCGGTGAGGTCAGACGTGGGTGAGCTGGACTCTCAAACAAGTTTCATGACCATGTTGTTGACTGATTTTTCAAGTCCCGCTCACACGACTGGTAATACTGCATCAATTGAAAGTGACAGGAGACAGCAGTTGTCAACTATGGTTACAAACTACTTCTCCCATATCGATGTTCTCTCTGACGGTGGGGGTGCACACCCGCCTTCAGACACACCGCCATACTATGAGGGGCCCAGTGCCAGTACCGATGCCCACGAGTGGGCCCCCTTGCTTGGGCAGGGCCCCAGCATTTGCAATGTTTACCTCTCTCTGCTCCTCCACTGTGTAGTCTGGCCTGTCAAATCCTTCACTGGGACTGCCACTACAAATTTGGTGAACTGATACATGATGGTTAAGACGTAGCTATGCCCTGTCCTGCTGGCCGGGCTCTAGCTTCAGATGATCAATGGCTTCCATTTCTTATGGACGTCGACTCACAATGAGATGCAGTGGTGGTTTATCATCAGCTTTCACAGTTTTCCTACTCACAGACGTGTGACATTCCTGTGCACATTTTTAAATGTGCCCTCTCATGCCAATCCTCTAGAATCGCCTACGGCCTGGGGCTTCTGTCTTTTGCACTCCAAAGTTACGTGACAGATCATGATAGGCAGTGAGCACCATGTCTACATCTCTCCCTGTGATCAAAATTTGATGGAGATGAGTAACGGTGATGGGATCAACGGTTCTGCGATACAGCAACCCTTTCTTCACAAAGAACTGTTTTCACTGTCTCCACACACAAAAAGTAATTGAGGGTCAGCATCGCCTCTGAGAATTCTCCCGGAAGTTTTTCCCGTGATTAGTAATTCCTACATTTCTGCAATCACTAGACTTTATGTCTGTACTTTTATGCATCTCATTTTCCTATTGCAGAGAGTCGGACTGTCTTACTGAGACAGAAATATATATGAAGATTTAAAAATACCACTAAAAGTGTATCCTGGTGTACGCTTCAAATACATTTCCTTTTTCCTACTTTTTAGATTGTTGTCTAATCCATACTGAGAACACGGAGATTTTAAATGTTTAAACTATGCTGCATATATATTGTCATGATCCAGGACGGGATTTCGCTTTGACCCGTCCTGGTTAGACTATGGGTTAATTGTGCTGCCTCTCTCTGGCAGCAGGAGGCTATTTAGTGCTCACTGGACCTGGGTCCGGTGTCAGTTATACTCCTGCCCTCGGCTGAGTTAAGTGACCTCTTGTATACGTGTGCCTTGTGCCTGATATCTTGCTTGCTTGTTCGGTTGTGATCTGGTTCTGTCCCTGTTACGAGTTCTGCCTGTCCCTCTTGTACTGCGCTACCTCTCGTGTATGACTCTCTGCTTGTGACCCGACTTCTCTCTGCTTGTCTCCTTGGTACCACGTCGTCCTCTTGTGTATGACCTTTGGCTTTGTCTGACTACCCGTCTGTTTGTCCCTCCTGTACCTCGTTTGCCCATACTGCTGTGACCTGTTTTGCCTGACTGACTTGTTGTATGGTGTCCTGTCCTATCTGAATGCAGGACGCTAAGCCCCGCCCCCTTGCAGTCACATGACCATAGGTCCCGTGCAGACTATTCAGTTTCAGTGTCCACAGGTCCTATGCCTCTTTATTTTCCAGCGCTGACTGGACCCTGACACTATTAGCCTGAAGCACGCATGGTCACCTCTGCTGCCCTGCTCCACAGGTATCTTTTAGCACTGCTTCTGTACTCAGGACATGCGCACTGGCTCTATGAGCATGTGCAGTGCGGTGTCTCTGACATTATAACTGACCCATACCATTTTTTTTTCTCTGCTCCCATTCACCTGTGTGTGTGATGGATCCTGTGCACACTCTTTCTGAGCAGGTTAAGCATCTGACGCAGATGTCTCAGAAACTCTTTGGAGAACAAAGAATCCTGGCTCAGTCTCAGCAGCTGATCGCCGACACTGTGCAGGGAGTTCTTTCATGGGGGGGGCTCGGGATGTTACATTAATTTCCCCTGAGTCTCCAGTGAAGTTACCAGACACCTTTTCTGGAGATAAAAATGACTTCAGAGTTTTCAAGGAAGGCTGTAAGCTTTTTTTTTCCTTAAGACCACACTCTTCTGGGGATGAAAGTCAGAGAGTGGGGGTCATTATGTCTCTGTTAAGGTGAGCCCCCCAAGCTTGGGCTTTCTCCCTTCCTACCACTGCCCCTGAACGTATGACTGTGGATGCATTTTTTGAGGCCCTGAGGCATATTTATGATGAGCCTGATCAGGTGCGTATGGCTGAGGACAGGCTGATGAATGTTTGCCAGGGGAAACACTCAGCCGAGTGGTTTTGCTCAGAGTTCAGACGCTGGGCTGCTGAGGTCTGCTGGAACGACGCCGCTCTCCGGGGGTTGTTCCGTAGAGGCCTGTCTGAGCATCTGAAAGACGCCTTGGCTCTCCACCCCCCACCTGATGCCCTGGAGGAAGCTATGACACAGGCCGTCCGAATGGATCGCAGGTTACGGGCAAGGGGAGTGATACAAACCCAAACATCATTATTCTCCCAAGGAAGGGGAGCCAGCTCTTCATTGAAAATCACGGAGATGGGAACCATCAACCTTAAGGAGGAAGAAAGGAGACAACGGCACGTGAGAAAATGCTGTGTTCACAGTGGCGAGTCTGGACATTGGAAAAAGGATTGCCCCTCCCGGCCACTAACCAACAAGCGACTGAGCCCGGGTGATTATCGTGGAGGTCACCCAGGCTCTCAGGTACCCTTTTCTGCATTTTCTAAAATGTCATTTCAAGTGGAACTTTGTTGTGGGGGTGTCTCCACATCCACTTCTGCCTTCGTGGATTGCAGTTCATCATTGAACTTTATTGACTCTGACTTGGTGGCCAGGTGTAAGTTAGGGACAGTTAGGTTGGAAACTCCGATTCACCTTGTTGCTATTGACAAAACACCACTGGTTAAGAATGACATTGTGTTTTGTACTGAAGAGTTTCTCCTTAAAGTGAGTTCCTTACACCAGGAACGTATTTCATGTTTTGTAATGAACAACCTGCCTGCGGGCCTGGTGTTGGGGTTCCCCTGGTTACAGCTGCATAATCCTGTGATTAATTGGGAATCTCGGGATATTGTTAAATGGGGTCCCAATTGCTCTGAGAAATGTCTTGTTTCTGTGTCTGTGTCGTCCGTGGGTCTAGAAGGCATTCCGGAGTGCCTGATAGATTATGCTGACGTTTTCTCCGAAAAAGAGGCTGAGGTTTTACCACCACACCGCCCATTTGATTGTGCCATTGACCTGGTTCCAGGTGCTAAATTGCCCAAAGCCTGCCTGTATAACCTCTCGGGTCCGAACGGGCTGCGATGCAGGAATATATTTCCGAGAGCCTCAGTAAGGGACATATTCGTCCTTCTGTTTCTCCTGTGGCGGCAGGGTTCTTTTTTGTAAAAAAAAAAGACGGTGGTTTGCGCCCATGCCTCGATTTTCGTGAGTTACATAAAATAACTGTGAGGAATACTTATCCCCTTCCACTTATTCCTGATTTATACAATCAGTTGTCCGGAGCTAAGTGGTTTTCGAAATTAGATCTACGGGGAGCGTATAACCTTATCTGAGTCCGGGACGGAGATGAATGGAAGACCGCTTTTCTCACTACTGAAGGGTTGTTTGAAAATTTGGTTATGCCCTTTGGCCTGACCAACGCTCCAGCGGTCTTCCAAAATTTCATAAATCATGTGTTCTCCGATTTGATTGGACGTTTTATGGTGGTGTATTTGGATGACATTTTAATCTACTCGCCTGATAAACAGACTCACATTGGTCATGTTCGGGCAGTTCTCCAAAGGCTCAGGGAGAACTGTCTGCTAAACTTGAAAAATGTTTATTTTTTGTTCAGGAACTGTCCTTTCTGGGGTTCATCGTGTCTGCTGAAGGGTATCGCATGGATCCTAATAAGGTGCAGGCCATTCTCGAGTGGGTTCAACCGTGTGATTTGAAGGGTCTGCAACGTTTCCTACGGTTCGCTAATTATTATCGGAAATTTATAAGGGGGTTCTCACAGGTGGTTAAACCCCTCACAGACATGACTCAAAAGGGGGCCGATATCAAGAATTGGTCAACCGCAGCGGTAGCGGCATTTCAGTTTTTGAAAAAATGTTTCATGTCGGCCCCGGTTCTTATCCAACCGGACCCCTCTGAACCATTTATTGTTGAGGTAGACGCCTCAGAAGTGGGGGTGGGGGCGGTATTGTCCCAGGGACCCGCCACTTTGACCAATTTAAGACCTTGCGCCTTTTTCTCAAAGAAGTTCTCCCCTGCGGAGAGAAACTATGATGTGGGGAATCGGGAACTTCTGGCCGTAAAATTGGCTTTTGCAGAATGGAGGCATTTTTTGGAGGGGGCTGTTCATCCTATAACGGTAATCACGGACGACAAAAACCTAGCTTACATTGAGTCAGCTAAAAGGTTGACTCCCAGACCGGCTAGATGGTCACTTTTTTTTCCCAATTCAACTTCTCGATTACTTTTCGACCAGGATCCAAGAATATCAGAGTGGATGCATTGTCACGCAGTCTTGATCCGGTGTCCCACCGGAACCTCCATCCTCCATTCTTCAGCCTGGGGTGGTGGTGGCAGAGGTTTCTAATGTGTTGGAACGGGAGATTCGAGAAGCCCAGGCTCTTGCACCTCCAGCTAAGCCGTTGGATAAACTTTTTGTGCCAGCTCAGTTTCGTCTCAAGGTCCTCCAGGAGTTCCATGACTCAGTTCTGGGTGGACATCCAGGGATCTCAGCGACCCGGAAGGCCATTGTTAGAATATTCTGGTGGTCTTCTTTAGCCTCTGATGTTGGGGAGTATGTGTCTGCGTGTGAGGTTTGTGCCCGTGCGAAAACTCCCCATAACCGGCCGGCCGGGGAATTGGTACCACTGCCAATTCCTGAGAGACCATGGACTCAACTGTCCATGGATTTCATCACCAACCTTCCCCCTTCCAAGGGTAATACCGTGGTCTGGGTCGTAGTGGACAGGTTTAGTAAGCAGGCACATTTTGTACCTTTGGCAGCTCTACCTAATGCGGAAACATTGTCCAGATTGTTTGTGGAGCATGTGGTGCGGTTGCATGGGGTACCCCTGAATGTGGTGTCTGATAGGGGAGTGCAATTTGTGTCCAGATTTTGGAGAGCTCTTTGTAGGAGGTTGGGTATTGGTCTGTCCTTTTCATCCGCCTACCATCCAGAGACTAATGGGCAGACTGAGCGGACCAATCAGTCTCTGGAGCAAATTCTGCGTTGTTTGACCTCAACCCGACAGGATGATTGGTGTTCTGTGTTACCATTGGCTGAGTTTGCATTTAACAACCGCACTAACCAGTCTACGGGTACATCTCCTTTTTTTTGCAATTATGGGTTTCATCCTCATTTTGGAGAATTTTCCCGCTTGAATTCTGGGTGTCCTGGGGCGGACGAGACGATCCAGCGGTTGGGGGAGGTATGGCGGGAGGTCCAGAATAACATTACGAAGGCCCAGGACAAATTTAAATTTTTTGCGGACAAAAAACGATCTGTGGGTCCAGTGTTTCAGGTCGGAGATAAGGTATGGTTATCCACCAAAAATATAAGGCTCAAGGTCCCCTCTGCGAAGCTTGGACCCAAGTTTATAGGTCCCTATGTAATTACCGAAGCAGTTAACCCGGTGGCTTTTCGGTTGAGTCTTCCGCCATCTCTAAGGATCCCTAATGTTTTCCATAAGGCCCTTTTGAAACCTGTGAGGTCCAGTGGGGAGGGATCATCTTCCCCGACACCGGTTCTGGTAGATGGGCAGGCTCAGTACGAGGTGGAACGAATTGTCGACTCCAGGTTGGTCAGTTGCGCCCTTCAGTATCTGATACATTGGAAGGGCTACGGTCCTGAGGAACGCTCGTGGGTTCCTGCTCAATCAGTTCATGCGGATCGGTTGATCCGAGCCTTTCACGCCAAGTACCCTGAGAGACCTGGGGGTCCGGTGGCCCCCCATTGAGAGGAGGGTACTGTCATGATCCAGGATGGGATTTCGCTTTGACCCATCCTGGTTAGACTATGGGTTAATTGTGCTGCCTCTCTCTGGCAGCAGGAGGCTATTTAGTGCTCACTGGACCTGGGTCCGGTGTCAGTTATACTCCTGCCCTCGGCTGAGTTAAGTGATCTCTTGTATACGTGTGCCTTGTGCCTGATATCTTGCTTGCTTGTTCGGTTGTGATCTGGTTCTGTCCCTGTTACGAGTTCTGCCTGTCCCTCTTGTACTGCGCTACCTCTCGTGTATGACTCTCTGCTTGTGACCCGACTTCTCTCTGCTTGTCCCCTTGGTACCACGTCGTCCTCTTGTGTATGACCTTTGGCTTTGTCTGACTACCCGTCTGTTTGTCCCTCCTGTACCTCGTTTGCCCGTACTGCTGTGACCTCTGTTTTGCCTGACTCTGAGTTGTTGTATGGTGTCCTGTCCTATCTGAATACAGGACGCTAAGCCCCGCCCCCTTGCAGTCACATGACCATAGGTCCCATGCAGACTATTCAGTTTCAGTGTCCGCAGGTCCTATGCCTCTTTACTTTCCAGCGCTGACTGGACCCTGACACTATTAGCCTGAAGCACGCATGGTCACCTCTGCTGCCCTGCTCCACAGGTATCTTTTAGCACTGCTTCTGTACTCAGGACATGCGCACTGGCTCTATGAGCAAGTGCAGTGCGGTGTCTCTGACATATATGTTATCCAGTGATAATGTACCCTTTCTCAACTTTGTGCTATCTGGTCAAATCCATACTGGGCCTGAGAACGTCTGAGTCTGCCTCCTGATCTATAGACATATATTTGTAATGTGTAAACTATGCTATATATACCTGTAATCGGGTGATACTGTACCCTTTCCCTACTTTCTGCAATCTTGTCGAATCCATACTGTGCCTGAGACCATCTGAGTCTGCCTCCTGATTACAGCTGAGTGGTGTTTGAGTGGAACTGTTAGCCAAGTTCAAATTCTAGCTGTTTTGGGCGGTGTTAGATCCGTTTGTCGAACAACAAAACTTGGATTACAATTCCGCTGTTTGAGTTTCCGTTACAGAAAGTTTCATCAAACAAACGCGTAACTATATTTTCACATTAATAATGGTTTTCAAAGATAATAGACAGTTTCAGGCCTTATATTCAATGCATAAGCAAGCAGTATGGCAGTACAAAATTAATAATGGGAACTTTGGTTGCATGTGGCCATCCAGGACGTCGGTTCAAAGAGTTATTGGGGTGCGTGTTACTTTGGGGCCGGGCAGGCCTTGCATTCAACGCATAGTCAAACAGTATGGCAGTACAAAATGGATCATGGGAACTTTGGTTGCATGTGGCTATCCAGGACTTCGGTTCAATGGGTTATTGGGGTGCGACCAAATTTTGGGCAGCCCTGCCACTCACTGCATATGCAATAACAGTATAAGAGACCCACTGTTTAATGGGAACAACAAAGCATAGCCAGCTGATGGCTCTCTAAGAATACTGAGGGCCTAATGCTGGCCTTATAAAAATAGGCTTTGTGACTTTCAGTGTGCATAGGGACAATGCTATTGGGACAAACAATGCTATCTTCATTCAGATAAGTGACCTATTACGGCTTTTCTGTGGCATGCTTTTTTGAACTGCGTCATTCTCTGCCTTTTTTCTATATGAATGAGACCATTGGTCTTATAGCAAGCCTTTTCATGTTTGTTCACCGAGTATGTGAAATGTAACACAAGCATATTAAGGCATTATTTACATTTTCTGTGCACAGTTGCATTTTATTATAGGTGCACTCTATGACTTTATATTTAAGGGAAAGCTATTAGATGAGGACTCTGGCAATACCATTCAAGTAAATGATTTTCTAGGTAGTGGTATTTTTGTGGTTAACCAGTATTTTATATGGCCCAGTCTACAGAATAACTGGCTAGCCCAAAAATACAATTGTGTGTTAGGGCCTATGCCAGTCCAATATTCATGTATATCCCGGAAACGGGATTAAATTAAAAACCTACCACCGCAAGGTATTATAGCTAATCTTTAGCTTTTCCTTATTGGGTATATGAGCAATTGATTATTTGCCGTCAGTTACTCAGCGTATTTTATGTGTGTATCAGTGTGTCTTTTGGGCTGGGTCTTGTTTGGTAGTTAATTAGGGTATTTTGAGTGGGATTGCCATGATGACGTGTGGCGTGAAATTCCTACATTTATAAAGGATTAATTGAGATCAAAGTAAAATTCTAAAAAATTATCCCTCCCTTTGGTGAGAGTTTTCTCTTTTTTCTTTCAAAACCTACCCTGTTTTTCTGGTGTTAGTGGTGATATTTTTATGATATATATAATATTTTTTTATTTAATAGTATTAAAATTATACTTTTATGGGTGTTTTTCTCTATGGTGTTCTAATTATATCTTCTCCACAAATACTTTATATTAGAGATGAGCGACTTTGCCTTTTTTCAGGTCGAGTCGGGTTTCGAGAAACCCGACTTTCACAAAAGTCGGGTCGAATGAAATCGTCCGATTATCGTGAAAAGTCGAAGGCCGACTGAAACACGAAACCCAATGCAAGTCAATGGGGAATAAAAGTCGGCAGTGAGAGGACAGGAAACACTCCTACAGTGCCCATTTTAATGCCAAAAACATCAATTCTTATTACTTAAGCTTGGCAACCTTAATTTACTTCCTAATAATAGTTAGGCATTGAAAACTGGGGGTTATTTGGCTAAAGTTGTGGGGGGGGTAGGGCTGGCTCCAGATTTTCGTGGGCCCTGGGCCAAAGAGTGTCAATGGGCTCTTTTAACACATGCCACAATTCATGATCCTCTGATACGGCATAGAATTAGCGGTATAGTACAATGAAAAATACTTCACATCTTACATCTCATGACTGATATCCATTTTATATTCTCCAATAGCTCCAAAAATAGACAGTATATTCCTCCATACAGTATTATGGGCACCACATAGTGCGCCATACAGAGTAATGAGACCCATATATTTCTCCATACAGAATCATTGGTGGACACCCCAAAGATTTGTAGGATGGTACATATGTCTGACATCTATGTCCACTTTTGAGGTCTTATGCATGGAGTCTGAACTGAGGACCGATGGTCTTGTTGATGCTGGTAGTCAACAAATGCCCTCTTCTGCTCACAAATCCTTTGCAACGTATGCAGTGTAGAGTTCCAACACGTGGTGACATCACACACCAGTCGGTGAGCCGGAAGCTGCAAATGCTGCTGAAACACGGCAAGGGTGGCGGAATCTGTAGCTGACTTTCTAAAATGGGCTCACTGGCGTCATCCTTTCACAAGCAGATCTGGCAGCTACGGGTAGATTTTGAGAAACCTTTGAACAATGAGGTTAAGAACATGAGCCAGGCATGGTATGTGTGTGAGCTCAGCTCGCCTCAGAGCCGCCACCAGGTTTGGGCCAATGTCACACATGACCATGCCTGGCTGTAGGTTCAGCGGTATCAGCCACAGATCTGCCTGCTCTTTCAGAGCTGTCCACAACTCTTTAGCATTGTGTAGTTTGTCACCTAAGCATATTAGCTTCAGCACATCCTGTTGCCGCTTATCTGAGGCAGTGCTGTAGTGCTTCCAGCTTGTTACTGATTTGGTCATTTCAGAGATGGAGGCTGAAGAGGAGGAGGAGGTGCAGGAACTGTAGACTGTGAGGGCAACCCTGATTGATGTAGGGACCATAATCGTCTGCGTCGGGATGATGTGTTCCATCCCAAGGTCCGACTGGGTCCTGGCTTCCACTATGTTAACCCAGTGTGCAGTCAGCAAGATGTACCGTCCCTGCCCAAAAGCACGTGTCCATGTGTCCGTTATTAGGTGGGCTTTCCCAGTAACAGCATTGTTGAGGGCACGGGTAATATTGTGGGACACATGCTTGTCTAATGCCGGGACGCCACACCGGGAGAAATAGTGGCAACTGAGGCCTTAGTACCTTGGGACGGCCGCAATCATCAGGTTGCCGAAAGCTTCCGTCTCCACGAGCCTAAAAGGCAACATTTCGATGCAGATGAGAAATGTGTGAATTTAGTACTGAGGCCTGTGGGGCATTGGCTGCATATTTAAGCTTGTGGTTCCAATGACTGGGGTATGGACAACTGAAGGCTATGCCTTCAAGGATGTGGACGTGCTTAATGATGGTTCTAGTTGAGTGTGGGCAATGACAGGGGCAAAGCAATAGGCATCTTCACATGCACTGTGGACAGGATATTGACTTTCATGCACAACTGAGGAAGAAGCAGTGGTGAAACCCCAGACACTGTTCTTGGAGCCTAGGGTTCGGCCCACAAAGTCAGGTGCTTTGTTGCCATGTGCCTGATCATGCTGGTGGTTGTCAGTCTGGTAGTTTTGCTACCCCTGCTGATACGGGCATGGCAGGTGGTGCAAATGGCTTGTTTGAAGTTATCAGCAGAGTCTTTAAAAAAACAACCAGACTCAGGAAGACCTAACAGTTGTACTGCCAACTTCTGTCGTGTTGGTGTTCTGAGGAACTGTTGCCCGCTTTACGTCTGCGGACACCACACTGCTTCTTCCTGCCTGTTGGGGTGGTAAACCTCCCTTCTCTTGTGTGCTGCTGTCCTTGCTCTGCATGTCCTCCTGCCAGGTTGGGTCAGTTACTAAATCATCCACCACCTCATCTTTTACTTCCGCACCCTGGTCCTCCTCCTGACATTCTGGCAATTGTGTCTCATCATCGTCCACCTCTTGTGATACGTTCCCACCGTTGCCTTCGTGTGACTGTGGCTGCTCAAATATTTGGTCATCGCTACAGGCGATCTCATCTTGCCCCGCTTCAAGTAGACTGGGCGAGAGGCCCAAATCTATAAATGGAAAAGTAAACAGCTGTTCATAATGTCCAAGATCAGTTGTCTCCGGGCACTTGGTGGGAGTAAGAAGGATCAGGGTGAGGAATATGCGGTCCAGACTCACGGCTTCTCAAACTTGACCATGTGGAAGACAGGGGTGGTGGTGGTGGTGGCAAAGTGACTGGAAACATTATCCGCTATTCAACTAACAACCTTTTGACACTGCTCTGGGTTAAATAGTCATGTTCTGTGGTCCCCTAGTAATTTGGACAGGAAGGTCGAGCGAGAAGATGTGGTTGCTTTGTTGTGGCATAATTTCAGCATGTCCTCGGTGTCTGCATGCACCATCACGTCCACTTTCCCTTCCCTTCCCACACGCCTTGCCCATTTTAAATGGACTACAATATTTTCAACATTCACTACAAATGGCTGAATTTCGAGTGAACTTATATGTGATCTGTGTGAGGGAAAACCACAGTTTAAAATATCTTGGCTTGTAGGTAACATTTTTTTTTCATCAAACTGGTGTCAATAACTAGGCTAAGACACAGGAAAAACAGTTGAATGGAGGCCTCAAATGCCACAAATTGTAGCCCACAGATGGATGAGGCTTGTGACAGAGACACCACACTGTAAAATATGTGGCTTGTATTTTTTTTTTTTTACAGAAAACTAGAGTAAATAATTGGAGTAAAACACAGCAAAAACAGTTGAATGGAGGCCTCAAATGCCACAATTTGTAGCCCCCAGATAGATGAGGCGTGTGACGGAGATACCACACTTTCAAATATCTGGCCTGAATTTTTTTTTTTGCAGCAAAATAGTGTAAATAATTGGAGTAAAACACAGCAAAGACAGATAAATTGGGGCCTGAAATGTCACAATTTGTAGCCCACAGATAGATGAGGTGTGTGATGGAGATACCACACTGTAAAACATGTGTCCTGTATTTTTATTTTTTTTACAGGAAAATAGTCTCAAGAACTAGGGTAACACAGCAAAAAGTTTTTTTTTTTTGGCCAGTAAAATTGTGTCAATAAGTAGGCTAAGACACAACAAAAACAATTCTATAGAGGTCTGAAATGGCCAATTTTGACCGCAATGATATGCAAACCGTGTGGGGACAAAACCCTGTGGAAAATATCTGCCCTGTAGCTAAATATTTTTTTGGAAGCTAAATATTTTAATATTTTTTGGGCAGCAAAATGTTGTCAAGAAATTGCATGAGACACTCCAAAAAAATTTTACAGTACCACAAAAATGGCAGAATTTTCTGCGCACTCAGATGTGACCGCTGAGACGGGCAAACCCATTTAAAATAGCTGGATTTTCACGCTGTACTATGAACAGGATCTGGCTGTATTCTGCAGTGTCAACAAGCAAATGGAGAAAAAAAATAGTGTGCTCTGGATTGCTTTTGAATACAGTAACCATGATTAAGATGCAAAAAATAATATTCCTGGCCACTGATACCTGGGGCTATGTATATACAGTCAATATGAGGCAGCAGCAGCAGCAGATAGTATTGGAATAGACCCTCTTGATGTATACAATGCAGTATGCCACATAGAATGCCTGCCTGCTACTGATATCTATATACCCACATTTACTCCCTGCCTACCTAGCACTGCAATCTATATACCTCGTAATTAGTCCTTAGAAGGACTGTTGATTTAGCTGGATTTGTGGATTCAACAATAGTATACCCACAGTAACTGATACCCCACTTATTCTGTCCCTATCGTTGCAGCAACTCTCCATACACTGGTGATTCCGGAGCTGACTGGGACGAGCAGGGCGGCACCAGGTCTGATATGGACCTGATGACGCTGGCAGCCAGCCAATCACTGCAATGCCACAACCACCAAGGCTTCGGCATTACAGTACATGGCAGACAATCCCTGCATGTTGATTGGCACTTTAAAGAGCGCCAAACATGCAGGGCAGGTACCGGAGCTCTCGTCGAACAATCCCGGAAATGCTCGGCGCTCGCCGAGTACTGCAAGTACCGCAATGCTCAGGCGAGCACCGAGCATTACCAAGTATGCTCGCTCATCACTAGTTTTCAACTCTTTTCAATCACTAGTTTTAAAAAAAAGTCTGCCCTAACCAGCTGAACAGAGACATCCACAAGTTCGGTCATCTCTACTTAAAATGACTTGTAGAAAAAAATCTCTTCCTGTAGAATCCCTTCAAGTTCAGAATTTGGATTTTATTGAATTGCCAGTGTATCAAGGGCTGTCATTAGGAATTTTGGGTCCCCATACTGACAAAATTTTCAGGGCCCTCTTGAGACTCCACCCAGGCTCCACCCCAGCCCCACCTCCACCCTTCAAACTGTCCACAGTCTAAAGATTTTTAAGCTGCCACCACGACAAGGTAGACAATTTTGGCTTGGCCCTACTCTACTCTAACCTCTTAAACATTTGTTAAAATATCCAATACAATTTAGGCATATTTTTATTTATTTTTCAATTTTTAAAATGACCAATAATATCACATACAGGGGGCAAATACCACCACACCATGACCAGACACCATATTACCACTACATACATACCACCACACCATATCCAGACCACATATTACCACCACAGTGGTTGATTAATATCACATACATGGAACAAATACCACCACACCATGACCAGACTACATACTGTATTACCACCACATAGTGACCAAATAAAAGCACATACAAGGAACAAATACTGCCTCACCATGGCCGGACAACATATTACCACCACATAGTGACTGAATACTATAATACTGATCAGTAATAAAAAAAACACAATACTAATATCACCATAAGTGCCATTATACACAGGAGATCTGTACTAAGTATGCAGTGTCTGTGTACAGGTATTACAGTGATCACTGGTGACTAGTGTTGAGCTTTCCGATACCGCAAGTATCGGGTATCGGCCGATATTTGCCGTATCGGAATTCCGATACCGAGTACCGATACTTTTTTCATATCGGATACCGGAATCGGAAGTCCAAAATGCAATGAGCCACTTTTGTGGCTCTGATTGGCTGCCGAAATGACGTCATCATGATGCGCTGTCTGTGCGCATCATGATGCGCCGTCAGTTCGGGCCTTCGGGGGGGGCTGTGCCGACTGTCCGGGGGTCTGTGCCGGCCTGCCGGTGGTCTGTGCCGGCCTGCCGGGGGGTCTGTGCCGGCCTGCCGGTGGTCTGTGCAGGCTCCGGGGGGCTGTGCCGGCCTGCCGGTGGTCTGTGCAGGCTCCGGGGGTCTGTGCAGGCATCGTCCGATGGGACTACAAGTCCCATCGGGCGATGCCTGCTACCATGACAGTGATTGGCACATTAGCCAATGATGGGACAGTAGTAGTCCCATCATCCGGCTAATGTGTTGAATGTAAAAAAAAAAAAAAAAATTTACATGCTACATACATGCTACATACATACAACATGCATACTACATATATACTACATGTAACATACATACTACATGCAACATGCATACTACATACATGCTACATACTACATGCATGCTACATACATACTACATACATAATACATATATACTACATACATGCAACATACATACAACATATATACTACATGCATGCAACATGCATACTACATATATACTATATATACTACATGTAACATACATACTACATATATACTACATGCTACATACATGCAACATACACACTACATGCTACATACATGCAACATACATACTACATATATACCACATGCATGCAACATGCATACTACATATATACTGCATATATACTACATGCATGCAACATACATATATACTACATACAATACATACATATAGACATACAGTACATATAACATAGAGTACATACTCACCGTCACTTGTCACTTTGATCCCCGAAGCCATTGTCCCCTTGAGGAATAAATATCAAAATAAAAAAACACCAATATACTTACCCCGATCCGCAGAAGTCCACGAGGGTCCCACGTCCATCTTGCGTGGAGAACAGCAGCATCAGCTGATGCTACCGTTCTCTACCAGCTCCAGGAATACAATGACGGAAGGTAGGTATCCTTCCGCACTGTATTCCTCCACCACTTTAAAAAAAAAAAAGTCCCTAGTCTCACTTTACGCCATTGCTGCGTGGGAAATTCCACGGGGGTAAGTATATTGGTGTTTTTTTATTTTGATATTTATTCCTCAAGGGGACAATGGCTTCGGGGATCAAAGTGACAAGTGACGGTGAGTATGTACTCTATGTTATATGTACTGTATGTCTATATGTATGTATAGCATGTAGTATATATGTAGTATGTATGTTACATGTAGTATATATAGTATATATGTAGTATGCATGTTGCATGCATGTATATATATGTTGTATGTATGTTGCATGCATGTAGTATATATGTATTATGTATGTAGCATGTATGTAGTATGTATGTTGCATGTATGTAGCATGTAGTATATATGTAGTATGTTACATGTAGTATATATGTAGTATGCATGTTGCATGCATGTAGTATATATGTTGTATGTATGTTGCATGCATGTAGTATATATGTATTATGTATGTAGTATGTAGCATGTATGTAGTATGTAGCATGTATGTAGCATGTAGTATATATGTAGTATGTATTTTACATGTAGTATATACAGTGGGGAAAAAAAGTATTTAGTCAGTCAGCAATAGTGCAAGTTCCACCACTTAAAAAGATGAGAGGCGTCTGTAATTTACATCATAGGTAGACCTCAACTATGGGAGACAAACTGAGAAAAAAAAATCCAGAAAATCACATTGTCTGTTTTTTTTTCATTTTATTTGCATATTATGGTGGAAAATAAGTATTTGGTCAGAAACAAGCAATCAAGATTTCTGGCTCTCACAGACCTGTAACTTCTTCTTTAAGAGTCTCCTCTTTCCTCCACTCATTACCTGTAGTAATGGCACCTGTTTAAACTTGTTATCAGTATAAAAAGACACCTGTGCACACCCTCAAACAGTCTGACTCCAAACTCCACTATGGTGAAGACCAAAGAGCTGTCAAAGGACACCAGAAACAAAATTGTAGCCCTGCACCAGGCTGGGAAGACTGAATCTGCAATAGCCAACCAGCTTGGAGTGAAGAAATCAACTGTGGGAGCAATAATTAGAAAATGGAAGACATACAAGACCACTGATAATCTCCCTCGATCTGGTGCTCCACGCAAAATCCCACCCCGTGGGGTCAGAATGATCACAAGAACGGTGAGCAAAAATCCCAGAACCACGCGGGGGGACCTAGTGAATGAACTGCAGAGAGCTGGGACCAATGTAACAAGGCCTACCATAAGTAACACACTACGCCACCATGGACTCAGATCCTGCAGTGCCAGACGTGTCCCACTGCTTAAGCCTGTACATGTCTGGGCCCGTCTGAAGTTTGCTAGAGAGCATTTGGATGATCCAGAGGAGTTTTTGGAGAATGTCCTATGGTCTGATGAAACCAAACTGGAACTGTTTGGTAGAAACACAACTTGTCGTGTTTGGAGGAAAAAGAATACTGAGTTGCATCCATCAAACACCATACCTACTGTAAAGCATGGTGGTGGAAACATCATGCTTTGGGGCTGTTTCTCTGCAAAGGGGCCAGGACGACTGATCCGGGTACATGAAAGAATGAATGGGGCCATGTATCGTGAGATTTTGAGTGCAAACCTCCTTCCATCAGCAAGGGCATTGAAGATGAAACGTGGCTGGGTCTTTCAACATGACAATGATCCAAAGCACACCGCCAGGGCAACGAAGGAGTGGCTTCGTAAGAAGCATTTCAAGGTCCTGGAGTGGCCTAGCCAGTCTCCAGATCTCAACCCTATAGAAAACCTTTGGAGGGAGTTGAAAGTCCGTGTTGCCAAGCGAAAAGCCAAAAACATCACTGCTCTAGAGGAGATCTGCATGGAGGAATGGGCCAACATACCAACAACAGTGTGTGGCAACCTTGTGAAGACTTACAGAAAACGTTTGACCTCTGTCATTGCCAACAAAGGATATATCACAAAGTATTGAGATGAAATTTTGTTTCTGACCAAATACTTATTTTCCACCATAATATGCAAATAAAATGAAAAAAAAAAACAGACAGTGTGATTTTCTGGATTTTTTTTTCTCAGTTTGTCTCCCATAGTTGAGGTCTACCTATGATGTAAATTACAGACGCCTCTCATCTTTTTAAGTGGTGGAACTTGCACTATTGCTGACTGACTAAATACTTTTTTTCCCCACTGTATAGTATATATGTAGTATGCATGTTGCATGCATGTAGTATATATGTAGTATGCATGTTGCATGCATGTAGTATATATGTATTATGTATGTAGTATGTATGTAGTATGTAGCATGTATGTAGCATGCATGTAGTATGTAGCATGTATGTAGTATAAATGTTGCATGTAGTATATATGTAGTATGTATGTTACATGTAGTATATATGTAGTATGCATGTTGTATGTATGTAGCATGTAATTTTTTATTTTTTTTTTACATTCAACACATTAGCCGGATGATGGGACTACTACTGTCCCATCATTCGCTAACGTGTCAATCACTGTCATGGTAGCAGGCATCGCCCGATGGGACTTGTAGTCCGAACGGACAATGCCTGCACAGACCCCCGGAGCCTGCACAGCCCACCGGCAGGCCGGCACAGCCCCCCGGCAGGTCGGCACAGACCACCGGAGCCTGCACAGCTCCCCGGCAGGCCGGCATAGCTCCCCGGCAGGCCGGCACAGACCCCCGGAGCCTGCACAGACCACCGGCAGGCCGGCACAGCCCCCCGGCAGGCCTGCACAGACCACCGGAGCCTGCACAGACCACCGGCAGGCCGGCACAGCCCCCCGGCAGGCCTGCACAGACCACCGGAGCCTGCACAGACCACCGGCAGGCCTGCACAGACCACCGGAGCCTGCACAGACCCCCCGGCAGGCCGGCACAGCCCCCCGAAAGGCCCGTACAGACCCCAGAGAGGCTGTACAAGGCAAAAATAGGGTTTTTCTTATTCCGATACCGGAAGTCCCATAGACTTGAATGGGACTTCCGGTATCGGAATCGGCGATACCCGATATTTTTTTTAGATCGGCCGATACCATCCGATACGATACTTTTAAGTATCGGACGGTATCGCTCAACACTACTGGTGACATTGTACACAGGACTGCTGTATATAGTATACAGTGTATAGTGTCAGTGTACAGGTAACACACTGACTCACCAGTGACGTCTCTAGGTGAAGTCCTTCATCTTTGCTTTTCATCTTCATACAGCACACAATGACGTCACTTTTTCCAGCCAGGGCTCGTCTCTGCAGGAAATAACAGTTATCTAGAGCACCACTTGCAGAACACATTACTTATTTTTTTCCCAAATTCTAAACTACACCAGATGAAGAAAAAAGGGGACAGTGTTGCTCTGCACAGTAACAGGGCCGCCTCATCCATTTAAAACAGTATCCTCAAAAAACAAAATAAATAGATCCCTGCAGTAATAATATCCCTTAATTATCTCCTATGGTAATAATAGCCCCCATCCTGGCCCCCTTGTGTCTCATTCCTGGTTCCAGCCATATGTTCTCCCATCCTGCCCCATATGATCTCCCCATCCTGCCCCATCTGTCCCATGATCCTGCCCCATCTGTTCCATGATCCTGCCCCATCTGCCCCATTTGTCCCATGATCCTGCCCCATCTGTCTCCATCGTATCCATCCTGCCCTATGATTCTGCACCATCTGTCTCCATCCTGCCCCATGATCCAGCCCCATCTTTCTCCATCCTGCCCCATCGGTCTCCATTCTGCCTCATGATCATGCACCATCTTTCTCCTTCCTGCCCCATATCCCTGCCCCATCTGTCTCCATCCTGCCCCGTGTCTTCATTCCTGCCCCTGTGTCTCCATTCTGCCTTATCTACATTCTGCCCCCGTGTCTCCATTCCTGCCCCCATATCTCCCATCCTGCCCCATGTCTCCAATCCTGCCCCGATCTCCATTATGCCATCATGTCTCCCATCCTGCCTCCATGTCTCCATCCTGCCCCCATGTCTCCCATCCTGCTCCCGTGTCTCATATCCTGTCCCGTGTCTCCAATCCTGGCCCATGTCTCTATTACTGCCATCATGTCTCCAATCCTGCCCTCATGTCTCCATTTTACCCCTTTTCTCCATTCTGCACCCATGTCTCCCATTCTTCCCCCGTATCTCCATTCTGCCCCTTGTCTACATTCTCCCTCCGTGTCTCTCATCTTGCCCCCGTGTCTCCCATCCTGCCCCCTTGACTCTATTTTGCCCACGTGTCTCCATTCTGCCCCGGGCAGGATGGAGACACATGGTCCATGTGTCTCCATCTTGCCGGTGAAACATATTGCAACTTGCTGCTTTCAATAAAAATTAAAAAAAAAAAACCTTTCTCCTTGCCTGGCCGCACTCCTGTGGCGATGATTCCTCCAGGCATTTCAAGCGTGCACTCGCCGGTGAATGACAATGATATCATACGTCGGTGACGTGCGCGCTGACATCAGCTGCCAGCCTTTGATGGGCTAGCGGTTTTAACTATTCCAAGAAAAGGAAGAAAGGTTCAGCTCCAGAAATTTAAAATCCAGGATTTTTATTGTATCATGTTTAAAATACATTCATGGCTGCTTGTGATCAAGTAACGGCAACAAAGTTCACCGCATGGGGATATTCTCCAGGTCTCTGTACGCGTTTCGAGCACAAATGCTCTTAGACTCAGAGTAGCTGTGGAATATCAGCTGAACCACATATAAATCTCTGTCACAGGTGATCTAATCAGAAGTGAACAATTTATACAAAAATAATAAAATCAGAAAAATAAGAGAAAAAAAAAGAAAAAACACAAAAACACATTAATACATAACATAATAGAAATATATATAAAAATTCAATAGTAGAGCATAAATTCCTTTTTTTTAAATTTAATCTCAGAGGAACACGTGAGTAGTAAGGGGGCTGTATTACTCGTCAAAAAGAAATCTGACAGGTACCACGCCCCTATCAAAGTGTATCAAACACGCCCCTTTTATACAATTTGATATCAAATTGTTATAAAAGGGTTGTGTTTGATACACTTTTATATCAATTTGATATAATTGATATAAATGGTATCATAGGCCAAAATATTAATATGTCCAATTATTTTCTCTTTTATAGGCCTTTTTAATAAAGTAGAATAAAAGTAGAATAAAAGGATCGTGATTGAATCACTTTTATATCAATCGCTATTGTTTGATATAAAAGGATGTGCTTGATACGCTTTTATATGACCAATAAAGGTGCGCTTTTATAGCCATTGGGTATTTTATGTATTTGACCATTATTTTAATAAAGGAAACATTTTATTTGAATTGTAAATAAAAATGAGAGACGCTACTTTTATAAAAAAGATAATAGTGTTTATTGAACAACAATCAAATACATTTTTATAAAGCAATACATTTGACATTTACACTGTCATTTTAGAAGTACATTCAATTACATTTTATTTATCACACAGTGCTGCAGTTAATCAAATCAATATATATACATATATATATATATATATATATATATATATATATATATATATATATATATATATATATATATAGTACAGAGCAATATAAAGCCTGTGTGTATTTTCTGTGTGCTTGCACTTCGTGTGTCCTGGCACCTTTCCCTGTAGGGTTTCAGGAATGCGGAAAATCGAATACAGACAGGATGTACCACTGCAATACAATTACAATAGGAGCTATGTATTTTAATTGAACAGACCATAAAGGTCAAAGATGAAAAGAGATACAGATGTAAAGATGACAATATGATAAGTTGTTAATGTATGGACTAACAATAGGCTCTATATATTTTAATTGAACAGACCAGAAAGGTCAAAGTTGAAATGACATACAGATGTAAACATGACAAGATGATAAGTTGTAAGGTTTTAACTGAACAGACCAGAAAGGCCACTAACTAACTCAACAAAAACAACTGATAAACAGATGTCACTGCATCCTAGACACTTTCCCGTGGCTAACTTCATTTTAATAATAAAGGAATCCTACATATTACACAGTGATAAGCAACGCTGCTTAAATATAAAAGAATGTTTGCAGGCATAGCAGTTTGATTCAAGTAAATCTTTCTTTACAGATTTATAAACTAAATTTTCATTATGATTTAAGTCATCAGTAAAATGTTGCAAAATCTCACGGATTGAAAGACCCCTTGCAAGTTTTTTTAGGATATACACGCAATAATGGCCGCACACAGTGCTATAATTATTTTGAATTTGCCTGTCTTGATAGCAGAATAATTCGCTATTTCTCTTTAGGAAGATTATAAATTCATCCGGAAAAAGTATGCTGTCTGGTGAGAGTCCATAACTGTCAAAGAATATCGCATTCTTTTCATTGCAAAGTAAAATTAATATCCAATGTTTGCCGCTCTGATTGGAGCGATCTGTATTCACGATGTACGCCGCAGGCCTCTGAGTTACTCTATTTGATGGTAGCAAGTCACACGGATACACCCCTTAAAATATGGCCTCTGTATAGTGATCGGCTTTCAATAACGTAGTGAGCTGCAGGGAATCCATCATCAGTAGAAATCATACAATACTTCACGGCGGTTATTAATTTCTAGAATAGATGAATTCACGCCGTATACCACCATATTTATCGTATGAGGGGTGGCTAGCGCAAATCGGACTTCAGAACGCAGGTTCCCAGTTTTTATGAGAGAGAAGTGACCTCCAGGTTCTTGGTCGGCTGATAAATCAAATGCAAAAAATGTATAGCCGTCCATAAATTCTTCTCGGTCAATTGCCAGTGCACAATCGGCCTTCTGCTTTCAAGAAATATGGGCAAGAGCCATATACTCTCTTACAGCTAATTCAATATTGAAATTAGGTTGGAATGGCTGGGAGGGGATCTGCTGACCATCCAAATATAAAGCCGCATGGTTTACATTATAACGATGAAAGTACAGTGGGTTTTTATTATACGTCCCGCTAAAGGCCTCATTATCTACAAAGCCCAATATAATTACTCGCGGAATGGCCCCTAAAAATAGGTTCTCTATATTTGAAATTCGTGTGCCTGCAGGTATACTGTACACTTTCATACAGGCCCTATCAATAGCATATTTTGCTGTAGCGGATAGTAAGGCCTGAGAGTGACCAATCCTCACAGCGGGAGCCACCTGGACTCTTTTTACATAGAGACACGCATTTAATATCTGTACTTTGAGTGGGTCAGCTTCAGCTGAAATTAAAGAAAAAGTGTCTTTATTTCGCGTCAGCTTGATTTTAAGGTCAAGTCCATTCAATATAAGCTTCGGCTGATTAAAAATGTCGCTAAAAATTGGACCGAGCAAATCGACGGGCTTCGAGTGAGCTACTGCATGAGCCCGCTTGTTGAAGCCCACATTGGCGCCATCCAGGATTCGTACATCATGATGTCCAGCGGTATCTTTATAGAATAATCCTGATGTGAATTGCGAGGCTAAAGTCTGTGCGCTGTAATTTAGCAGAGTTTCAATGTAGGCCCTATAGCTATATAGATTGTCTGATTGTGAGATGAGGCGATCACCCAGGGTGACATCAACTTGATTAAAAAGAGTCGCTAATGGATAGTTAATGAGAGCTACACGGGCTCCATCCGCGATGGCAGAATTATCTTGTTTTACGACCCGGCAACTTATGTAAAGTAGGGTATTATTTAAATCATAATAATATTCACCACTTCCCGATATGAAAAATTCAAGTGGTGCATTGTCCGCCAGAGCCGCAATAGGCTGAACTTCTATGAATATTGATTTCTCGACAGAAACCTGCGTAGGAGGTATTTGAAAAATATCCAGTTCTGATTTCATGCACTCCACCGAAGCATCATGTATGAAGGCCATGTTATATATAATATATTTATTTTATATATTTTCCTAAAAGATGTCTTCAACACTGCGTCTTACTCTTTTCTGGCGTTTGCGTCTTGCGGGTGTGATTTTATTCATGAGCATTGGTGGGGGCGAATAGCGAACACGCCTTTTTCTTTTTTTCTGTTTTTTAGCAACATAAACAATACCGGAGCCTTCCTGAGGAGGTGTGTTTAGCCTATTCATAGCGGCTGCTGAGAAAGAGGCAATGGCGTCCTTAGCAATATTTGAAACAGCTGTCTTTACATGGGGTTTTACTAATTCGAGTCCTTTTCTCAATAGAGGAACCGCTTTTCTAAATAAGCCTCTAAATATTCCTGCAAGCCCAGCCCCATACATGTACTCATCACCGCGAAAACCCTCTAAACCGTGGCCTGTCTGAGCAATATAGTAGCGGGCATAAATGGTCGGATCTCCGTAAACACGTTGCGACACCATTTTGACGTGTCAATCACGACGCGGTCTGAAATGTAATCGCAAAATAGTTTTTCCGTACTTGAATTTAACAGGCGTACCCTGATCAGTCAAGATAGAGATGCTTACAGAATCAAAGTGCTGTTTGCATAGAGGTACATAATCAGGTCTTGTGTATTGAAGTGTGATGATCTCCCCACTTTTACCAGTCACCTGCGCAGTTCTCAGAAGCTGGACGTAAGAATCTCCGACTAGTTGATGGTTAAAAATGTCTGAGTAAACAAATAAGGTATAAAATCCGTTCATGATATGTGCGTAGTTCTTCTCCTTGGGTTTAATCACACTATTATCATAGGCCTCAATATAAGGCGGTAGCCCTAAAATATGAGCCAATTTTGGACGTGGAGCAAAATGTATCGTGGGTGAATCCGATAGAGTAACACTTCTCTTCACTTCATCAAAGCGGAGCTTTAATCCCTCCGGGGCAATCTTCAAATTGTCAATTTTCTCATTAATAGCCCTTATAAGATCCGAAATATTTAAATAATAGCCTGCTTTTACGAAATATTCTCTTAGAACATCCCCTCGTTTTCCAAGAAAAAACGTGCCTTCGCTATTTTCGAAAGTAAACCAGGTGTGGGGATAATGAAATTCTGTCAGGGCAACTTCATATGGACCTACAAGATGTACAGGGTTTGCCAGTTTAGTGGTAAAAGTCGAAATCGTGTTGTCTGGGAATAGCTTGATGCATTACACGCTAGGGTAATATAAAATGATCCAGAATCCATGATTAGAGGTCCGTCAGCTGGTTTTCTTTAATCCAAGTATTAAATTTTTCCGGATATCCCTTCCATTTAACAAGATACAGGGTGGACCCTCTGACGCGCTTTTTTCTTAATACTTTTTCTATTTTGTAGATGCGATTCTCATCCGCTGTGACTTTTTGTAGTTCTTCCTTATAAAATGACCCAATCACAGGTTCTCCGTACAAATCCACGATTTTGTAGAGAGGAAAATGGAATTTTGTGTTAATTTCGGTTATGATAAATATTTCATCGGTATATGATTGTTCATATGCTTTCATAAATGTACGTTTATATTGGACCAAACGTACATTGTCGCCAATTTTAAAAGAAGGCTTAATACGTTTATTTTTCATGCTCGAGCCATAAATATTTTTCCATATTTGTAGTGAATTTTTGCTTGTAACATCAATTGGTCTACATCGAATGGTAGAATGATAGGTTCGATTGTAGCTATCAACCAAATCTGGTAAAATATCAATATACCTATTAGTGTTATTTTTCGTAAAATACCGCCACATTCGAGTTTTTAATGTACGATTAAACCACTCCACAATAGAGGCCTTAACTGCATTATTCGTAAGATAGTGCAGAATATCATACGTTTTACAAAGACGATTCATCGACGAATTAATAAATTCTTTACCCCGATCCATCTGTAATTTCTTCGGTATGCGCTTATCATTTTGAAATATCAGCTCGAATGAACAGGCTACAGCGGCCCCAGTCTTGCTTGATAAGGCTACGCACCACGCAAATTTTGATAGGCAATCAATCACGGTAAGGATATATTTAACATTATCATTTTCCTTCGAATAGTCAATTAAACTCACTAAATCTCCTTGCCACAATGCATCCATGTTTGAGACCATGATCTTATTTGTCAGAAATCTTTTTCTCACAGGTTTGTGCAACAAATAGCTATCCTGGTTATTTAACCAATCACGCACAATTGATTTTTTAATTCCGTAATCTCTAGTTTCTCTATATAATTTATCAATCCCGCCATAGGAGCTGGAGGCTTGAGGGGTAAAATACTGGTTCTCTAATATTTTTTCATCGTGTCTAGAAGACATCGTCTCATGAACCAATGCCGTCTTTATCAGAAAATCAAAATGTATAAAATGAAATAAAATGTGGAATGTAATACAAATATATCATGCTTGATATCATTATAATATGAGTATACCATGATTGTTTGGGCCAGCATGATGGGCTGTAACTGGGAGGCTC
Organism: Dendrobates tinctorius; assembly: GCF_039654945.1. Taxonomy (NCBI): domain Eukaryota; kingdom Metazoa; phylum Chordata; class Amphibia; order Anura; family Dendrobatidae; genus Dendrobates; species Dendrobates tinctorius. The sequence goes on along the minus strand of NW_027361741.1, from coordinate 29,985,900 downwards.
TTGTGGGTGTTAACTGGAGGTGTAGACTTTCTGCTGATTGCTTGAGACCTTTTGGTGAGGCGTAACTGGGTTGTGAATCTAGGTGGAGCGATCCTGCTGTCTGGCTTTAAAACAGGCCATTAGGTGGTGTCCTTACACACTCAGCATTAGAGACAGCATTCCTGTTATACTGGGCCTCAACTTCTACTCTTTAAAATAGTAAGTATTAACACATTATTTAATTAATATTATGGTCAATTGTTGTATAGTAATATTTATTATATAGGATATAATTGTATTTTCCTTAGAATAGATTTACTCATTTAGAAGAAATTTAGATATTTAATACAGTATTTATTTGATGTATAATTATTTACTTGATGTTCACATTGTATTTTCCTTAGAATAGATTTACTCATTTAGAAGAAATTTAGATATTTAATACAATATTTATTTGATGTATAATTATTTAATTGATGTTCACCTATAATTTTATTTGCCTTTTGTATCAATTATCATATAGTATATAAAATGTATTTCTTCGGCATAGACTTAGATTATAATTTTATATTATAGTACTTTCCACCGCATAGTTATAGTTAATAATTTTAAAAGTATAATAGTATTCACACTTTTAATCATTTTAGTTAAGATGGAAACCTACGATTTTGAGCAACTAGGTAGGTCTTATATTGAGTATAATGAACTGAGTGTTAGATATTCTGATTAAAGTTTTTGTTTTGTATATTAATTATATAATATTTCATTCTTTTTAAGAAGAGTCTATAGGGCCCGACTATTCTGAGGTGTATCAGACTTTGGATTTGGATTCCATAAATGCAGGAGGGCCTTTTAACGTTGGCGGAGAAACAAGCTCTGGAATTTCACATTATCTTATCACTGGTAAGCTGTATATTTGTATAACTGCTTTAATCACATGTAGACGTGAAACTAAATACAATTTCTCATACAGATGCTGAGATGCTGCAAGCGGCCGATAAGCAAGAAAACGTCCATGTTACTGAACCTGTAAATCTGGCGAATCCACTGCGGAGGCAACAAACATATGAAAAAGGTAAGAACATATGGAAAAAAGTAGCATCTCTTTGAAAAAAGAGTCCGTATGTATGCAGGGATGACATTTCCCCTAATTTCTTATACAGGTAACCAACACTTGAAAGAATGCTATAATGTTGATGGGCCCATGGTTTCTAACAATCCTAAAAAGCCGCGGAAACCACGAAACACATCGCTCAAGATTAGGGCACCCAGGGTTTTTATCAGGCCTAGCGGGAAACCAAAAAATATGGCGCAGCTGATTCGAAAAGGTACTGTGAGCTTGAAAACAATAATCAGTATCGTGAAGAAAATCATTTCAGGCCTGTCTAATAGTTTTATTTTATTTACGGCAGATAAACGAGCAGCCAGAAAAAAGCTATATTCAAATGAAAATGCAGCCATCCCATTGATGGTGAATAGTGAGACACCTATTAACCCAGAGCATGCAGAAGACCAATACCCAGAACATTCTTGTAAGTATATATTTAGTTTTTCTGTAATAATGATAATAATCTTTATTTATATAGAGCTTACATATTCTGCAGAGATTTATAATTCAGTTATTCCTAGACATCCAGTCATTAGTAACAGTTATCAAAACAATAATTAAAGCAAAATTAATGATACCTCTGCTCATAACAGGTACATCCTAAAATACTATCTTTATACAAACACTTATATGTGTTTCTTCACTATCTGGTACATGTAACATTTCCATTGTTACTCAAGCTTCATGGACATCTGACACATGTAACTTTTTTCTTTTAGATACAAAGAATATGCTAAAAAAAGATGCACAGCCATTGCTGCAGCCTCAAGTACTGCAGGAGCGTACTTACGGTCCAGCGCAGAACCTCCCACAAAGAGCTAATCCGGCTGTGAGATCAACTCCGTTTTCACCAATCATTGTTCTGTCGGATGAAGAAAGTCCTGTGAAACCCAAGCAACCTAGGAAGGTGGGACCAAAGTCTCCAGCCCGAAAATATAACGCCGACTCAGCTGCATCCAATATTACACATTCGATCATTTCCGCGGACGGTGTGCCACAAGCTGAACGTGAAGCCATCAACAGAGAAATTGATCAGCTTGCTGAGGGTAAGAAGACCTCTAATCTGGACAATATACATGTGTGTCATACTATACACCCTGCAGATATTACTTTTGCAGGAACGTCTAATGAATTTGCAATTGTAAATCCTTTAAAGAGACGAACAGTATCAACCCAGACCCAGGGGGCAAGTAAAAAACAAAAAGTACACAATACCCCAATTACCCCTGGGTGGCCTGAAGAACAGTATAAGGCGTTTCATGATATGGGAACTCAGTACCTAAATTACAAAAACGCTATTGTTCAACTTAAATATTTCTGTGACACTTATGAAAGGTTGCAAACAGCGGCCCCAACACCTGACATTGTTGATGAGCTATATGCGTTCAAAAGAGACTGTGCAGACGCGCCATTAGTCATTGTGAAATCAAATAAAAATAATTCAATGTGACTAGGCTTGGTTGGTTATGGTCTGCAGAAGTTGTCTAAAATATCTCCACAAAGGGGCTATAGATCGAGAACAATTAAACGAGCTTGAAGGCTGTTGGTTAGTGCAAGACGTTGACTAGCAGCTAGAAGTCTGCAAGAGTCAACTCACAGACCGATAACTACACAAATCCCTCAGCTGTTGATACATGCACAGAGTCCCTCATTTCACAGCCATGATCCCCCTAGGGATGTTAGCCCCGATGTGTCTCCAATCGCTCAAAGCTTTGAGCCTCTTGAAACACAGGCTGAAAATGTATATGATGTTGCAGCTGATGGTCATGTTGATGAAAATGTACAGGACATAGATGAAAATGGACATGATGATGCATCTGATGGTCATGTTGATGATAATGTACAGGACGTAGATCATTCAGTATTTTTACAACATTTTTATCACCATCAAAGAGATGTCCGCAATTTCAATGCTCGCATGTATATTGATCATTTCAGATTTGTAAATTTAGACCGTATTCAATCATTTGTAGAGGCCCTAAACATCGTGCATGGAGCCATTCAGTCTTTACTGGACAGAGTAATCAGAGACATTGATCCTGGAGACTTTGTTCAGTTAAGGCTTGAAGGCGGTGACACGTTAGATCCCATTTTCACTACAAAACAGACAAGGGAGGATTTTAGTTCTGAAGCATTCTTAAATGCCGTAGCTCGCACATTGCAAAGCAATGCTGAATGCTTAGCAAACAGCTCCCTGAAATTAGTCGTAACAATTATTAAAAACAGACGCGGAAGCATAAAAAGACGTCTGAAATCTATAGCGAGTAGTCAAATCATTAAGTAAAAGAGACGCTGGTTATATGACTATAAAAATTACAGCACTAATCTGTGCTTTGCAGCTAGCGTGTGCACCCTGATCACTGACACTGATGTTGGTGATACAGTTTTACTGAATCGTGCTAAATCCATACACGTGGCCCTGGCTATCCCTGAGGACCAACTTATAAGTTTTAGTGATATTGAAGCTTTTGAGAAACATCTGGGTATCAACATTAAAGTATTATACTACAGTCAGGGCGACTGGCGATATTTTCAAACAGGTAATACCCCTAGTGCTAGAACTATTTTCATATTGCATCATGATAATCACTACTACGGTATCAAAAATATGAAGGGTTTTATCGGCGCGGATTACTTTTGTGAAAGATGCAATTCGCTGTTTCATCACAAATTTAATCATTCATGTCAATATTTTTGCAAGGCTTGTCAAAGAGAGAGATGTGTGGAGAGAACCGACACGGATCAGCCACCTCGCTGTCCAATTTGTTGTGTGTTTTGTCGGTCCAGTGAGTGCTTAGATCACCACACTCGTTTATCTGCAGATAATCCAACATTCTGCAGACTTAAAATATTTTGTGATAAATGTCATCATTTTGTCCCCAGAGAAAGTGATTCCGAACATAAATGTAAAGGATTGCGTTGTCCTGTCTGTCACAGATGTTTAAATAAATTTGATGAGCACCTTTGTTACATGCGCCGGTATGTACCAAAGGAGGCGACAGATCAATATATATTTTATGACTTTGAATGTATGCAGGAGACAGGTACTCACATCCCAAATTATATTTATGCTACGACGCTGTATGGTAGCCCCTCCTGGGAGTTTGAAGGTAAATCAGCAACTCATGATTTTGTGCAATTCTTTACATCCGGTAAATTTTCAGGATATACGTTTATAGCCCACAATGCTGGAAGATACGATGCATACTTTAATGTTAAGGAACTGATTTCTGAAAAACTCTGTGTGAAATTGATATCCCGAGGCGGTCGTCTCTTGTGTGTAACGCTGCCTGATTTGGAACTGAGGTTTATTGACTCCCTAAATTCATACCGATGAAACTTAGTAAGATGCCGCAGGCTATGGGATTTTCAGGATCAAAAGGACATTTCCCCCACTTTTTTAACACCGAAGAAAATCAAAACTATGTGGGCCCCCTTCCAGCTGTAAAATATTATGGGGTAGAGTACATGTCACCTAGTGAGAAAGGTGAATTCATGGAGTGGTATGAGAAACAGGAAAATACAACTTTTGACTTTAATTCTGAACTAAAGTCTTACTGTAAACAAGATGTTGAGATTCTGAGACACTCATGTGAACTTTACAGGGAGCGTGTCATGGAAATGGCGCAGAAAAATGTTAAAATATACTGTAAGCGAGAAAAGAAAAAAATTGAAGTGTCCAGATGTGTTGATCCTTTTCAACTCGTAACCCTTGCATCTGTATGTATGTCAATGTACAGTTTTAAATTTCTTCCAAAAAAGACCATTGCCATTTTACTGGGTGATAATTATCACAAGACACAAAAACGCTTTTCATCACCCGCTATACAGTGGCTCATGTATGTATCCCACACAGAGAACATAGCAATCCAACATGCTTTAAGAGGTGGTGAAAAACGAGTAGGAAAATATTTTTTAGACGGTTATGCCTATGTTAATGACAGACATATCGCATTCGAATTTCAGGGGTGTTTTTATCATGGGTGCCCAATCTGCTATAATGAATGCGATTCAAATAAGGTCACAAACACCTCCTATGGTCAATTATATTATGCCTTTTTAGCTAAAAAACGTTTTCTGCAGTGGTGTGGCTACACAGTGAGAGTCCTGTGGGAACATGAATGGAATGAAATGATTCAAAAAGATACTAATCTTCAATCATTTCTTCTCCAAATGGAATTCCCTACCCCTTTAGACCCCCGCGATGCTCTTTATGGCGGACGTACTAATGCCATTAAACTTTATCACCAACTGAAACCTGGGGAGACACTACATTACTATGATTTCACCAGCCTGTATCCATTTGTAAACAAGACTAAAACATATCCCGTTGGCCATCCATACATTATCTATGAGGGATTTGGGTTCATTAAAAATTACTTTGGCATTGCCAAAGTCAAGGTCTACCCTCCGAGGGATTTATTTTTTCCTGTTCTACCGGTAAAACTCAACAAAAAATTATTGTTTCCTCTATGCTACACATGCTCTGTAAATTCGCAGACAGAGGAATGTACACATAGTGATGAAGAGCGGGCTCTGACAGGTACATGGTGCACTATAGAGCTTGAGATGGCCATAGAGAAAGGCTATAGGATAGCCCACATCTATGAAATTTGGGATTTTCCTAAAACCAGTGATCGCCTGTTTTCTCGGTACATTAAATTACATCTTAGGGATAAGCAGGAGGCCTCAGGCTATCCCAGCTGGTGCACTGATGACAGTAAGAAACAACAGTACATTGATTCCTTTCTTGACAAAGATGGGGTGCAATTACGCTCTGAAAATATAGGCGAGAACCCTGCTAAGAGACAGATCTCCAAACTTTTCTTAAATTCTTTATGGGGAAAGTTTGCCCAGAAATCTAATTTACCATGTACCAGCATTATTAGCGATCCTGATGAACTGTTTCAACATGTTTTTTTACCGTATTACGATGTTTCGATGTTGCATTTTATTGATGATGAAACTGCAACAATAGATTGGAAATATACAGAAGGGCACCACACCATCAACAAGAACACAAATATTTTTATAGCCTGTTTTACAACAGCGTATGCTAGACTAGAGCTTTACTCTCTGCTGGACAGGCTGCAGGAAAGGTGCCTTTATCACGATACTGATTCTGTTATCTTTGTGCAGAGAGAAGGTGAGTGGAGTCCTCCTTTAGGTGATTACCTGGGGGAATTGACCAGTGAGATACCTGATGACACTTACATCACTGAGTTTGTATCTGCTGGCCCAAAGACCAACGGATACAAACTCAACACCGGTAAAACTGTCTTAAAAGTGAAGGGAATAACATTAAATGTTGGTAATGCTCAATCTATTAATTTCAGCAGTCTAAAAGATCTTGTTCTGGACTATCCGCGTAATTCTGATTCTGAAACGCAAAAACGTATTGTTGTAGAGCAGCCCGGCATTGTGAAAAATAAAAAGTTCTGGTCCGTTGAAACAAGACTTCTTCGAAAAACCCAAAAGTGTGTTTACACAAAGCGCAGACTATTAGACAATTTTACCACTGTGCCATTTGGATATTAATTGTGACTCGTGATGGACCCACGTTTGCAACATCCATTCTCGTGTATTCTAGCAGGGCCGTCTAATTCTGGAAAAAGTTACTTTGTAAAACAATTGTTACATAATACTGACACTCATTTTTCTCATAAACCTGATAATATTGTTTGGTTTTATTCCTGCTGGCAGAAACTATATGATGAAATCTCTCTTTCTTTTCCCTTCATCAGATTTGTGGAGGGTCTGCCGCATACATTCGTAGATGATGAATTATTCCCTCCTGAAAAGGTAAATTTGACTACTGTTGACGATCTCATGGAGAGTGCTAGTGATAACTGCGAAATAGAAAAAGCATTTACCAAGTATGTCCACCACAGAAACCTCAGCATTTTCTACCTGGTACAAAACATATTTTGTCAAGGAAAGAAAAGCCGCACGATAAATTTAAACACAAAGTACATGGTCCTTTTTAATAACCCTCGGGATAAATTGCAAATTGTAACACTAGCGCGACAAATGTATCCAGGAAAAACACGCTATTTCTTAGAAGCTTTTGAGGATGCAACGCGGGTGCCTTATGGGTATTTGTTGCTAGACTTAAGAGCGGATATCCCTGAGGACCTTCGCTTGAGGACGGGCCTGTTTCCTCCAGCGTTACCAGCTGTGTATGTTCAAAAGAAAAATACTTCTAAAAAGTGAATTTTAAACAAAATCAGACATTCTACACTGCGACCATAGTGTTGTAAAGATGTCGGAGAGAATACGGCGTAACTGGAAGCTCTTAAAAACACTGGTGAAGGCCCCACCTTCTATCAGAAAATCTATTTTGTGCAATGCGAGTCATGATTTAATTACAGCTATAGGGGAGATTGCATTAAACATCTTAAAAGGTCGAATCCCTCTGAAAGAGCGCCAAAAAAAATACTAAAAAAGTGGCGAAAAGCTATAAAAACCATGAGTAATAAATCTCACAGCATAAAGAAAAAGAAGCAGCTACTAAAGCAGACTGGTGGCTTTATAGGTCCTCTTTTAGGCTTTGCAATCCCAATAATAACAAGCCTGCTTACCAGCAAATAATGGAACATACCGAGAAAATGTATCTTGTTCCCAAGCAGGAGCTAATCAAACTTCGGCCCCCTATTACAGACATTCGCCAAAGCGTTATCCAACTTCTTGATGGTGAAATTAGTGAGATTTTACAGCGTCGTGACATGCCGGATGACGTGAAAATTAAAAAATATAGTGATGTACTGCAGAGATACTTGGTTCATGCTAAACAAGATGCTAAGGGACTATCAACTTTAAAGATCATTAACACTCCAGAATCTGATCACCAACAATTGTCAAATTCGCCCGTTGATAAAAGTCCCGCTGTCAATGAAATTGTAAGTCATGTAAATCCACGATATAAAAAGAATGCAGAACTTCTACTAAACAAGATGTTGCAAAACACAAATATTACATCGTGGAATGATAAAAGTGAGTTTATTTTTAAAGGAACTGTAATACCCGGCTCTAATATGCTGGATTTGGTGCGCAACACAACTCAGAGCCATGCCCTAACCGGTAGGAATTTACCAAGGGGCTGGAATACATTTATGCACGCTATGGCCGAGTTAAATATGCCATCCACAGTTGTGGGTAATTCCACTACTAGAGCCCATTTAGATAAATTAAAAATGCCCATGAATGAAACTGATGGCTTGTATAATCCTCGAACCCTATCCACCCCCAGTCGTGCGATCCGACCTTTACACTTCTCACCATTAGGTATCACACAAGGTCCACTGATGCCTAAAAAAAGTACTGTTCCGTTACTACAATCCATGTGGCTCACTATGTAACATTGGTTCTGTTCAATTGTAATGCATTAAATTATTATACAGTATATTTATAATATTAAATATACAAATTGTTATATATGAATGTAACGCTTTTTGTAACACTTTATACTGTCCTGTATTATATATATATATAATTTTGATTTGATTAACTGCAGGTCAGTGTGATAAATAAAATGTAATTGAATGTACTACTTCTAACATGACAGTGTAAATGTCAAATGTAATGTTTTCTAAAAACGTATTTGATTGTTGTTCAATAAACACTATTATATTTTTCATAAAAATGGCGTCTCTCATTTTTATTTACAATTTGAATAAAATGTTTCCTTTATTAAAATATTGGCCATATAAATAATATGCCCAATGAATCGATACTAAATAAAGTATAAAGTGTCTATAAAAGGTAACCATTTGTTTCCTTAATTAAAATATTGGCCATATACATAATATGCCCAATGAATCGATACAAATTAAAGTATAAAAATGCTGTAAAAGGGACCCATTATTGGTCATATAAAAGCGTATCAAGCACATCCTTTTATATCAAACAATAGCGATTGATATAAAAGTGATTCAATCACAATCCTTTTATTCTACTTTTATTCTACTTTATTAAAAAGGCCTATAAAAGAGAAAATAATTGGACATATTAATATTTTGGCCTATGTTACCATTTATATCAAAATTATATCAAATTGATATAAAAGTGTATCAAACACAACCCTTTTATATCAAACAATAGCGATTGATATAAAAGTGATTCAATCACGATCCTTTTATTCTACTTTTATTCTACTTTATTAAAAAGGCCTATAAAAGAGAAAATAATTGGACATATTAATATTTTGGCCTATGATACCATTTATATCAAAATTATATCAAATTGATATAAAAGTGTATCAAACACAACCCTTTTATAACAATTGTATAAAAGGGGCGTGTTTGATACACTTTGATAGGGGTGTGGTACCTGTCAGATTTCTTTTTGACGAGTAATACAGCCCCCTTACTACTCACGTGAATCAAGCATATATATCCAATGTGCCTCTCGGTTCCTTAAAGGTTTTTCTATGTCTCCACCTCATAAATCTCTTCTAATCCTCTCCGCTGCATGAATCTTCAAACCAGATAAATCCCTGTTGTGAACAGAAGTAAAATGCTTTGACAGATAAAAACATTCCTAGTAGTAGTTTACCCGACATCATATAGGTGTTCACATGTTCTCTCCTTTACTTTACAGATAGTGGATCCTGCATACTTTAAACCGCATTTAGTACATTCAGCTATATAAACCACATAGTTTGAATTACAATTTAAAAACTCTTTGATCTTATATACCTTACTATTAGTGGCATTAGAGAAAAATATATAAGATATATAAGATACACGTGCAAACCTACTACATGTCTAATGTGGATAATGCATTGGGGTATGACCCTCAAGCATGCTCAGATGATGCTCAATTAGCTGTTAGAGCACAATCAGATGAAGATACACATGCAAATCTTCTGCAGCTCTCTTGTAAATAATACATTGGGGTGTGACCCTCAAGCATGCCCAGATAACACCTGATTAGCTGTTAAAACACCCAAAATAAAGATACACATGCAAACCTTCTGCAGGTCTATTGTAGATAATGCATTGGGATGTAGCCGGAACCGAGAGGCACATTGGATATATATGCTTGATACACGTGTTCCTCTGAGATTAAATTTTAAAAAAAGGAATTTATGCTGTACTATTGAATTTTTATATATATTTCTATTATGTTATGTATTAATGTGTTTTTGTGTTTTTTCTGTTTTTTTTTCTCTTATTTTTCTGATTTTATTATTTTTGTATAAATTGTTCACTTCTGATTAGATCACCTGTGACAGAGTTTTATATGTGGTTCAGCTGATATTCCACAGCTACTCTGAGTCTAAGAGCATTTGTGCTTGAAACGCGTACAGAGACCTGGAGAATATCCCCATGCGGTGAACTTTGTTGCCGTTACTTGATCACAAGCAGCCATGAATGTATTTTAAACATGATGCAATAAAAATCCTGGATTTTAAATTTCTGGAGCTGGACCTTTCTTCCTCTTCTTGGAGTCATTATACGTCCTGGCAGAGACGTGTCCGCGCTCAGAGCTTTTCAATAGTTCTTATGAACTTACAAGAGGTGAGCTGAAATTTATCTTTTTCAGGTTTTAACTATTGCCATGCGGGCCCGCATGGCAATAGAGTAGCTGAACCTGCATCTCAGAACTTATAAAGCCTAAATATTAAACTTTAATGTATATATTTCTCTACAAAAAGCACTTACATCCTTGATTCATGATGGATTTTAGAGATAAATGTGCAGCTCATGAAATACATTATTGTTTGCTATACTTTTCATGATGTCATCACAATGATTGTTTTAATATTACTCATTAAACATTCTAAATAAAGTGATACATGATCAATTTTTATAAAATTTGGTTACAAGTACGTAGCTAACCTGTAAATTAAAAAGTACCTGTTATGTCAAAAAAATTAACCTTCAGACATGGAGTTAATCTGCAGGTCATTAGTGTTCTAAAGCCATGTGGTTGCAAAAACTGAAAGCCCAGATACTAGGAGAAAATGAACTTTATTCCTTCCAGCAGCCTCCAGCTTTCAGTCATAGAGGTGCAGTTTGTCACCACTCAGTATATAGTGAGCGGTGGATGTAAACACCTTAAGTCTATATCGTGCTATCCCTAGGGTCTGCAGAATGTCCCTCACTACCACTATGCCCTCTCTGCCTTCCAGGATAGAAAGAAATGGCAAATGAGTGTGGCTTGTGGATGTGGCTATGGGCATGGTCAAAACTGAAATTCTTTAAAAACTGGAAGGTATGCCTGTAATATTATATTTTTCAAGAAATGCAAATAAAACATGTCACTTATACAACAACCTATATGTTACCTGACAACACAAAGGAGATATCAACCCCACAAAAATGAACCCCACTTACCACCACTACAGGGCAAGTGCAAAATGCCAGCAAAGCATCAGAATTGGTGCATCTAATAGATGCACCTTTTCTGAAGCAGCTGCATGCTGCTATTTTTAGGCTAGGGGGGGCCAATATCCATGGCTCCATACCATCCTGAGAATACTAGCCCAGCTGTCTGCTTTAGCTTGTCTGTTTGTCAAAAATGGAAGGTACCTGTCACGGGGTTACCGTGACAGAACAGAGCCAGAGAACCGCAGCGTCTTGTGGCTCCTGCATTGCCACTGAGAAGCACTTCTCCGACGTATTAAGGGTGTTTGTTTCTTTCAGCAGTACAGGGGTTAATCAGTCTTGTGGAAATCCCTGCTTTCAGCTGTGCTTGGTTAACCACTCCTCTCTCCTATAAAAACTAGGTCCACAGGCCAGATCTTTGTCTGAGATAGCATTTGCTTCAAGGATCTGGAGAGAGAGAGGAGCTGGTGTTAGGAGTGCTGGAAGAGTTTATTGTGCGACGACTGTGTGGTTTGTACACTTGGAGATTCCTCATCCATTCCTGCTTAGTTTTCTTCCCCCCATCCTTCACACCCTGGTGAATACCTCTGTTGCTTGTGAGAGTATTATTTGTGAGTGGAATTTTCTTTTACCCTTGTCTCATTCCCCTGTCTGTCGGGTTGGTGTACTTCGGTACACGGTAGCACCTCTCTTCCCTGGGAGGGGGACAGATGCAGGGCTAAGCTAGGAGACAGGGCTAGGGCGGAGGCCCCGGCATCCTCACCTACTGAGGTATCCCAGGGAACAGGGCGAGTTAGGGTGCCCCCTAGTGTCAGGGCCAGGAAAGGTGCCCCTGGTCTCAGTTTACTTGCCAGTCCAATCGTGACAGTACCCCACACCATTTTTTTTAAACTATTTTAAAAATTTAATAGACAGGCGTATTCTTGTTAACCAGCCATGATAAAGCTGACCAGTGAGGGTTGCAGCCTGCAGCTGTCACTTTTGCCATGCTGGTTTTCAAAAATAGAACAGACCCCACATCATTTTTTATTATCATGTATTTATTTATAGAGAAGGCGCCAACTGATGAAAGCGCTCATCAGCAGAATACTCTGTGATCAACAGTAAACTTTTTACCTCCGGTCACAGCTGATGGCTCACACAGCTCTCTGATTGGCGGTAATGATCTTACCGACGATCAGAGCCCCCAGTGTTTCTCGCGCTGTCATGCAAATTACAGCATGGGAAACACTCAATGTTAAGGGTGCTGAACCCGAACAGTGACACAGACTTCCTGGAGAAGTCCACGTTTGGGGTCAGTGCCCAAACACTAGGTGGTCAGTACGGACCCCGAACTTTACTGTTCGGGTTCACCCATCACTAGTACTGGCCAAAAAAATAAAATTGTCATTTGTTATACCACGTGAAAAATGGCTTAAAAATAAATTGAAAAATATTCTTGTAATGTGGTTTATTTGTTCAATTGGTCTCCTAAAATCAGGGTAAGGCTTGGTTCACATTTACCCTGTACTCTCAGCTGAGCTTTACATTGGGGTTTCCATGTGAATTCCCAAAAACTCAATTCAGACAAAGCATCTAAAGAAACCATTCAATATGAGGCAGATAGAGTAATTTTGGACCCTGTATGGTCTCTATTCCAGCAGTGTTGCATTATTTTAGATGTCTTTTTAGCACATAAATGTGGATATCACCGAAACCGATGCCATACGGAGTTCAAAGTTACTCCATCTATCTCACTATAGTGAATTGCATTTTTGTTAGTATTTATATGGAAACCCTGACATAAGTGCTCAGCGTTTAACACAATAATGTGATCCTAGCCATATACGAAAGGTGATCAACAAATTTAATGTACTATAAAATGTTACCAATAAAAACCCTAACATATCCCACACAAAACAAGTCCTCACTTTTATCCATCACCTATCAATGGAAATATAGGGGGTTCCCATGTAACTGGTACGACAAAAGACTCTGGAAAAGCTACATTGCTCCAAACTCCTCAAACAAAAATAAGTGAAATCTGAGTTCCCAAATCTAAATGCCCCTCTTCCTCCTTCTGAGCCTCAAAGTAAGAGACCATGTTTGGCATTACATGGTGCATGCCTACAGAAGCACAAGCTAAGGCTGGTTTCACATTTGCGCTTTTGTGCGCAGCGCATCGTGCGCACCCGTGCGCATGCGCACTTCGCACCTATGTTTGACATGACGTGCGCATGGTCTTGCGCACACTTGCGTTTTCGTGCGCATGCGTTTTTTTGTCTTTCGCGCCAGGCGCACCAGACGCAACATGTTGCATTTTTTGGTGCGCCCTGTCTCGGCAAAAAAACGCATGCGCATGCTTGCGCACGGAATGCGCAAAAACAACACATTGAAGTCTATGGGAACGCATGCGTGCGCATGGTCTTGCGCACGGTTGCTTTTTTTGCGCATGCGTTTTTGAGTTAAACAAGTCTAGAATGTTCTCTAGACAATGGAAAAAATGTCACACCTAAAAACGCATGTGCATAAAAAACGCAAACGCATGCAAAAACGCATGTAAAACGCAAGCAACGCTGCGTTTTTTTGACGCATCAGCATGCGCATGGCGTAAAAAAACGCGCGTTTGTTTTGCGTTTTTCTTTGCGTTTTTTATGCGCCCGATGCGCTGCGCAAAAAAACGCTAATGTGAAACTAGCCTAAGTAGTATGTATGTGCATGCACAAACGTGGCAAATTTATAATTCTCAAAAAAAAAAAAATATATGGCATGGATGTTGTTAGTTATTATTTTGTTAATTTATTTTTAGAGCACCATTGATTCCACGATGCTGTAGAGGAGAAGGGGTTACTTACAAAATACAAATCTAAATTACGGCCTAGAAACTAACAATGACAGACTGGTACAGAATGGAGAAGGCCTGCGAGCTTACATTCTACAGGGTGATGGGGAAGTAGACAGTAGGATGTTCTGGCAGCTCTAGTGGATATAAAATTAATTTTCTAACAAAGTAAAGAGTAATGTGGCCTGTTCCCATGAAATAATCACTAGTGATGATTGAATAGTGAAATATTCGGCTACGGAAAATTCAATCCGAATAATTTCTAATATTTGGGTATTCGTACTAAATAAGGAGTACAATGCAAGTCATTGGGAAAGCCGAATATTTTTCTGCTGGACCCAACAAACAGGTCTGGGGGCCTGAGAAAAAAGCTGAAATGGATGGGAAAGTGCTAAAACTAAATGGGAACAGCACGGAGAAGATGCTTGCATGCCTTTCTGACTCACATACAGTATGTTAATGTTGTCAGACTATCGCCTGTTCTATGGATTTATAAGAAGACCTACCAAACCAAACCTAAATTGTTTTTTACAGGGAAAAATGCTAAGAAACATTTTTTCCTTCAAAATTACTTGTATATAACAAAAAATAAAAAATAAATTTCCTTTAGCATACAGTATGTTCATACGTAGCATTTTGGCTTTAGTTTTTCCTTTTACATTTGTAAGGGCCCTCACTTATAGATTTGGGAGGTCCTGCCCTCATTAATAATTATTAGCTTTATAGTGGAATACATATTCCCCAGCACTTCACAATGCCAGCTAAAACATGGCCATTTGAATTTTGAGCTTTCCCGCCACCATCACCACCACCACCATCCACCACCATGTCATTATACAGCCCTGGGTGAATATTTTTCCCAGCAATGTGCACTCCTGAAGGATGATGATGGAACTTGATATCCAAATTCAAGAATGATTTTTATTTTTATTTCAAACTAGAACACAACCAGTTTCGACTTCTTAAGAGTCTTCCTCAGGTATAATGTCAAGCATATAAACGGATCTGTCTGAACACATTTTATAGCAGAACTCCCTGCATGTGGTTTTGGGTGGGGGCTGAAAGGTCTGTTTTTCAGACACACCCAGATGCTCAGATATGCAGGATTTTGCACTCTGAGGAATCTAACAAAACCTACATACCATATGAATGTTATAAAAAAATTCACATAAAAAAGACAATGAAGAAATATATCAAAATATTTCAAACAAATTTTTCACACTAAAAGTTTTTCTTTTCTGAAAACACTATAAATATAATAAAACTATATATAAAATTTCTTTAAAATGTTATTAAACATACTGAAGTGTGATTTAATGCAAAATTATAAAATATAAAATCATAAAAACATGTACATTATAGCAAAATTTAAAACTCATCCTCTTTTTATCTTCATATTATGACTGTTTCCAAAAGCCAAATGGAATATTTCGATATCTCATTCATACATGTATAAAACTCGTATGCAATTTCCCAGTCATTCCTGTGTAATGCCACAACGAATTCTTGGGCTTCAACTTCAGTCCCTTTCCAAAATACAATTAAATTGTCAATAAAATGATGATAATATAATATGTTGTTACAGAAGGGTTGCTGACACCGGGGCGATGAGGACTCAAAGCACCCCATGAAAAGATTTGCTAAAGTGTTATAGCCTATGAAAGCACAGTCGAGCGCTCTCACTAGTTCCCAGATCTTTGCAGCAAATTGAATGGAAGGAGGAATGGAGTGATCCAGGGATTGGATCTGCATGCAGTATCTCAAGACACCAAATAGGTGAGTGTATTCACACTGAGTATATACCTTTGGAAACTAACTACCACACTTAGTAGCTTGCGCTTCCCATTTTTCTCCCTATAATCCCCTTTTGTTTTATTATACAGCCCTTGGTTCACATTTTGAAAGGGCAGGCAGGTGCCGTAAAACCTGAGTTTAGGAAGGGCCCCCAGATGGCTCTGTATAATACATTTGGAAGGGCTCCTACTTCTACATTTGGAAGGTCCCTCCTTAGACAGCCCAGTGATTCCATCTCTTCATATACTGGTACAAGTCGATGTTTTGCATTTTTTCATCCAAGAAAGACATTCCACTCAAACCCTACAGGGCTTATATTCTACAGGATGATGGGGAAGGATACAGCAGGTTGGGGGGTTGCGGCAGCCCCAGTGGTAGTGAGGTGAGTTATTGCAGGCTGTAAATGTTCTTGAATAGATGCATTTTCAAGTTCCTAATAGACAAAAGGTGGATCAACTTCCAATTTATATTGCAAAGAAGAAAATAGGTCATTATTAGTGATGAGCGATAAGCTGTTCATAGAGGTAATGGACAAAGGGCTCGTAAAAGATGAGACCAACAGCTGGGTCGCACCTCTTCCCTTCAGAACCCACAGACCACGTCTACCAAACAACAGAGACCAGGCATTCAAATGTTTCTCCTCTCTCAAACACAATCTGCAAAAGAAGCCAGAGATGAGAGATCAATTCTTCTCCTTCATGTCAAAGATATTTGAGAACTGCCATGCAGAACTAGCTCCCACTCTCAAAGACTCTGAAGAATGCTGGTTCCTACCCATGTTTGGAGTATACCACCCTAAGAAACCAGGTCAGATTAGAGTGGTGTTTGACTCCAGTGCTAAGTTTGATGATGTCTCCCTGAATGATGCTCTACTGACAGGACCAGATCTCGATAACAAACTACTGGGAGTACTTATGCACTTCCGTAAGGATTCCATCGCCTTCATCGCTGACATCCAGCAAATGTTCCATTGTTTCCTTGTGAGAGAGACAGGAACTTCCTAAGATTCTTCTGGTACAGAGACAATGATCCTACTAAAGAAGTCACAGAGTACCACATGAGTGCACATCTTTGGCAATAGCCCTTCTCCTGCAGTCGCTATCTATGGACTCAAAAGGTCAGCTCTAGAAGGAGAAACAGAATACGGGTCAGATGTCAGGCAATTCATAGAGAAAGACTTTTATGTTGATGACTGTCTGAAAGCCATGCCTTCAAATGAGACTGCCATCAGTCTTCTCAGGAGAGCTCAGGAGATGCTTGCTTGCTCTAACCTCAGGCTTCACAAAATTGCCTCAAACAGCCAAGAACTCATGAAAGCATTCCCTTCACAAGACTTGTTTAACAGTGTCAGAGACCTGGACCTGGGGTCACACCCCATACCAATGCAACGCAGCCTCAGGCTTCTCTGGAATCTACAGTCAGACACTTTTACCTTTCAGGTCAGCCAGGAAGAAAAGCCTTTCACAAGCAGAGGTGTCCTGTCTACCATCAACAGCCTGTATGATCCCTTAGGTTTTGCAGCTCCTGTTACTATACAAGGCAAAGCTATACTAAGAGACTTAACCAAGGGGTCTTCTGACTGGGATGCACCCCTGCCACCTGATAAGAGAACCCAGTGGGAAGCATGGAAGAACTCTTTAGCAGCTCTCTCCAACCTAAATGTGCCAAGTAGAGTTGAGCGACTTTAGTCGGATCGGGTTTCATGAAACAAAATTTGTTTCAGATGAAACTGGTCCGACTAGGTCAAAAAAAGTCGAAGTTTTGTCCGAAAGCCAACCCCAATGCAAGTCAATGGGAAATAAAAGTTGGCATTGAGCGGATGACATTCATCCACTCAATGCCGACTTTTATTCCCCATTGACTTGCATTGGGGTCGGGTTTCGGACGAAATTCAGACTTTTTTTGCCCTAGTCGGACCAGTTGCATTTGAAACAAATTTTGTTTCATGAAACCCGATCTGACTAAAGTCGCTCAACTCAAGTGCCAAGGCCATACACCCCTGTTACGTCTACAGAGATACAGAGCCAAAGACTGTATGTATTTGCAGATGCATCTGTCAAAGCAATTGCTGCTGTTGCTTATCTCAAAACTGTGGACTCCAAATGTCAAAGCCACATTGGATTTGTCATGGGGAAAGCCAAACTTGCTCCACAACTAGAGCACACCATACCAAGGTTAGAACTTTGTGCTACAGTCTTAGCCGTCGAGTTAGCAGAGTTCATCACATCCGAGATGGATATCGACCTGACACAAGCCAAGTTCTACTCAGACAGCAAGGTAGTCCTGGGATACATCCACAATGAAACCAGGTGATTCTACGTTTGTCAACAGAGTGCTACAAATTAGGAGATCAGTTCATCCAAAACAGTGGCATTACGTCCCCACGCACCAAAACCCTGCAGATCATGTAACTAGAGCAGTTGACGCAAGTCGACTAGAGGGCACAACATGGCTCTCAGGACCAGAACTATTGTACACAGAGGAACGTTGTCCAGACACCTTTGAACTTGTGAGAGAGGACTCAGGTGCTGAAATCCGCCCTCAGGTGTCTACACTTCGTACAAAGACTCCAGTTACTCTTCTAACCAAGAAAACAGGACTATACAGTGCCCCTCCAGGAGGATTCGACACTAAAGACCTCTACAAGCGCCAATGGAGGCAGGTGCAAAGTCTTGCCAATGCATTCTGGGACAGATGGCGCAAACGATGCTTGTCTACCCTGCAGCCACGTAGGAAGCGGCGATTTACCAGGCCTAATCTTAGGATGGCCAAAGGAGATGGACCTAAGACATTCTCCAGACAAATTACTGGACTGGTCCTTTGTTGTCTTCGGAGAATAGGAATGGTGGCATCTGTTCAATACCAGACGGGGAGTGTTCTGTCTCCGACATAAATAATGACTCTTAAATGTTTATTTCCATTACATAAATTCAGTGATAATGCTCAGTTTGCCACACAGTTTGATGTGCATTGTTTCCAGCTCCATCTAGTGACCAAAAATAATAACTGCAGTGTTATTCTCTTCCTGCTTTCGTTTCATTTTCCCTCCAACTCCCACTGTATCATGGGTAAATTTGCAAGGGATTATGGTCTAGCCCAGCCCCAATTCCCTGTCCAGTCCTCCATTTTCCATCTGCTTGCATACTGGAAACACCTCATCAATTTTCTCGCTCAGTGTTAGCATCGCTGGTAAGTGACATTCTCCCTTATAAATCCCTGTCTCTCTTACTGGCCAGCTTAGATAGTTTCCTTGTTCAGCTGTTAGTGCAGTCATGTACGTTGTGTGTATATGTATTTTCTATGTACCCGACACTGATTGTCTCTATGTATTTCTGTTTATAGTTTCACCTCATCTATATACCTATGTTCAATAAAACACAGATTCATCTACAATCTCTCTTATTGGACCCAGTATAGCGGTTTAGCTGCTTGCTAAGCTATTTGAATCCCATTCATTTAGTGAGAGCATGACAGTATGATATGGATGATGTCATTCAAAAGTACAACTAAAAGCAAAAAAACAAGACCTCATGACTTTGGAAGAAAGAGACTTATAAATTAAATGACAAATTGATCGGTGTTTAAAGGGTTAATGACTGCTTTTTTTTTTGTGTGTGTTTTCTCACAGTGACAGCAATCAAGGGTAGTATTTATCCAGTCATGGCAGATTTTACAACTAAATCCATATTCTGAATTCAAGGCCGGATTCTGCTTGTAAATGAAAGTGTGATACCTTTGTTTTGAGACATTTTTTGTAAAAAGAGAAATGTCCCTAACTCTGAAATTAAAAACAAGTTATTTTCTACAAAAGTGTGCGTGTTGTTTAAAATAATTTTTAAAGCTCACTTAATTTTTCCAATACTAGACATAGGCTAGTTTCACCCTAGCATATGGAGGAGCTGCGGAGGGATGCCGACATCCTTCATAAAGCTCTGCCCCCCTGCCGCGCCTCCTCCGTTCAACTTTGCCTATGTCGGCTTGCGGCCTGCGTACCCTATCTTTAGCAATGAGTACGCAAGCCATGCCGATGTATGCGGATCTGAATGGAGGAGGTGTGGCAGGGGCAGAGCTTCATGGAGGAAGTCCTCATCCCTCCGCAGCTCCACCATAAGCTAGCGTGAAACTAGCCTAATATTACGTGTACATACACCACCTAAATACAGAGGCTAAGCCAGTTTTACAGCTTGAAAGCCTGGGGGAGAAAAATCACAATCTACAACTTGGAATCGTGTTGATCTACAATGCCTTGAACATTCTGGTTGCCTTACAGTCAGGCAAAATAACCCACGCTCCATGCATGGCTCACGGTATGAATTTAATAGTGCAAAATTTCTTTCACAAATATACACATTTGAGAAAGATGTTGGCTATGGACAGAAAAGTGTCAGCCAATTTCAATAGGTCTCATATAGAAAAGCATGCCCTCCAAGCTTTAAAAAAAAAAGGGTTTCCAGAGCACAACCTGGTATCGTACGTCACAACCCACTGCTTATGTTGAAGAGGAAGAGGAGGAGCTGGTTAAAGTGGAGGAGGACATTAATTTGGTGCAGGCAGGAGATGCAGCAGACAGTCAGAGTGAAAACTATGATGACTATGACGCTGGCCATAACAACCTAACCTCATCCTGTCGGGCATGGCAAACTGTATGCTGCAATTCTTGTAGGAGGACAGTCTTATAGGTAGCATAAAGCAAAATAATTATTATTGGATAGAACCTTTTAGAACCTTGCAGTAAAACCAAAATGGGGGATTTTTTTCCAGCTTCTGATAAGGAGTCAAAACTGGCTTCATACTAGGATAAGCTGAGAGTACCTTGCCTGTTGCACGTGAAGCGCTTGCCAAACACAACTTCCCAGTAGAGCCCTCTTCGATCCACGCACACACAACATTCCCCCGCCTGTGCCAGCGCTAGGGCAGCAACAAGTAGCTGAGGCAGCAGCAACACCATCAGTATATTTGAAATGATATAGATGTTCAAATGACTCCAAATCATGTTCAATTGACTCCAAAGAAAACTCACAAAGGTCTATGCACACTTTGCAGGCAATTTGAAGCATTTTAATTATGCAATTTGCTCGACTTTTTTCAATGGAAATCCCATTTCTTTGGGAAATTTGGCAATGTTGGCGAAATTGAACTTCAGAAGATCTGCACATCTGTACTGGCAACCTCAAACACAACTGCTATATTTACACTATGCAACAGAAATACCATTTTATTATGTTTAATTTTAAAATAAATTTACCAACTAGCTTAAGAGGTTTAGTTTGCTAAAATCTTGAGCAAATATTATTTAAGAAAAATAATGTCATCATATTATGCAGAATCTATTAATTTCCATTTACTGTAGCTATTTCTTACAACAGAAAAAAAAACTTGTTTCAGTAATAATTAATGCACTTAAAACAAAAGAAACACAGAATAGCAATTTAATGTAGATTTAGTTGAGCCAGTAGTATTAAAAAGAGAATTCAGGGACTTAGGCTACACAAGTTAATGATAGATAAATCCCAAATGAACATCATAGGCAAAAAAGTACAGTGCACTGCTGAATAATATCTGCACTAAAAGCAGTGGCTACTATTTCTGGAATTTTGACTGTCATACTCCAAAGATCTCCTGCTGTTAGTAAATGCTCTAATTGGTACTAATATCCTGGGTGGCCAGCTCGATTTAGTTACTAAAAATGCATACATGCAAATTTCTTTTAGAATTGGTCAATAAATAGAGTGAAATTTGTCTTTGTCTACAAGAAAATGGGATATACTTTTAAGCTTTCTTAAAAATTGACTCTTCAATAGAGTAATTTGGTCAATATACTAATTCAAATATACATTTGATATTATAAAATTAATGTTTCTCTGCATCAGAGTGCTTACGAGAGATAGAATATAATGTATTCTATAAGACTGTCTTTTGTAATAAAGCAACTAGCTTTCACAATATATTATAGGGCTATGTTTATCATAATTTGAAAATCAGTCCCAGTAATATTAAATACAGCATTTAAAGTAGACATGTTCTCCATTATGATATACATACACTCGTGCATAAGCCGACATTTTCACCACCTTTTTTTGTGCTGAAATCGCCAACCTTCGGCTTATACAAGAGTCATTGCGGCGGGTGAGGGTGAGCTGGCGACTGTGGCACAGTGACAGCTGCAGCCACCGGCTAACAGAAGACATGATACTCACCCTCCTGGTGCCGTCGCTGGATCGGATCTCCATCCATGCATCTACCTCCGGGTGTCGGCAACTTCTTCCTGTGTTCAGCGGTCACATGATACCGCTCATAAAGGTAATGAATATGCACGTGTCTCCACTCTGTTATGATGTCACCGAAGGAGGAAAAAACAAAATACCAGCTAAGTCCAGAAAAACCAGAGAGGTTGGCAGCTATCGGATTGCAGACCCCTGAACCTATCCACAACAACTAGCAGTAGCCGTGGGGGGTTCCTACGGTGCCCTAGACCCCTCGATCACAGCCGGAGAACTAAATAGCCTAAAGACAAAAAGGGGAAAAACTAAACTGCCCCAGAGCAGACCCCAAAGCAATAGGCAGCCCCCAACATATAATGATGGTGAAGCAAGATGAAAACACTAACACAGATAGAAAGATAGGTTGAACAAATGATGGGGCCCAAGCTAACTACATAGGACAGGATAGGAAAGCTGCTGTCTGCCATCCGCAAAACCCCTATCAAAATGAGCCAACCGACTGATAGGAAAAACAGGCCCTGAAGATGCTAGGCTTCAAAAGACTATATCAGCACTCAGGTATATTCTGAAGACAGAGCAAAAGATCAACAGATCAGAGACAAAAATGGAATTCAGCTCACCGTCGGCCGGGGATGGTAGAACTCCCAAAAAACAAGGCAAAACAAAAACAATACTGAAGTGTACAAAGCAGAGCAGAAAAACTTAGCTTTGAGATGCAGGAATCAGACTGGTCTCCAAGAATCCAGCAGGAAAATCACCAGCCAGGAAGAAGGGCGTCGACAGCCTTATATCCAGTCCTCAATTCCAGCCACCCAGTCATCATCTAGCTGCCCATGTGTTTGGTAATCAGCCTCACCACCTTCCTTCACCAGAGGAGGGAGTTCAGCAGACCTCAATGGTGAAGGGAAAAATGAACTCACAACAGTACCTCCCCCTTGAGGAGGGGTCACCGAACCCTCATCCATGCCACCAGGGCGATCCGGGTGAGCCCGATGAAAGGCACGCACCAATCTTTCGGCATGAATATCAGAGGCAGAGACCCAGGAATTATCCTCCTGACCATAACCCTTCCACTTAACCAAATACTGGAGTCTCCGTCTAGCCAGACGGGAATCCAGTATCTTCTCTACCTCATATTCCATGTTACCTTCAACCAATATAGGGTCACGAGGTGCCACCACAGGAACTACTGGTTCAACAAACCTCTTCAACAAGGACTTATGAAACACATTATGAATTTTAAATGTGACATGAAGAGCCAACCAAAGAGAGACCGGATTAATAATCTCCAAAATCTTGTAAGGTCCAATAAATCTATTCTTAAACATAGGAGAAGCCACCTTCATAGCGATATTTTTTGATGACAACCAAACCATATCACCCACCTTAAACTGGGGACCAACGGTCCTACGCCGGTTGGAAAACTGATGGGCCTTTTCCTGGGAGAGAGACAACTTATCCACTACTTGGTCCCAGATCTGGTGCATTCTCTCCACCACAGTGTCAACACCTGGGCAGGCAGAAGGCTCCACCTGCCCTGAAGAAAATCGAGGGTGAAAACCAAAGTTACAAAAAAAAGGTGACATCAAAGTGGCAGAACTAGCTCTATTATTTAAAGCAAATTTGGTCAAGGGCAAAAATGAAACCCAATCATCCTGATTCCCAGAAATAAAACATCTCAAATACGACTCCAAAGTCTGGTTTGTTCTCTCCGTCTGCCCATTGGTCTGAGGATGAAACGCAGATGAGAAGGACAACTGAATTCCCAGCTTGGAACAGAAAGTCCTCCAAAATCTAGACACAAACTGAACTCCTCTGTCAGATACAATGTTCTCAGGAATCCCGTGCAAGCGAACCACCTGTTGCAAAAACAAGGGCACCAACTCAGAGGAAGATGGCAACTTAGGGAGTGGTACAAGATGGACCATCTTAGAGAATCTATCACAAATCACCCAAATAACAGTCATTCTCTGACAGACAGGCATATCAGAGATAAAATCCATTGAAATATGGGTCCATGGCCTCCTGGGCACCGGCAAAGGCATCAACAAGCCACTAGAGCGAGAACAAGGTTTAGACCGGGAGCAAGTCCCACAGGACTGCACAAAATTCCTGACATCATGAGACAAGGCGGGCCACCAAAAAGACCGACTCACCAGATCTCTAGTACCAAAAATACCTGGATGACCAGCCAATGCAGAGCAATGAACTTCAGACATCACTCTCTTCCTCCACTGGTCAGGAACATACAACTTTCCACTGGGACAATGCTCAGGTTTGTCCTCCTGAAACTCTTCCAGAGCACGTCTCAAATTGGGCGAGATGGCAGAAAGAACTACCCCCTCGCCTAAGATGTATTAACAGAAGCATACAGTCTAGATCACGTGAAGTCATTATTTCCCTCTACTCCTCTTTGGTCAGACCTCATCTGGAATATTGTGTCCAGTTTTGGGCACCACATTTTAAAAAAGACATCAACAAACTGGAGCAAGTTCAGAAAAGAGCGACCAGAATGGTGACCAGTCTGCAAACCCTGTCTTATGAGGAAAGGTTGCAGGATTTGGGAATGTTTAGTTTGCAAAAGAGAAGACTGAGAGGAGACTTAATAGCTGTCTACAAATATCTAAAGGGCTGTCACATTGTAGAAGGATCAACTTTATTCTCATTTGCACAAGGAAAGACTAGAAGCAATGAGATGAAACTGAATGGGAGGAGACACAGATTAGATATTAGAAAAAACTTTTTGACAGTTAGAGTGATCAATGAGTGGAACAGGCTGCCACGAGAAGTGGTGAGTTCTCCTTCAATGGAAGTCTTCAAACAGAGGCTGGACAGACATCTGACTGGGATGATTTAGCGAATCCTGCTTTGAGCAGGGGGTTGGACCAGATGGCCCAGGAGGTCCCTTCCAACTCTACGATTCTATGATTCTATGATTCTAAGATGGCAGCAGGCTTAGTCACAACAGGAGAATCAGCAAGGAAACTCCTAGAGAGGGCGTCTGCCTTGACATTCTTAGTGCCCGGAAGAAAAGAGACCACAAAATCAAAACGTGTGAAAAACAAGGCCCACCTAGCCTGCCTAGGATTCAAGCGCTTGGCCGACTCCAGGTAAATCAAATTCTTGTGGTCAGTAAGGACCACGACTTGGTGTTTGGCTCCCTCCAACCAATGTCTCCACTCCTCAAATGCCCATTTCATGGCCAACAGTTCCCGATTCCCCACATCATAGTTACGTTCGGATGGGGAGAACTTTTGAGAAAACAAAAGCACAAGGATTCATTTTAGATGTCACAGGATCTTTTTGGGACAACACCGCTCCTGCACCAATCTCAGAAGCGTCCACCTCCACCTGAAACGGGAGTGAGACATCAGGTTGCCGCAAAACCAGAGCAGAAGTGACTCTTCGCTTCAGCTCCTGAAAGGAAGAAACAGCCTCCGGAGACCAATTCAGCACATCAGCACCCTTCCTAGTCAAATCCGTCAATGGCTTGGCAATACCAGAAAAATTAGCTATAAATTTCCGATAAATATTAGCAAAACCCAAAAACTTCTGGAGGGCCTTCAAAGAAGTGGGCTGAACCCAATCATAAATGGCCTGTACCTTGGCCGGGTCCATTTCAATAGTTGACAGAGACAAAATAAATCCCAAAAATGAAATCCTCTGTACCCCAAAAAGGCATTTGGATCCCTTGACATACAGGGAATTCTCCCTCAAAATCCGGAACACAGTCCGAACATGTTCCACATGAGAGTCCCAATTCTTGGAGAAGATCAAAATATCATCCAGATAGATAATCAAAAATTTATCCACAAAGTCTCGGAATATATCATTAATGAAGTACTGGAAGACAGAAGGGGCATTAGTGAGCCCAAAAGGCATCACCAGGTACTCAAAATGTCCCTCTGGAGTATTAAACGCCGTCTTCTATTCATCCCCATGCTTAATGCGAATAAGATTATACGCCCCCTGAGGTCAAGCTTGGTAAACCAGCAAGCACCTTTAACTCTGGAGAATAGATCCGAAATCAGGGGTAACAGATACTGATATTTAACAGTAATTTTGTTGAGGGCACGATAGTCAATACAAGGCCTTAATGAACCATCTTTTTTAGCCACGAAAAAAAAACAGCACCTAAGGGTGAAGAGGATGGTCTAATATGACCCTTCTCCAATGCCTCCTTAATATAGGATCGCATAGCCTCGTGCTCAGGTACAGATAAATTGAAAAGCCGACCCTTGGGGAATTTACACCCCGGGTTCAGCTCAATTGCACAGTCATAACTCCTATGTGGAGGCAAAGACGCAGACTCATTCTCACTAAATACATCATAAAAGTCAGCCAAATAGTCAGGAACATCATGCGACTGGGGAGAGGTGGAGAAAACAGGAGCATCACTAAGGGCACACCGACAACCCCAACTCACCACAGACAAAGATTTCCAATCCAGAACTGGATTATGAATTTGCAACCAGGGAAACCCCAGAACAATGGTATCATGCAAATTATGCAACACCAAAAATCTGCAATTTTCTTGATGGAGTGGGGCGACCCGCATTACCACCTGGGTCCAAAACTGAGATTTATTCTTCGCCAAAGGAGTAGCATCAATACTCCTCAAAGGGATGGGCGTCAGCAGAGGTGTCATAGGAAATCCACAACGTTTAGCAAAATCCAAGTCCATCAGGTTAAGAGCTGCTCCTGAATCCACAAAAGCCTTGGCGGAAAATGTGGACAGGGAGCAGATCAGAGTAATTGCCAGAAGAAACTTGGGTTGAACACCACCCACAGAAAACGTGTGTGCACAACGTTTCTCTCGTTTAGGGCAGACAGAAATAATATGCGAGGCATCTCCACAAAAAAAACACAGCTTATTACGCTTTCTGAACTCCTGACGTTGCGCCCTAGACAAAACTCTATTACATTGCATAGGTTCAGACATTTGTTCAACAGGTGGCAACATCTCTCGTGTAGTTTTGCGTTCACGTAAACGCCGATCCACCTGAATGGCTAATGACATAGAAACGTCAAGACCAGAGGGAACAGGAAATCCCACCATAGTATCTTTTACAGTTTCTGACAACCCCTTCCGAATTTTTCACAGTACAACTCTGCCGAATCCCGACCCTGGCTTAATGCCAACAGGGTCTTTTCAGCCTGATCAATAGCATTAGGTTCATCATACAACAACCCCAAGGCTTGAAAAAATGCGTTCGCATTATTCAGAATAGGATCATCAGGTTTCAAAGAAAACGCCCAATCCTGTGGATCGCCGCGCAGCAAAGAGATGACAATTTTAACCTGCTGCGCGGAGTTCCCCGACGAGTTAGGCTTCAAGGCAAAAAATAATTTACAATTATTCTTGAAATTCAAGAATTTAGACCGATCCCCCGAAAATACATCAGGAGTATGAATCTTTGGTTCAGCAGCATGTGAATGAGCAAGATAGGTGGAAATTCCCCGCACTTCAGCAGCGAGCTGCTCCACACGATCAGACAATTGCTTCATCTCCATTGAGAGAAAAATTCCCCCTACAGCCTCAGAGATATAGAGAAAAAAATATGCACACAAAAAAAATATTCTGACACCTTTTTCTTTCTTTTTTTTTCCTTTTTTTTTCTTTTTACAATTCTCTCCTGCTATTGAGTACCCTAGGATCTGCGGTATGGCTGGTGATTCTGTTATGATGAGTCACCGAAGGAGGAAAAAACAAAATACCAGCTAAGTCCAGAAAAACCAGAGAGGTTGGCAGCTATCGGATTGCAGACCCCTGAACCTATCCACAACAACTAGCAGTAGCCGTGGGGGGTTCCTACGGTGCCCTAGACCCCTCGATCACAGCCGGAGAACTAAATAGCCTAAAGACAGAAAGGGGAAAAACTAAACTGCCCCAGAGCAGACCCCAAAGCAATAGGCAGCCCCCAACATATAATGACGGTGAAGCAAGATGAAAATACTAACACAGATAGAAAGATAGGTTGAGCAAATGATGGGGCCCAAGCTAACTACATAGGACAGGATAGGAAAGCTGCTGTCTGCCATCCGCAAAACCCCTATCAAAATGAGCCAACCGACTGATAGGAAAAACAGGCCCTGAAGACGCTAGGCTTCAAAAGACTATATCAGCACTCAGGTATATTCTGAAGACAGAGCAAAAGATCAACAGATCAGAGACAAAAATGGAATTCAGCTCACCCCCGGCCGAGGATGGCAGAACT
This sequence comes from Dendrobates tinctorius, assembly GCF_039654945.1. Classification (NCBI taxonomy): domain Eukaryota; kingdom Metazoa; phylum Chordata; class Amphibia; order Anura; family Dendrobatidae; genus Dendrobates; species Dendrobates tinctorius. Next base: position 29,957,428 of record NW_027361741.1, on the reverse strand, counting down.
CCCAAAAAACAAGGCAAAACAAAAACAAAACTGAAGTGTAAAAAGCAGAGCAGAAAAACTTAGCTTTGAGATGCAGGAATCAGACTGGTCTCCAAGAATCCAGCAGGAAAATCACCAGCCAGGAAGAAGGGCGTCGGCAGCCTTATATCCAGTCCTCAATTCCAGCCACCCAGTCATCATCTAGCTGCCCATGTGTTTGGTAATCAGCCTCACTACCTTCCTTCACCAGAGGAGGGAGTTCATCAGACCTCAATGGTGAAGGGAAAAATGAACTCACAACACCACTCCCATAGGTGTTGAGCGAATATTCATTGTCCTTAATGAGCCGTATCACGTGACCGCTCTGCACAGAATGAAGATGGCCGCTACCATCGGAGATGCAGAGACCAGGTGCCGCGTGAGGAAGGTGAGTAGGACGACAATGGGTGTGTGTGTGTGTGTGCGCGCCACAGGGGCTGCCAGCCACACATGGACAGGAGCTGCTAGCCACATCAGGACAGGGACAGGGGGTGCCAGCCAGCCACACCAGGACAGGAACAGGGGGTGCCAGTCAGCCACACCAGGACAGGGACAGGAGGTGCCAGCCAGCCACACCAGGACAGGGACAGAGGACAATGCACACCTGGCTTATACTCGAGTCAATAAGCTTACCCAGTTTTCCATGGCAAAATTAGGTGCCTCAGCTTATACTCGGGTCGACTTACTTGAGTACATACGGTAAATATTGTAATTCATAAATATAATTATAAACAGACAATCCTAATGAAACAATATTCAAAATAAAACTAAATATCAGCAACTGCAGAAAGCCCATATTCTAATCCTGCTCATATATTGTATACATTCGCAAATAGAATTCACAGATAAAAAAAAAATATATAAGAGTAAAGTAGAATAATAAGCAATATAACACCCATTGTCAGACAAATTTGTCAGTAGTATATATTCCACATTCTTTAAAAGTAATTATCTGTAGACATGGTGAGGATAAAGACAGGTTTACCATATGTTACTCACCTGTCTTGGCTCCAACAGCAGGCTCTGCTTCCTTCCCCTATAGCCAACTCCATCTGTCATTGTCTGTCCTGGGTTACTGTGGTAATCCAGCATCCACCTTTGAAGTCAGTATGCAAGAATTCTTCATTTTTAAGGCCATCTCAGGCAGCTACACTCTGCCTAAGTATTCATGTAGAAGTGCATGCTGCTCTACTTAAGCTTGAAAATTTCCAAGCACACGAGATAAATGTTCAAACCTACTGGTCAGATGTCCTTACTCTCACTGGTGGCAAATATTAGGTAATTGATAGCTCTAACATGTTATTTTTACAGGAGAGTAGCTGCTGACCATGTCTCATCCAGTATAAATTTGGTGAGATTTGGTGACAAACCAATATCTGTGGTGGTCATGTAAGAAATCAGATTCTACTATAAATAGGCAGATCTGCCAATGATCTGCACAGAAATATATCATGTCTATGGCTAATTATCTGACCTTTAATCTTTTTTTCCAGACTAAAACTCAGATTTCATATCAAAGTGAATAAAAGCTTGCACCAATCCCTCACTATTACAGTTTTAATTATGTGTTTTGAAGACTGCTACACAAAATTACTGAATTAGAAATTGTTATGTTTATATAAGCTCATGTTTTTTTCTTTCTTCTCATCATTCATCTCATCAAGATTTTAGCATGAACGGATTCTACCTATATCTGTGATTGATACAACAACTAACATTAACGGTTCATTATTTTTTGGCATTTGTTGATTTTTGCTACTGCATATGAAAAACTTTTGATACAAAAAGGGTTTAACCGCTTCCCGACCGCCCACAGCAGATAAACGTTGGCGCTTGCTGGGCTTTGTGCAGCGCCGATGTTTATCTACTGTCGGCGGTTTTGTGCCCCCCGGGACCCCCACATACCTTATAATGCGGGGATCCCGGTGCACAATGCATGCTGGGATCCCCGACGTCATCGAGACCTCATTGGTTCAGGTCCTGATGACGTCAGCGTCACAGCAGCCAATGAGAGCGCTCGCTGGGAAAGCTGCTTGTTTCCCGGCGATCTCACTCATTGTAATGCGACTTCTCCTCTGATCTCACACTGACAGATGATCAGAGGTGAAGCAGCGTTACTGTGTGACTAGATCGTTGCCTGGCACAGCTGATCGCTGCCTGGCACAGCTGTGCCAGGCAGCGATCTTGTCACACAGTAATGCTGCTTCTCCTCTGATCATCTGTCAGTGTGAGATCAGAGGAGAAGTCGCGTTACTATGTGCCAGGCAGCGATCTTGTCACTTAGTAATGCTGCTTCTCCTCTGATTATCTGTCAGTGTGAGATCAGAGGAGAAGTGGCGTTACTATGAGTCAGATCACAGGGCAGCGATCTTGTCACAAAAATAAAAAAAAGTAAAGAAAAAAAAAGCAGGCACGAAGGTTAGGGCTAGGGTTAGGGCTAGGGTTAGGGCTAGGGTTAGGGCTAAGGTTAGAACTAGAGCTAGGGCTGGGATTAGGGTTATGGGTGCGTTGGTGTTAGGTTTGTGGTTAGGGTTATGGTTAGGGTTGGGATTAGGGTAAGGGGTGTGTTGGGGTTAGGGTTGGAATTAGAATTGGGGGTTTCCACTGTTTAGCTGCATCAGGGGCTCTGTAAACACAACATGACGCCCGCAGACCATTCCATCAAAGTCTGCATTTCCGAGCCCCGACGTGTGCCCAAACAGTAGTTTTCTTCCACATACGGGGCACCAGCGTACTCAGGACAAATTGGACAACAACTCTTAGGGTCCAATTTCTCCTGTTACCCTTGTGAAAATAAAAATTGGGGGCTAAAAGATCATTTTTGTGGAAAAAAAATGATTTTTTTATTTTCACGGCTCTACATTATAAACTTTAGTGAAAAACTTGGGGTTCAAAGTGCTCACCACACATCTAGATAAGTTCCTTGGGGGGTCTAGTTTCCAAAATGGGGTCACTTGTGGGGGGTTTCCACTGTTTAGGTAAATCAGGAGCTCTCCAAATGCGACATGGCATCCGATCTCAATTCCAGCCAATTCTGCATTGAAAAAGTCAAACGGCACTCCTTCCGTTCTGAGCTCTGCCGTGTGCTCAAACAGTGGTTTAGCCCCACATATGGGGTATCGGCGTATTCGGGAGAAATTGCACAAACAATTTTGCAGTTCATTTTCTCTTTTTACACTTGTGAAAATAAAAAAAATGGTTCTGAAGTAAAATGTTTGTGAAAAAAGTTAAATGTTTATTTTTTCCTTCCACATTCCATTCATTCATGCGAAGCACCTGAAGGGTTAATACATTTCTTGAATGTGGTTTTGAGTACATTGAGAGGTGCAGTTTTTAGAATGGTGTCACTTTTGTGTATTTTCTGTCATATTGACCCCCAAACTCACTTCAAATGTGAGGTGGTCCCCAAAATAATGGTGTTGTAAATTTTGTTGTAAAAATGAGAAATCCGCTGGTCAACTTTTAACCCTTATAACTTCCTAAAAAAAATAAATTATGTTTCCAAAATTGTGCAGATGTAAAGTAGACATGTGGGAAATGTTATTTATTAACTATTTTGTGCGATATCACTCTCTGATTTAAGGGCATAAAAATTAAAAGTTTGAAAATTGCAAAATGTTCGCCAAATTTCGATTTTTTTTTAACAAATAAGCGCAGTTCATATCTAAGAAATTTTACCACCATCATGAAGTACAATATGTCACGAGAAAACAATGTCAGCATCAGCAGTATCCGTTGAAGTGTTCTAGAGTTATGACCTCATAAATTGACACTGGTCAGAATTGAAAAAATTGGCCCGGTCACGAAGGCAAAAGCAAGGCTCGGGTGCGAAGGGGTTAAAATATCAGCAACGCATCAAATCAGGGCATAGCATGGCAGCAGTTGCAATCTATGAATATCAAAAATAAGTGGGTGCCTCAGCAGTAAATAGCTCTAACCAGGTAACAAGATATTCTTATATATCATATACAGTATTTATACATTTCACTATGAGTACACTTTGCGACATCTGCTGTTTCCCTTTTATACTCAAAATACGCTATTTTATCTTCTGACAAGAATAAACTGCAAAATTATTATGAAAAAAATTGAACTAAAAAGTAATTGCATTTCAGTTTACATCTGCAGCATCTGATGTGTATCAGTACACTAGTCCACAATGCTAACTGTGGTAAGACCACATTTAGAGATTTGACTATGACTTTCTTTTTCCTTTACAATATTATTGAATATATTGATAGACAAATCCATTCATCATCCGTAATTCTCCATCAAAATGTAAATCACAGTAAATAGAAACAAAAACAATGGCAAAAAACAAATAAACTTCCATATTATCTTTGCTACATGTATTTCAAATGAAACCTTTTGTCTACAACAAAACAAAAAAAAAATCAATGTTTAGTGCACAAAGCATCAATGACTGATTTTCAAAAGTGACAAAAATATTACCTTCTTAATTATATTTACAATTCCTCTAGATCCAGGCACTTAAACCATCTAAACTATTCAGAATCATGAATATTGTAGAACTGAGAGTGAGTTGTAAGCAACAGGCACTTATAGCACAACAGCCTCTTCACATTTTCCTGCATGACATCCTTGTAAACACCAAATTTCTGAGGATTGATTGAATACAGATAAGCATAAACAGATACAGGCACAGGGAAAAGAGTATAGATTAGTGATGATCGAGCCCTAAGATGCTCGATTGCTCGGTACTCGAATCAAGCAGGATGGACGCTCTTACGAACTTTGCTCGAGTACCGAGTATTTAATGGAAGTCAATGGGAAAAGCTAGCAATTTTCCAAAAGACCCTAATGGTATGTTTACATGGTCAGTAGACACTGGGGGTTTGATGATGCGTACATCCACAGCGTCAAACCCTCAGCGTTCAAGAAATCCCATCTCCACTATGCGTTCAGAGATGCAGGCGGTAGACCTGCGTAAACGGACATGTGGCGCATCTTTATAGACTGCAGCATGTCTATTTACGACGCGGAGACACTCTGTCCCTGTAGTGTAAATTTCCCATAGACTATCATTAGATGCGGTAAAACAGCATCTAATGATTAGTCACATGTGTAATAGCTATGTAAACGCAGCTTATTACGCATGTGTACTAATTTAAATAAAGTCTTACCTTGTCACTGCCGGAAGTTCGTGTCCACTGCAGTCCTTGCGATGATGGAGCTGACCGCAAGAACTGCTATGCATATGACCGCCGGGGTTATTTTCGGTCACACTAGGCTAGTTTTCATGGTCAGCCGACCGCAAGAAATACAGTGCAGGTAATCGCCGGAGACATCTCCGTTGGTCATCTACAAGCTCTGCTATATCTGGATGTCGGGCATCCAGATGTAGCAGAGCTGAACTCGTTGTGGGACACTCATTATTAAGTACTATGTTGGAACAGGAAGTATTTGTGTTTGTTTATTATTTTATTTTTATTTACAGGAGAACGAGGGCATCGCATGGATTAGCAGTACAATAAAGATGGGAAACTGTGTTTTGTGTTTTATTTCATTAAAAGACTTTATTCTGACTGTGTCTTTTTTAACCCTTTAATAACTATAGGATTAGTAATGGATAGGTATCTTATAGACGCCTCTCCAAAGGTGACATCAACCACACAACTATTACCCCATATACCACCGCTAAAGGGCAGTGGGAAGAGAGGCTAAGTGCCGGAATTGGCGCATCTTAGAGATGCACCATTTCTGGGGCGGCTGTGAGCTGGTGTTTGTAGTCAGGGGGGCCAATATCCATGGTCCCTTCCTAGGCTATGAATATCAGCCTGCAGCTGTCTGCATAGACTTTTCTGGCTATTAATTATAGGGGGACTCCACAACATTTTTTTTTGGGTCCCCCTATTTTAATAGCCAGTAAAAGCTATGCAAACAGCTGCAGGCTGATTCAGAGCTTCCTTCTGCAAAATTTATTTATTGTACTTACAAAAGATCCATAAAAACAGCATATAAAACATGAAAAGCCCAGCTTGAGTTTCATCTTTGTGTCTTTTTCTGGGGCGTGTCTAGCTTTAAAATTCTCATATTTATACTAGTTAACCATGACCCCCTCAAACACATATATAAAAAGATTTTTCTGCATGAAAAAAATCACTAAATTACACCTATCTTTTTTCTGTCTCAACAAAAACATCTGATGGTAGAATAAAAATATGTAAATGATAATCTAAAAATTTTATGAAATGTGGTGGCAGTGGTGTCGGGAATCTACATTTCAATGATTGTATTATGAATTCACAGATTTATTGCTCTATGTTGAAAGAGAATCACTGTAATTTAAAATTGCACAAACTATTGACATATCTCAAGAAAGGTGTGGAATTACACTTTTTGACATATGATATCCCATTTTAACTTAAGTCAAATAACCTTTGCTACACCTGTAGTTCTAGTTCATCACAATGGTGTCTTATGGGATTAAGGTCAGGGCTCTGTGTGGGCAAGTCAAGATCTTCTACACCAAAGACATGCATTTGTGCACTGGCACACAGTCTTGCTGGAACAGAAAAGGGCCTTCCACAGACTGAGTCCACAAAGTTGGAAGCATATAGCTGTCCAAAATTTTTAGGTATGCTGAAATTTTACCTTAACATACATGTTTCCTCCACCAATCTTTTACGTTGGTGCAATGAATCTAGGCAGGTAACGTCTGGCATTACCCAAAATAGACTCAAGAGACTACATAGAGGAGAGCATGATTTATGTCTCCACACAAAACATATTCATTGCATCAGAGTCTAATGACATCATGCTTTACACCACTCCATCTGACACTTGGCATTGTAAGTGATAATAAAAGGCTTTCATGCAGCAATTCAGCCAAGGAAACCCATGCCATGAAGCTTCTGACGCACTGTTGTTATACTGATGTTAATGTCAATGAAAGTTGGGAATTCTGCAGTTATTGAATCCACTCAACAAACTGCTCTGTAACTTAACATGGCCTGCCACCTCATGACTGGTTTGCTACGGTTACTAAATGGTTCTACTTTTCAATAATACAATCGACACACGATTGTGTAATTTTAAAGAGGGAAGACGTTTCACAAACTGACTTGTTGCAACAGTGGCATGCTTTTATTGTTGCCTTGCTCAAATTCAGTGATCTCTTTCAACAACTCATTCTTTCATAAATGTTTGTAACGGCAGACAGCATGGCTAGGGGTGAGGTGTTATATACCTATAGCAATCAGACTGAATGTGAGACCTGAATGTAATGACTGAAAGGAATCGGTCAGTAGGATCAACCCTCTAAGATAGTCTGTATCGGCATGTAGCTCATAAAAAGTTGATTAAAATGATTCCCTGATATCTAATTTTTTATTTCAGAAAAATTCGCATTTTTCTTAATATGTAAATTCATTTTTAAGAGTTATGTGCCGGACTACGATATCCCTGAGAATCTGCGTGTGGGATATGCAGATCATAAGACCATTCTGTCAGCCATTACATGTCTTACACTTTTAACAACCCTTTTCAATTAACCTCTGGAGGCAGATTCTTAGGGTGATCTTTGTACGGGCTGTAATCAGTCTCCTAAAAAGGCTCAAGAAATGCTTTCTGTCTAACTTGAGGTTGCACAAGATTGCCTCCAATAGCTGAGAATTAATGGTAGCCTTTCCCTCACAAGACTATTCAAGTGATCCAAAAGACTTGGACCTAAGCACCGACTCACTTCCCATGCAGCGGAGCCTTGGTTTGCTTTGGGATTTAAAGGCAGATGCATTCACTTTTCAGATCAGCAAAGACGAGAAACCCTTCACGTGCAGAGGTGTCATCTCTTTCGTAAACAGTTTGCTTGACCCCTGTGAGGTAGCGCTGTCATTTACTTAGGGGATTCTCACTTGCAGCGAACAAAAACCAGTTCCGGCACAGGATTTTCCTACAAATTATACAGTCCTTGCGGTTTATTCACGCCTCATAAACCACAGCAGCAACAGAAAGTTCACTTAACAGCATTACAAGCATAGCGTCCATTATAATGCTTCATTCTGGTTACCAATATCCAGTACGCAGGCTCTCTTAGCCTCACAACGGTCTCACCCAAGTCAGGGCTCCTCATGCGGCTTCAGCATTCTGCACACGTTCATTCCCTCCAGGGAACTCTCAGGCACACCTCGCCATTGCTCACAGCCACTTCACACGTGCTGTCAGGCAGGAAGTTCCATCTCTGCAGGACCTTCCACACTGGACCAACCAGGTCCCAGCATTCACCACATGTGACCTACCCTGGACACATTATATGGTCTATAGCCACGCCCACCGGGACACGTGACTATGACCTCATCACAGGTCCTTCACACACTCACATAGCTTTTTAATACAGGCATTTTCAGACACACCCCTGGGTGGGTTTGTAGGTAACCGGCCGCCCAACTCCCGAGTTACCTGAAGACTTCTCCCTTATACCTTGAAACAATACTTCAGCAATATCATTGCTGATCAACACATAACTAAGTCTCCATCTCAAAGCCACCCACTTTGAGATACATAAACATCCTTCAGGATTCTGCCACTCATCCTTTCTCCTGGAACCTCCACACAGCGCCCCCTAGCGGACATAGTGGTTACCACACCACACCCCTTGGAATTTGTAGCTCCAGTAACCATCCAAGGAAAAATGATGCTAAGAGACTTCACCCAGGAGATGTCTGATTGGGATGATCCGCTTTCAGCAGACAAAGCAGACCTGTGGGAAGGGTGGAGGAAGTCTCTCGAAGTCTTGACCAACCTTTGTGAGAAATGACCATATGCTCTTGTGCCATCCACAGAAGTCAAAACACAAAGACTTTGTATCTTCTGTGACGCATCAGTCAAACCGATTGCAGCAGTAGTGTACCTCAAAACTATAGATGTGAACGAACAATGCCAAACTTGGGTTCGTTATGAGCCTGACAAAACTGGCACCACTCCGCGAACACATGATACCCAGACTGGAACTCTGCGCTGCCGTCCTCGCAGTTGAGTTGGCCGAACTTATCTCAGATGGAATGAATCTGGAGATCAAAGATGTCGAATTCTACACAGACAGCGAAGTGGTACTAGGGTAAATTTGCAATGAAACGTGAGGTTTCTGTCTACGTTAGCAATCGAGTGCTGAGGATCAGGAGATCCACTTGCCCTATTCAGTGGCATTAGGTGTCTACACACCACAATCCTGCGGACCATACAACTAGATCCTTTGTACCAAGTCATCTTAAGAAGACTACATGGTTCACACGCCCTTCAACATTGTATCGTTCGACACCCCACATCATCAAGTCTGATGCGTTTGGACTAAGGGATCCAGATGCTGAAGAACTCCTTCCTCAGGTGCCGTTCTACGTACAGTGACCTCAACTCATCACCTCAAATCCCATTGGTTCGGCAGGTTCTCCACCTGGAAGTTACTCGATCGAACCATCGCTTGCCTACTTCATATAGCTAAGTCTTACAAGTCAGCACTATCTACAAGTCAGAGACCTTGCAAAGGTTGGCACCATTGCAAGCATCCGTTTACCGCTCCCAACCTAGAAAGAGCCAAGATTGCGATACTTTGTGCTATGCAAAATGAAACCTATGCCAAAGAAATATACAACCTCAATAAAGAACAACCCCTTTCTAGAGACATCATGTTGAAGAAGCCCGATCCAATTCTTGACCAAGACGGACAGCTGAGAGTAGGAGGTCGTCTTCAAGAAGCCGAGGTAGAATTTTCAGAGAAACACCCCGAAAAATTCCTGGATGTCATCACGTCATAACTCTGCTCATTCAGTATCATTATGTCTTAGTGAGACACCAAGGACATTTGTTTACTGAAGGGAATCTACGGGCAGCTGGACTATAGATAGCTAAAGCAAAGAGAAGTGTGAGCAAACTCATTTTTAACTGCGTTACGTGTCGCAAACTTCGTGGCATGTTTCAAAATCTGAAGAAAGACAATCTCACATCCAACAGACTAAGTACTGACCCCCCTTCACCAATGTTTGACTAGACGTATTCAGCCCTTGGTCTGTGGCTACACGGCGATCTAGAAAGATACACGCTGAAGCAAAGTGTTGGGTGGTTCTATTCACTTGTTTCTCCATCAGAGCTGTTCATATCGAGGCAATCGAATCTATGGACATTTCAAGTCTCATAAATGCACTTCGACGTTTCATTGCGATCAGAGGCCCTGTGAAGCACATTCATTCTGACAAAGGCACAAATTTTGTTGGAGCAGCAAGAGAATTCCAAATTCCTTCCAATCTAGACATTACTAACGTAGAAAGATACTTAGGCAAACAAGGATGCACCTGGACTTTCAACCTACCACACTCTTCCCACATGGGAGGTGCTTGGGAAAGAATAATAGGGATAGCACGCAAAATCCTAGACTCTATCTTCTTACAAGCAAGCAACAGACTCACACACAAGGGTTTGACTATGATCTTGGCTGAGATTTCAGCTATCATGAGTGCCAGGCCGTTGACAGCACTTTCCGGTGATTCCGAACACCCAATGGTTCTCACCCCTACCATGCTACGCACGCAGAAAACCTGTGTTTCAAGTGCTCCACTTGGAAAATTCAGCAACAAAGACCTCTTCAAATGACAATGGAGGCAAGTACAAAGTGTCTCCAATGCCTTTTGGGACAGATGAAAAATGCAGTACCTCTCCACCCTACAAACCAGGATGGAGTGGCAGAAAGGCCACCCAAACATCAAACCTGGCAATGTTGTACTCATGAAAGATAATCAGTCACATCCCAATGAGTGGCTACTCGGCCTAGCTAGTCACCAAACCTTTCCCCAGCAAGGATGGGAAAGTACGCAAGGTAGAAGTCAGAGTGTGCAAGCTTGTGGAGAGCAAACTGTTCCTCAGGCCAGTAACAGAGCTTGTGTTGCTGTTTTCCCCAAAAGAACCTTATAGTGGTATTCATTGATGCCAATCGGGGAGTGTTCTGCCCATTTATACTTAGTAAGAGAAGGTATTTGTAGTTTGACACTCGTTACAACCCGTAAGAGGTGATATGTTATCCTTTTATGACATTTAAATACGTTTAGCACAGTCTGGCAGCATTCTTACAGATGCAGGTATCTTCCCCTTTAAGTTCAGTGTGCTTTGTGGGACTGGCCCCTGCTCCTCTGAGAAGGTGAGAAGGAGGAGACATATTTTCAGACAAGCCTAGACTCTAGGCAGACAAGACACGTGTCCCTAGCTTCTTCTCACTTCTTACAATTCTCCCCATCCTTCAGCTAATCTGGTGAGAATTGTATTCTTCACTGTATGCTTATGTTAGAACCTGTCAATGTTGTTTGTTTAAGTTATATACCTCTGTGTAGAAGTGTGCTTCCTGCAATGAATATTGTCACAGCTGTTTATGATTAATGTATTCAGTGTACACTTCTGTATTGTATTATCACTGCTGCTGGTTTCTGTGCTATGCCTGGCATTGACTGATACTATTTGCATTCTTATTGTTTTTACCACTTATTCATCTTCATATAATCACACCAATAAACCATAGACTACTGAACCTTACAGTCTGTTTACTTGGGATGTGAAGGAGGTTTAGCTGTATGCTGGAATCCACATAGCCCCAGACGTGGAAGAAGGCAGAGCACATAATCTTCCTACCAATATTCTGAATTCAGTACAGCCCAGAACATATACAGCAAAATATACAGCAAAATGAATTGACAATATAAATGTATGTGTAATGCCCGCCATGTCTGTTATGCTTCATGACCCCTGGAGAAGTGTGCACGCGTCCCTAACTGTCATGCCAGTCATGTCTGTTATGCTGCATGAACCCTGGAGCAGTATGCACATGCACCTAACTGTTATACCTGTCATGTCTGTTATGCTGCATGACCCCTGGAGCAGTGTGTACACGCACCTCATCTCATGGCTGCCTGCCGTTGCTGGTGCGAACTCGTGCTCTACCTTATGGCTATAAGCCATTGCTTGTGCGCACATGTGCTACCTCTCATGGCTGTGCGCCATAGCTAGTGTGCATGCGTACCTCACCATGGTTGCATGCCATTGCTGTGTGCGCGCCCATCTCTGCTCTGCCTGCTTTGGTCCTCTCTGTGATCCTGGAGGACCGAACCCAGCAATCCTCTCTATGGTCCTTGAGGACTCTACCATGTGGTCTTCTCTTTGGTCCTGGAGGACCCGACCATGTGATCCTCTCTATGATCCTGGAGGACTTGACCCGGAAGTCCTTCCCTGGTTCTGACCCGGAAGTTCAGGTGCTAATGCCCTATATCAAACCGCCCCTTCCTATGGTCTATGGAGTATCGTGTTGCTTCCCTGCTAGGCTGTTTGGTCCTGCTTGGTTGCTCCCTGTATTCTGTGCCCCTGCACTCTGCCCTGTTGTGCTTCTTCGCACATGCTCTGTGCTTGTACTTCGTCTGGTGTTCTGTGTTTGTCTGTTGTCTTGTACCTCGTCTGCTGTCTTATACTTTGTCTTGTGTCCTGTATCTTGCTTTGCCTGGCTTTCGTATCCTCTGTCTTATTGTGCTCCTTTTGCACAAGCTCTGCTTCCTTCCTTTGCTCTGCCCTATCGTGCTCTCTTGCACAAGCATGTTTCCGTACTGTGCCTCGCCGTGCGGTCTGTACGCTCTTTGGCCATGTACTCTGCTTTAAGCCTTATCTTTGTATTCTGCCTTCCCGTGCTCCTATAGCACAAGTCTTGTCTGATACTCTGTGCTTTGCCATATACCCGGCTCTGTGCGCTGGCATACACTCCGCTTTTCCCTTGTGCCCGGCTCTGTGCCTCAGCATACGATCCGCTACCTGTCTGTACTCTGCTCTATGTCTCTGACCCAGCTCTGGGCTCTAGCATATGCTCCGCTTCTCTTTCTTGTACCCGGCTCTGTGCTTCTGCCTATGTTCCGCTCTTTGTTCTGTACTTTGCTTTGCCTTGTTTGTTCACGTGCCCTTTGCACGCGCCTGGCCTTCCCTTGCCCACCTGTTTGTGCCTCAGTCGTGCCCACCTTAGCTGTGCCCGCCTGCTTGTGCCTCAGCCATGCTTGTCGACCAGTAACTTAGCTGTGTCCGCCTGTTGTGCCTCAGCCATGCTCGCCTCAGTCTGAGCCTCAGCCCGACCAGCTAGCCAGTGCCCCAGCCGTGCTCTGTGCTTCCTTGCACTCACGCTGTCTCTGCACTGTGCCTTGCGTGCCCTCTTGGCAGGCGCAGGCCCTAGCCTGCTCCTTGGCATACCTCCCCGTGCTTCCCTAAAGCATTCCCTAAAGGACCTGCCATGAACCCTGACGTGCCTCCTACATGCACAGGCCCTAGCCTGTACCCTGGCATGCCTTCTAGCATGCACAGGCCCTAGCCTGTACCCTGGCATGCCCTCTAGCACCACAGACCTAGCCTGTACCCTGGCGTGCCCTCTGACATGCACAGGCCCTAGCCTGAACCCTGGCATGCCTCCTAGAATGTGCCCTGCCTTGCACCCTGCTTTGGACCCTGTTGTGTCTCCTACACGCACCCTGCCTGGAACCCTGCCTTGGACCTTGGTGTGTCTCCTAACATGCACCATGTCTTGAACTCTGGCCTGCCTCCTTGCCTAAACCCTGGCTTGCCTGCCAGATGCCCGGAGCCTGCCGATCGGTGCCAGAGGTCTGGAGCCTGATGACTGCGGCTTGATGTCCGGAGCTGATGTCTGCAGCCTGATGTCCGGAGCCTGTCGATCATTGCCAGATGTCCGGAGTCCGATGCCACCTAGCCCTAGCCCTCACATTCTAAATTCCCTAGCAGTATGTCTTTGGAATGTGGGAGGAAACCGAAGAACCCAGATGAAACCCACGCAAACACGGGGAGAACATACAAACTCCTTGCAGATGTTGTCCTTGGTGGGATTTATATTTTTTTTATGTTTTGGCGCTTTTATATAATTAAAGTTGTTTTATAGAAAAAATAATTGTTATTGCATCACTTTATTCTGAGAGCTATAACTTTTTTATTTTTCGCTGATGACGCTGTATCGTGGCTCGTTTTTTACGGTCCAAGATGACGTTTTCAGCAGTACCATATTTATTTATATCTGTCTTTTTGATCATGTGTTATTCCCCTTTTTGTTTGGCGGTATGATATTAAAACATTGTTTTTTGCCTTGTTTTTTTTCATGGTGTTCACTAAAGTGGTTAACTAATGGGATAGTTTTATATGGTGGGTAATTATGGACGCAGGGATACCAAATATGTGTACTTTTAGTGTTTAGATTTTTTTCATTCAAATATTTATTGATAGAAAAATATTGATTTTTTTAATAATTTTTTAAAATATTTTTACAATTATTTAAAAAAATATTTTTATTTCTTTCTATGTTTTACACTTTGTCCCACTCTAAGACACTCATTTTGTTCAGGCTGATCGCTTTGACGCTCCCGTGCGGTCAGCGGGTACGTCAAAACGCCGCATGAGGACGTATCTGCATACGACGCATGTCCCTGCATACCCAATGTTAAAGATAGGTGCACAGGATACTGCAGGACGCATGCGGAAGTAAGCGGAGCTTAAGGGAGGACTTACGCAGCCATACGCAGACCAGCCATACGCAAGTGTGAACTTAGCTTAAGAAGCTTGTTGATGGTTACAGCAAGTGACTAATTGCAGTTATTTATTCCAAAGAGTGTGCAACCAAAAATTATGTTGAGGGTAGCAAAATTTTGTCTGAACCCATTTTGAGGTATTGTTGGAAATTATCTCCCGTTTGCCTTTTATTCTCTGTTTTTTTTTGTGTTGTTCTATGCGTTCGCAACCCAGGGTCCACCCTGCGGTGATGTGAAACCGCAGCAAGCACAAATGGCAGAGCAAGGCTGCAAGAAAACACTTAAAGCACACTGAGTTAAATGTCACTCAGTGTGCACAGAATGCAAAGTAACAAGCTCTGTTCCATCACAGAGCGGTACTATGAAGCAAAGATCGGCTGAAGTTCTAGATGGTACAAAGAACTTGCCCTGGGGTACACAGGCTCTCACAGAAGTTACCCCATTTTTGTATGCTCCCCATTGCCCAATCAATTTGGGGGGAGTGAATACGCAGCCAGGGTAACCCCAAGTACCTCATGGATACCCTCAGAGATAACTAGAAAGGAGATTATCTCCAGATGCTTCGGAGAAACTGTGAGGTTAAGGAGTACAGTCCAATGGAAATTTGGGGTTGGCAAAACGGACCCGATAGCTACCCAAAAAGACATCGGCTTAGGTAGCAAAACTAATGGGATAGTGTGTCAGTGGACAAAGGTATCAGACTTGAAATTGCCCTCAGCCCCAGAGTCCACGCAAGCCTGCGCTGTAAGAGTAGCCGACCCAAATGACAGAGAAACTCCAAAAGCCAACTTGAGTGACACCTCAACAGGAACTAGTGAACCTTTCCCCAAGGTCACTTGAGGCTGTAACTCTTTCTGATGCTTGGTACATTTATTGGCAAAGTGACCGACTTGCCAGCAGGCTAAACAAGTCAGCTGCAGATGTACAGAGGGGCAGATTGGCTCCGCTCAAGAGATGTCCATGGGCTCTACAGAGCCATCAACCTGAGTTGGAGGAGACATGGGGTTGGCAAAATTCGGAGCCAACTGAACCTGGCATTTAGTATGGACTTGCTCCAAACCACGCTCAGCATGCCCCAGATTGATGCGGATGGCCACTGATATTAATTCCTCCAGGAATCTTCCTAGTGGCCAAAGCATCCCTTACATGATCAGCTAATTCCCTCCAGAATAACGGTATTAGGACCTAATCAGGCAATTCCAACTCGGTAGCCAAGATACGAAACTGAATTGCAAACTGGCTAACCAAGGACAAACCCTGAGCTAAAGCCAGGAGTTGGAGTGCGGTATCATGGGTTACTTGTGGCCCAAAAAAAACTTCTTTCAGGGCACCCAGAAAACGAGAGGTGCTAAGGATCAGGTGATCATCTCATTCCCATAATGGCATAGCCCACTCCAATGCCCTGCCTGACAAAAAGGAAATAAATCTCACCTTGGTACGCTCTGTTGGAAATCATGAATCTAGTAACTCCAGGTGGATTGAGCATTGATTCACAAGCCCTCTATAAGCCTACAAGCCTTGCTGTCCCCAGAAAATTTGGGGGAAGCGAAAAACGTGGCAGAGGAAACAGGAACCTCAGCATTAACCTTAGTAGCGGCTTAGGTGGTTGCTTGTGCTGCCAGTGCGGCAAGATCCACAGTTGTAGACGCCCGTTCGAGAGTGGTCAACCTGCTCTCAAGCTGCTGGATGTACCGCTGAAGATGCTGAACATCCGCCATTGCTAGCCAGATCCTGGCGCTAGTATACTGTTAGGGATGGCAGAACAAACCAAATAAGAGATTATAATGTGTGTTTGCAACCCAGGGTCCACCGTGTGATGATGAGAAACCACAGCTAGCACAATGGCGGAGCAAGGCTGCGAGAAAACACTGAAAGTACCCTGAGTTAAATGTCACTCAGTGTGCACTGAGTGCAAAGTAACAAGCTCTGTTACACGACAGAGCAGTACTATGAAGCAAAGCAAAAATGACTATACCCTGTTAAACTGCACAGGTGTATAGAAAAACACTAATTGGGATCTCCATAACTTAACCCCCCCAAGGAAAGACTAAGCTGGTGTTTGACCCTGCTCTGACACATGGTGTGCTTTAGCACGCGCAAATGAGGACGCCCAGTGCAGATGCTAAGATCAAGCGGGATTTCCTACTCTACACTGCCTGTCTAGACCAACACTCACAGTGCTATTAGTGGCACACGTGCACACAGGGTGGTAAAGTAACCACCAACACACCAGACACATGATACTAGCGCAAAGGTTTGCACCATTGAGAGCTTTTTATACCTTGTTCAAGTCCAGACAGACAGGACCTTACCTCTGGTCCAATCTGAAGCTGCCACATCACCAGAGCACCTAATGTCCAAGCACCAATGGGAAAGCGCCATATCATGGACATGCTCAATAGGGTGAAATCTGGACTTAAACTCCAGAGCACAGCACTGGACGTGTAAACTAGTAGTTACCATAGGCTTAGTTGGAGGGCCAGCATTATCTACACATGCAGCATGAGCCTGGGCAAGTCGCTGGGACCGAAGTCTGTGCTGAGCAGTCATCCCAGCGGCCAAGCCTGAATGGGAGAGCACAGCACCAGATAAGGCTTGAGATCCATCCCGTGCAGTGTGTGAATCCCGGTGCCTAACAAAATGCATAACAAAACACGTGTAATTGCACTAATTTTCTGGGAGAAATACTTTATTTTCTAGAACAATTTAAAGGGTGCAAACACTTACTACAATTACTGTATAGTATCTGAAATTAGGTTAGCTAAAACCCTCTATTTTCTCAAACAGGGTGAATACCTTGTATTATAGCATTAAGCTGAAAATTTACCATATCTGGCATTCTTTTTTATGTATGAGTAAGTACTATGATGCTTTATAGAATATATATATAAATACAGTGCTATTCAGGAAGGTGTGCAGCCATAACCTTTGCTGTAAGAAAGGATCATGTAACTCTCCCCTGAGCACCTTTTAATATCAGATCATCCTTCATTACTTTAACTTGCAACACCAGTAATATATATGAAGTGTTAAAAGTTCTACGTAGCCCATAAGAATATACGACAGTTTCAAACTTTACTAATTTACCTCCCTCAAATTATTGATATGGTAATCAATGAAATCCTCCCTTTAACTCAACCTCCCTGTAGGTTTTACAGTCAGAGCTTCCACTCTCAATGAATTCATTTATTATGATGATACTATATTCTTGGCTAGTAAAAGCTTTGTCCTTTGTGTGGCTGTGATAGGGAAGTATTTAAGTGTGACACTGACACAAATCTTTATCATTTCCTTGCAAGCAAATCAAGTCCAATTATTTCAGTTAAGCTCTTGGAGATTGTAAAAAAGATATTACATCCCCCAAGTAATAATTCAAAATTCTGCGTTCTTATTTCTGTGGATGATTAATTTAGCTCCAATGTCAGAGAAAAAACAGGTAGCAGTAAGTTGCGTATATTATCACTGTTACGTTAGGGGTCTATATAAAAAAAAATGCACTTGCAAGAGATTTTACCAATGCTTTAAGATTTAAAAAAAAATGGCAGCAATGCATGAATATGTTTCTCTAGAGAAATAGCTGCTGGAGTGACTGAATATTATGCAAAAATATGCAACTTATTTCAGTTTTGGTTCTGTCTGTAAGTTAAAAATGTTAAAAAATATATTAAAATACGAGTATAAGTAAAAGTCTGCTTTCTGACATTGCATTACTTTTTCATCTTTGTCCATCAAATTTACAGACAGATATATCCTTAATAAAGTTTTTACAGCATCAATCAACTTTTTTCTTTTGTCACCCACTTATATATACAATTGTGCTCAAAAGTTTACATACTCCGGCAGAATTTTTGCTTTCTTGGCCTTTTTTCAGAGAATATGAATGATAGCACCAAAACTCATGATTAGTGGTTGGGTGAAGCCATTTTTTGTCAAACTACTGTGTTTTCTCTTTTTAAATCATAATGACAACCCAAAACATCCAAATGACCCTGATCAAAAGTTCACGTACCCTGGCGATTTTGGCATGATAACATGCACGGCTGACACAAATGGGTTTTAACGGCTACTAAAGGTAACATCCTCACTTGTGACCTGTTTGCTTGTAATCAGTGTGTGTATAAAAGCTGAGTGAGTTTCTGGGATCCAGACAGACTCTTGCATCTCTCATCCAGCCACTAACGTTTCTGGATTGTGAGTCATGGGGAAAGCAAAAGAATTGTCAATGGATCTACGGGAAGAGGTAGTTGAACTGTATAAAATAGGCAAGGCATACAAAAAGATATCCAAGGATTTGATAATGCCAGTCAGCAGAGTTAAAACTGTGATTAACAAATGGAAAATTAGGGGCTCTATAAAAACAAAACCATGATCAGGTAGACCAACAAAAGTGTCATCCACACCTGCCAGAAAAAATTTTTGGGATGCAAAGAAAAACCCACAAATAACATAAGCTGAAGTACAGGACTCTCTGAAAACTTGCAGTGTGGCTGTTTCAAGATGCACAATAAGGAGACACTTGAAGGAAAATGGGCTGCATGGTCAAGTTACCGGAAGAAAGCCATTACTGTGCAAATGCCACAAGTACAATATGCAAAACAGCACAGAGACAAGCCTCAAAACTTCAGGAACAAGGTAATTTGGAGTGATGAGACCAAAATTGAACTTTTTTGGGCACAACCATAAATATTATATTTAGAGAGAGGTCAACAAGGCCTATGATGAAAGGAACACCATTCCTATTGTAAAGCACGGAGGTGGATCGCTGATGTTTTGGGGAAGTGTGAGCTACAAAAGGTACAGGAAACTTGGTCAATGTTGAAGGAAAAATGAATGCAGCACGTTATCAGCAAATACTGGAGGCAAACTTGCACTCATCAGCCCAGAAGTTGTGCATAGGACATACTTGTATGTTCTATCATGACAACGATCCAAAACACAAGGCCAAGATGATCTGTCATTGGTTACAGCAGAACAAAGTGAAGGTTCTGGAGTGGTCATCTGAGTCTCCTGACCTCAATATCATTGAGCGACTCTGAGGAGATCTCAAGAGCACAGTTCATGCTAGACAGCCCAGGAATTTACAGGAACTGGAGGCTTTTTGTCAGATGAGTGATCAGCTTTACCAATTTGACAATAAATGGCTTCACCAAACCAATAGCCATGAGTTGAGAAAAAGTATTGGTGTTATCATTCATATTGTCTGAAAAAAGGCCAAGAAAGCAAAAACTCTCCCAGGGTATGTCAGTTTTTGCGCACAACTGTATATACACACACTTTTGGCATTTTCCTACCTCATAACCTTGAATTTTACTGATTTATTTTGAAGGTTTGCATCAATTCATTTAAAGAACATGCCTACAACTGTGAACATTTGTTTTTTTCTTGTGAAGCAAACAGCAAATAGGACAAAATAGAAAACTTCATTGTGCCTAACTGTTCACCCACTAAAGTCAGTACTTTGTAGAGCCTCCTTTTGGGCCATTGCAGCTGCAAGTCAATTTGGATAAGTCTCTATGAGCTTTTCAAATCTTGCCACTGGGATTTTTGCCCCGTCCTCAAAGCAAATTTGCTCCAGCTCCTTCAAGTTAGATGGTTTTCTCTGGTCTATAGTAATCTTCAAGTCTTACCACAGATTCTCAATTGGATTAGGGTCTTGGCTCTGACTAGGCCACTCCAAAACATTTACATATTTTCCCTTAAACCACTTGAGTGTTGCTTTAGCAGTATGCTTTGGATCCTTGTCTTGTTGTGCAAGATAATAATGAATATACATTGTTGCAGTATCGAACTCCGGCCACAAGGTCACTGTTGCCTCTGCTGTAGACCTCATGTTTTTCAGTTGGAGTAGAGATATGACAGAGAGAAGAGCAATCCAATGACATCTTGAAGCTCAGAGTGTGCTCTGTGTTAGAAACTGATCAGAGTACTGAACTGTTCCTGTAACTCCTGTTATAGAGGAAGAATTACTTTGGGGGATGACAACAGTTGGATTACCCAAGGCATCTGCTGTGACATGGAAGGCCTCCTGGTAGCCTATGAGGCTAAAGCTACTACCCTTGGCCTCCCAGCTAAACAGCCCATCAGTCAGCCTTATCAGTGACCATGTTATGGCCAGTCTTGAGTTCAGGCATCACCACAGGGATCCCGGTGGAAGCGTGCATGCAGACTATACAGAGAGTTTGACACCAAACATAGATTCTCATTTAGAGACATTGTTTGCTAGTAGGACTATGCGAACCAGAGCTAGATACTCACCTCATTAGTGGGAAGCTTGTGTACAGATAACTTAACAGAATTGTAACCTTAGAAAACTGTTAAGTTTGTGAATCTTTGTGCTGCACCAGTGCAGGGGCGGCCTCTTGCACCCAGCTAATTACACCCTTGCTTCTGGGTAACTCTCGGTTACAATAGTAGGTTAAACTACAGGTAGGCAAATTATAGTGTAACCATTAGAATATTCTGTGTCTATCGGTAGTGCAGCGCAGGGGTCCTAGTCGACCCAGGCTAGATGTGGGCAACTCAGTTTCCATTGTTAGTAAAAAGTAGTTTATTAACAAACTGTCTGGTTGTGTTTTTTGTCCTCGGCCTGCTATATTCTGGGAGAGACCACCCCGGTACATGGTCTACAGTTGGAAGATGAACCTCCGTCCCAGTCTCAAATCACTGACAGACTGAAACAGGTTTTGCTCAAGAATATCCTTGCATTTCGCACCATCCACCTTTCCCTCGACTCTGACCATTTTCCCTGTCCTTGCTGTTGAAAAACATCATCATAGCATGATGCTGCTACCACCATGTTTCACTGTGGGGATGGTGTTCTAGGGGTGATGAGCTGTGTTGGTTTGGCGCTAGACATGGTGTTTAATATTGTGGCCAAAAAGTTCAATTTTGGTCTCATCTGACAACAGCACCTTCCTCCATACATTTGCAGAGTCTGCCACGTCTTTTGGCAAACTTAAAATGAGTCTTATAAGTTTTGTGTGTCAGTAAAGGCTTTTTCTGCCTACTATTCCATTTAGATCACCTCTATAGAGTATATAGCTTATTGCAGTTGTATGGACAGACACTCCAGTCTCTGCTTGGGAACTGTTCAGCTCCTTCAGGGTTACATTTGGTCTCTGTGCTGCCTCTCTGATCAATGTCCTCCTTGCTCGGGCTGAGAATTTTGGTGGGTGGCCCTCTCTTGCAGGTTTGTTGTGGTACCATTTTCTTTCCATTTGATAATAATAGATTTGATAGTGCGCCGGGGAATCATCAGAGATTGGGATATTTTTTTCTATCCCAACCATGACTTGATGGAAAACCCCGCCCTCCTTAAAGCAACACATATCGCATGGACTTTGCATAGATGGCTTCCTCAATCCTGGCTGAAGATCTCAATGCAATCCAGGTAGGCCGCTACGTATTTCTTATGGGGATATAGGATTTGGACCATGTCTCTCTGGATGGTGGCTGAAGGTCCCTGCACCCCAAATCGCATCCTGACATGCTGGAAACAACCATCTGGCGTTGAAAAGGCCATCTTCTCAGCGTTTTTGGATAGAGGAATCTGTCAATAAGTGAGCTCGTTGACAAGAGGCATTGAATATGTGTCAAATTGCAGGATCACCATTCTCCATGTGGCTTAGGCACCAAGACTTTTGGGCAGGATCAACCTTGGGATCTTCAATGAGTCCAAGGTTTAACATCTGCTTTACCTCTTTCAAGATTATATCTCCAATATGCCTTCAAATTCACCCTGACATGAGGCTCCTTGAAGGCTTCATGATCCACAACCTGAGTATAACCCAGCAACTCTGAAAACAGGTCTCTGCTCTAATGAAGCAGTTCTTGGCACTGCTGCTTCTGGGCCCATGACAGTGTCTCTGCCACCTTAACATCATTCATATGATCTTTGGACTTAGCCACTAAACATGTAGACTCCACGGGCTTCCTATCTTGTCATGGCTTGATCAGATTGACGTGATACACCTACTAGGGCTTCATTCTCCCCAGTTGATGAAGTTTATAGGTGACCTTGCTAATATTTTTGACCACTTCATAGAGGCCCTCCCTTTTGGCCAGAAATTTACTCTCCATCATAGATACCAGTACTAGTATAAGATCTCCAGGGCTGAACTGTTTTTTACCTTTGCCCACCGGTTGTACACTCTTGACTGTGTCTCTTGCACCTGGAGGATGTTTTCTCTTAAGATGGGCATTGCTTCATCAATCCTTTCTTGCATTTGGGAGACATGCTCGATCACACTCCTGTAGGGTGTAGTCTCTGCATCACAGGTCTCTTTCGCTATATCCAGGAGGCATGTGGGTGAGGGTCAGCCATACAAAAAGTTTAAAAAGGGAAAACCCTTTAGACTTTTCAGATGGAAAATAGCAGATACAGCAATAGACAGTTCCAGTCTCAACTGTCCTTCTCTTCAACCATCTTTAGCATGGCTTGTAAGGTAATATAACACCTTTCGACAAAACCTTCCATCTGTGGGTGGTATATAGAGGTTCTGAGTTGTGTAATCTGCAGGACTTTGCGTGATTTTCTCATTATTTTCGACATAAACGGAGTTCCATGGCCCGTTACAATCTCTTTCAGCAATCTCGTTCTGGAAAAGATATTGACAAGCTCTTAGCGGAGGAATCACTTAACGGTACCTGTTATGAATGGGTCACTGAAAAGAAAAAACAAAACAAGCTAAGTCACAGAAAACCAGAGAGGTTGGTAACTATGCAGATTGCAGATCCCTGATCCTAACCACGCAACCACATATGACCTGGAGCGCCGAGAGATGGCTGATCTGGCATGAGGCTCCTGAGTTTTTTAGTTTTTCACCCCGTTTAATTGTTAATTCTCCCTTTGGTTCACTCACCATTGCGTAGCTACAGGATTTGGCAGAGCTGGGAGTAGTGTGGAGACTGCGATCAGCTGGGACCGGTGTCTTTCTGTCCTCGTGGAGCTCCGTGCCTGGATTCAGCTGGGAGAGAGTGAAGCTGCTGGCTGCCTGCCAACTTTCCTACAACTTGTACCCATTTCCAGCAAGCAGATGATCCCAGGATAGGAAACCTGGTGGAGTGTGCGGTGCTGGAGTTGTTCTGGAGATCTTGTGGTCCACGTGGAGCTGTAGGGCTACAGGATTCGGCAGAGCTGGGAGTAGTGTGGAGACTGCGACCAGCTGGGACCGGTGTCTTTCTGTCCTCGTGGAGCTCCGTGCCTGGTTTCAGCTGGGAGAGAGTGAAGCTGCTGGCTGCCTGCCAACTTTCCTACAACTTGTACCCATTTCCAGCATGCAGATGATCCCGGGATAGGAAAGCTGGTGGAGTGTGCAGTGCTGGAGATGTTCTGGAGATCTTGTGGTCCAGGTGGAGCTGAAGGGTGAGCTGGGCAGGTTTGGACTGACTGTTGGCGTGTCCCCTGATGTCCCTGTCTTGTTGCACCCATGCCGTCCCCCCAGCAGTGCTGGGAGCACCCTTTATGGAAAGTTGTACATTTAACTCTGCTAAGCTGTGACTGTTCAGTCTTTATAGCTACAAGCTGAGTGTAATCATGGCCACTGCACTCTGTAAACCTACTCTTATGATTTCAAGGGACGATTTATTATTCTGGAATCATCCGCAATTTCTCATGGACTCCCCTTCTTGGAGCATGATTGCTAATTCAACAATTGAGTACATAAAATCCATTACTTCTGTGAAACCTGTGGAGGTGTACTGCAAGAGAGGTAGGAGAGGAGGCGTCCTGGCACGCCTTCGGAGGAGAGGGTTCAGAACAGCTCTTCCTTCACTCCACTTGGCTAATGTCCAGTCCTCATCTAACAAAATGGAGGATCTGAGCTTACTTTGTAACATGAGATCTAATATGGCCAATTCAGCTGCTCTTTGTTTTACTGAGACCTGGTTGAATGAGACCATCCCTGATTGTAGTCTGGATCTACCTGGTTTTGTTATCTACAGAGCTGACCGTGATTGTGTAGCTTCAGGTAAACAAAGGGGGGGTAGGGTATGTCTCTACATCAACACTAGCTGGTGCTGTGATGTTAACGTACTGGGAAAAGGTTGCTCTACAGATCTAGAGTACCTTGCACTCAATTGTAGACCTTTTTACTCTCCAAGAGAGTTTTCATCTATGGTTCTGGTTGCAGTATATATTCCCCCTCAAGCATCTGTTAAAGCTGCTATTGGTGAATTAGCTTGCAAAATATCAGAATGGGAGAAAGGATCTCCAGAAGCATTTGTGATCGTAATGGGGGACTTTAACAAAGGAAAACTCAACCTGGATCTCCCCAAATTTACTCAACATATAAACTGCTTCACGAGAGAGAACAATACGCTTGATCACTGCTATACAGTCATAAAAGGGGCCTACAGGGCAGTGAGGAGAGCAGCAGTGGGCTTTTCAGATCATTGTCTAATTCATTTAATTCCAGCCTACAGGCAAAGGTTGAAAACATCCAAACCTACAGTTTATACAAAGAAGACATGGTCTGAGGAGGCAAAATTGCAACTACAAGCATGCTTTGAATGCACGGACTGGGAGGTATTCCAGGAAACATGCTTGGGTCTGGATGAATGGGTTGATGCAGTGTCCTCATATATCCCTTTTTGTGAAGACACGTTTATTCCATCCAAATCTGTCCACTTTCGGGGAAACAACAAGCCGTGGTTTACAAATAAAGTCAGGTTGATCCGTAACAGAAAAGAGGAGGCTTATAAAGCAGGCGATATTACTGAATTCAAGAAACTTAGGAACTCCCTATCTAAAGAGATCAAGTTAGCCAAACACGAGTATGCAAAGATTCTGAGGAAAGGTTCTCATCAAAAGATACTAGATCTGCATGGAGAGGATTAAGAGAGGTCACCAATTATAAAAGCCACCCCACTATAGTGAACCCCAGCAGAAGTCTGGCAGCAGAGTTAAATGAATTCTACTGCAGATTTAAGGCAAGCTCTACACACAGTGGCTATTCATCTCTAATCTCCTCAGTCTGTTCATATAAAGATCATTCATTGTGCAACACCCAAGTAGTGATCTCCGAGGCAGAGGTAATACGCATCCGGAAGGGACTTAAGGTCAAAAAGGCACCTGGCCCTGATGGTGTATCTCCAATGTGTCTGAAAGTATGTGCTACCCAGCTTGCCCCTTTACTGACAAATATATACAATGTGTCACTGAAAGAGTGCGTTGTACCTCAGTGTTGGAAAAATTCCACAATTATCCCTGTCCCCAAGAAAGTGGGATCCTCTGAGTTGAACGACTATAGACCAGTAGCACTCACATCTGTAGCTATGAAAGTCTTCGAAAGAATTATGATGTCCCACCTGATAAAATTCACGCAGAAGCTATGGGACCCGCTTCAGTTTGCCTATAAGGAGAATCGTTTGGCAAACGACACTGTCAATCTGGCATTGAAGTACATTTTGGATCATACAGATGAACTGCACTCATATGTCTGGATTCTTTTCATGGACTTTAGCTCAGCGTTCAATACCATTGATCCGAATTTACTTCATAAGAAAATGGTAGCTCTTGGAGTCCCTCTCAACTTATGCTTGTGGATTTATAACTTCCTGACAGCCAGGATACAGAGTGTAAAAGTTGGACCATTCACTTCGGACACCTTGGTCACAAACATCGGGGCACCTCAGGGGTGTGTTTTGTCCCCGTTACTGTTTTCTCTCTATACGAATGATTGCATCTCTTCAGCAATCTTGAAATTTGCCGATGATATGACACTGATTGGTCTCATCAGGGGAAATGCTGAAAACTTGTATCGGAGTGAGGTGGAAAGAATATGTGACTGGTGTAAAGCCAATAATCTTGTACTCAACACTAAAAAAACTGCTGAGATGGTTGTGGATTTTAGGAAAGATCAACATGAGATACTTCCAATCTACATCCATGACGAAGTGGTTCTTAGGGTCACAGAGACCAAATTCCTTGGTGTTATCATCTCTCATGATCTTAAATGGGGGAAAAACGTGGATGCTGTTATAAGAAAAGCACAACAGAGGATGTTCTTCCTGCGTCAGCTGAAAAGATATGGTTTGTTTAAGAATCTGCTGATCTTATTCATTAATGCTGTCATCAGATCTGTGATTTGTTCCTCTCTGATAGTCTGGTATGGGGGAGCCACTGCGCATGACAAACTCCGCTTACAAAGGACTTTCAGAACAGCAGAGAGAATTATAGGTTCCCCCCTGCCTAAAATCCAGGATCTTTATGATAAGAGTATTCGATCCCACGCATTGAAAATTTCATCCGATCCCTCTCACCAGGGACACTCCTCATTCCAACTACCCCCTTCAGGACGTCGCTTCAGAGCCCCCAAATGCAGCACCAACCGCCATATGAACAGCTTCTATCCACTCTCTGTTCAACAATTAAATCGTCATGTGTAGACTATATACTGTATCTGTCTTGTTAGATGTTACTTGTTGTATCTGTTGTTAAATATTATGTTGCCTCTTTGCCACAAAGAATTCCTTGTATATATGTAATATGTACTTGGCGATAATAAATTTGATTGATGGATTGATTGAACTAGCAGCAGCCGTGGAGCGGACCTACGATGATCCTAGACGCTTCGTCACAGCTGGAGAAATACATAAGCCTGAAGCAAGAAAAGGGGAAAACTAACTGCCCCAGAGCAGACCCCAAAGGAAAGACAGCCCCCACACATGTATTGATGGTGAAACAAGATGAAAGCACAAACACAGGCAGGAAAATAGGCTGAGCAAACGATGGGGCCCAAACTAACTAGAAAGGATAGGAAAGGAAAGACACTGTCTGCAATCTGCAAAAAACCCTACAAAAATAATGTCCAACACTTCTGATAGCAAAATTAACCCTGAAGTCACTAGACTTCTCCCACTATATCAGCACTCTGAAATATTCTGAGACAGAGCAAAAAGAGGCCAATCTAATAAGGGACAAAAAGCAAATTGGCCAATACAGGTAAATAAGAGTGGAAATTCAGCACAGCCCCAGCCGGGGCTGGCTGACCACACAAAAAACTGAAAAAAGCAGAAAAAAAAAAGCAGAAAAAGCAGAAAAACTTATCTTTAGATGACTAGAACAGAGCTGAAAACCAAGACCTGACAAGCCAGAAGGAATCACCAGCACCAGAATAGGGAGTCGGCTGTCTTAAATCCAGTCTGAGATTCCAGAGGTCCAATCGTAATCCTCATTATCAGGTGGCAGATCTCTACTGATTAAATCAGCCTCACTACCTCCTGTTACCACCAAAGGGAGCCTGGCAGGAGAACTCACAACTGGTGGACCAGAAGATGAACTCACAACAGGTACCGCCTCTGGGTACTATGTAGCATAATCGAGTACTACCAGGATATACTCGTGCCCTCGACAGACTTGAACAGTTGGCAGGTGGGACAGGACCTACAATAATTTATGATCTCTCGGTGACAAGCGCACCAGTAGAATCTCTGAAGAATCCATTTCTGAATTTTGTCTAACCCCAAATGGCCACCTAAGACATGAGTATGGGCCATATCTGACATCCTGTGTTTATAGGGTCCGGGTACCAACCACTGCTTGATCACTTCACCCATCTGCCTGGTGACACAATATAATAACTTCCCATTCATAGCAAAATAAGGATATCGAGTATCAGCCCCTGGCTCTTGAGCAACCCCATTTAGTATACATACATTATCAATCACTCCTTATGTCCCTGAGTTGGGTGGTCCCAAAGTTTCCCCTGGACACCCTTAGCTCAGGGATGTTGGCCTCAGGGAACGCTTCTTCATCCTCACTGCGAACTGATGCACAAAAGGGAAACCCATTAGACTCGGGCTGCATTGGTTTCTTTAAGGGTGACCTGGCTGTCGTCTGAGTAGCCAGGTGACCCCACTTTCTCCCACAACACAAATTCCCATCCTATTATTACATGGTGTAATAGGTCCTTGACTATTCCAACCTCATAAAACTCAGTGCCACAGTTTTGTGTCGATGACCACTCGGCCCACAGGGTTGTCTTTAGCGTCCCCATGGGTACAGCTGACACCCATCATCTTCCCTTGAATCAGGAAGATGTGGCCCTCACTAGGGTTACCAAATTTCCCGAGTCCAGCAGACCAGTCATTGGCACTCCGTTAACTGATACGGGACATACCTGCGGTCAAGTTAGGTGGGTTCAGGCACTAACAACTGCTGTCACAGTGAACATAAGTTACATGTGCCAGCAATGCACATATTGATCACTCTCCCCGATTGGCTAACTGGGAAGAGCGGTGCCTAACTCTGAGAGATTCCCCGAGCAGCATGTCACGACTCCTCCAAGTGTGTGCAACACTACTCCTCGCGTCTACTTTGAGAGTTTTAAATGGCGGAGGAGAAAAAATAGCGAAAAATAGGGTCTTATCCAGTAGGAATTACTAAAATGGTATCAATATATGCTGACCGGATCCCAGGTTGTATGGTTGCTGCAGATCCACGGGTGATTTAACCAGAGAAATATGTAACAAATGGAAGGTTTGTGGTCTGTATTTGCGCTGGCAGCATGGATACAAACCACAAACCTTCCATTTGTTACATACTTCCAGAGTTAGACAACACAGGAAAGCAGTGTGTGCATCACTGATAACACTGAAGACATGCTTGCCTCCTCCAGACTGTGGCTCACTAGTTGTAAGTAGAAGAGCATTACTGCACCCTGATGACTTTTTATGTCACTGCTCTTCCCTGCATTGAGGAAGAAGGGAGAGCGGTGAAGCTCTTGATAAGGCTAACACTGACTGGCTGCAGCACAGTATAAACACCAGCGAGAGATAGACAACTCCTTGCTACAGCTGCAATGAGTGGAGGCCCCCCGCCAGCCTAACATTAAATGCAAAAGGGGTGCCTATGATCCGTTCTGATGGATGCAGACCCGATTCCCTCATCTCTCCCTTCACCCCTGACTAACTGCACTCCCTCCCTGTTATCACCCCTTACTGTACCCCCTCCCCTGTATCACCCCTGACTGATCACCATCCCTCTACATCATCTGACTGCACCCCCTCACCCTACATCACCCCATACTTAATCCCATCCCCCTGCAATACCCCTGCCTGCATCTCTTCCTCTTATCACCCCTTACTGCACCCCCTCCCCAATATCACCCCTGACTGAGCCCCCTCTCCCTGTATAACCCCCGACTAAGTATCTTCTCCCTGTATCACCCTTAACTGAGCCCCTTCTCACTGTATCACCCTTGACTGAGCATCTTCTCCCGGTATCTCCTGACTGAGCATCTTCTTCCTGTATCACTTCTAACTGAACACCTCTCCCTGTATCATCCCTGACTGACTGAGCATCTTCTCCCTGTATCACCCCTGACTGAACCTCTCTCTCAGTATCATCCCCAACTGATTGAACCCCCTCTCCCTGTATCACCCCTGACTTAATCCCTCTCCCTTTATCACCCTCCACTGGCCAATTATCTTCTCCCTTTATCACCCCTGACTGACTGAGCATCTTTTCCCTGTATCAGCACTGACTGAGCCCTTTCTCCCTGTATCACCCATGACTGATTATGCCCTATCTCCTTGCATCACCCCTGACTAAGTTCATTCCCCATGTATCATCCCTAAATGACTTAAAGTTTAACCTTCCACCAGACCCATCAGGTCATTGGCATTTTAGGGAACTCTCTGGGCAACCAAGGAGTGCACCGGCCTCAGAAAAGAGGGTATCAATCTGTCCTTGATGACCCACTTCACCATCTGGGCTGGGGGGGATTATGATTGTGACCACTTTTGAACCAGATGTAATAAGTCAAGCATTTGGAACCGGGAAAGTTTGTCACTGTGCACCCGTTGTGTCCTTACAGTCAGAGTTACTCCTAAGCATGGCAGGATCTCTGCTTTCAACTTGGTATGACCTTTTGTGTCCTGCAAAGCCAGGTCATAATAGGATTTCTGCAGTTCCCGTTAGACATGGAGCCAGAACTTCTGTCCACTGCTCCAGAGGCAATTTGTCCCGTTTCACCACCGTTTAGAAAGCCATCATGATTGCCAGTGTAGGGAAGGTGACCTGACGGACGGACGGACTAGTCTGAGTGAAGAAGGAAAGGTTTGCACAGTGTAGGAAGGTGTCAGTTATTACAGTGGGAAAACAACTAGGAAAGTGTAGTGGACGTGCAGTACCTTGGGTTGACCATTAGATGGCAGGGAGGAGTGTGAGCAAAGGACTTGACAACAGCTTAGGGCTTTAGAAACCGTTGGTCATGGGGGGCGTGGTGACAGTTTCAAGGGACCGGGAGAGCTATATATACTGAGGGAGGGTTCCAGAAGAGTCCAGTCCCCAGGGGGAGCTCCAGTGACAGGAGGACTGCGACTGCGCTGTGAGGAGAATCTAAACCAGGCGGACTGAGGAGAGAGAACGTCAGGGGGGTGGTCCTGACAGGAAGGACCGCAGAAGAGACGAGGCATTGGGTGTGAGACACCGTATTTGTCACGACGACTGATCAGTGGAAGCGCTGTTGGTTTACGGGCCTAGTACGGTGTGAGAAGTGGCTCTGGAAATGGAGGGCCGACAAGGGAAGCGAAGTAAAGTGTATTGCTTTGAAGTGCGGTATACTGTGGAGGCTGTCAAGTGGACGGCCAGAGAATAAAGGTTGGACCTGTTGCACCCAGAAACTGTCTCCATCATGTCTGTTTCGTGTCTGTGCGGTAAGAAGTGGGACCACCCCCCCAGCTCAGCTCGGCCCACCACCGACTCTACACCTCGACCTCATCATCCAGGGTCATCTTTTGCAAGTCTCTCCATACTGTCTTCCTCACGTGTGACTCATCACCTTGACTTACGGATGGGGCGATTGCCCTGCCATGAGTTACTTTGGCTAAGAGTTCATCTGCTGCCTGTGCTGCAGCTGCTTTTGCTGCTGCAGAATAGCCTTCACCTGTTGCTTTATCAGCTTGACTGCACGGCCAACACCACTTCTGATCAGCGGGGAAACCATTCCCGCTGGTCAGAGAGCTACTGTTCCCATGCTGTCAAAAGACAGCAGAAGCGCTCAGCTGTGATCAGAGGTATAAACTTTACCTTTGGTCACTGGTGTCAGCTGATGGGACAACAGATCCGATTATCTGACACCTGCTACCGTTAATTACAGTGAGAGCAGGAGCGGCGGATGGGAGTTTTCATTAGCTGCTCCTGCCCTGTAAATAAATAATTAAAAAAAAATGGTGTGGGTTCCCCTGTATTTTTGCTAACCAGCCAGACAAAATTCACAGCTGACGGCTGCAACCCTCAGCTGTCAGCTTCAGCAAGGCTAGTTAGCAAGAATAGCCTCTTTGAACTCCATCCACAATTCCTGTGCAGTGTCGGATTTTCCCCACAAAGAGTTGAGTTTCAGAACAGCCTGCTGTAGATTACCCCTGGCTGTGCTGAAGTTGGTGGTGCAGGTGTTAGGGCCCTGTCACACATAGCGACTCACCAGCGAGTGAACTATATACAACTATATGAACTTGTCAGGATCGCTGGTGTGTTGCTACATGATCGCTTGTGAGCTGCCAAACAGGCAGATCTCAGCAGTGATCAGGACAGCGACACGCGGGTAACAAGCGATGCACGTCGCTTAGTTACCCACAGTGTACGTTAAGATACCAGCACGCTGGTGCAGGGAGCTGGTAACCAAGGTAAACATCGAGTTAAACATCTGCGCGGAGCTTAGAAACCTGATGTTTACCTTGGTTACCAGCTATCTGCACCAGCGCGCTGGTATCTATCGTACACATCGGGTTTCTAAGCGCCGCGCGGCGCTTAGAGACCCGAAGTTTACCTTGGTTACCAGCTCCAGCTCGCTGATCACTGGTTCTCCCGCCTGCCACACGCAGCAATGCGTGCTGGCCAGCGGGAGACCAATGATCAAAAAAATGTCCAGGACATTCGAGCACGATCAGCGATACCCGGCAGGGGGGCCGGTCGCTGATAAGTGTCACACTGCGATCACACTGGTGAGATCACTGTTGCATCACAAAACTTGTGACTCAGCAGCGATCTCACTAGCGAGATTGCTGTGTGTGTGATAGGGCTTTACGCTGACTGGATGAGGAGGCATTGGAGGAAGTGGAGTAGGAGTAGGAAGCAATATGGACAGAGAAACATCCCAAAAATATCCAGCAATCCTTTGCGGTGGTAGGATATGCACCAGAACACTTTCTGCCTCAGGTCCAGCATTTAGCCAGAGGGCAGTTATAGAGATATAACATCCCTGCCCATGCTTACTGGTCCAAGTATCAGTGGTTATGTGGACCTTTACACCTAATTTTGTACACATGTTCATGCATAGTAGTGATGGCTCGCAGACAAGTTATTGGTGACTGGGAACCACGTACTGTGGTTTCCATGATCCCAATGTATTGTTAGCCCTTTAGAAACTTGTGAGGCCACATGTAGAATATGGTATCCAGTGTTTGGGGGCCATGCAGCTGAACGCTTCAATGGGATGATGTAGAGATGCTTCATGACACTGCTGGTGGTGGTGCTTTCATAGCCTTTCTTTGCGGGGAAACAGGTAGCCCTGTTGATAGGGAGGGAGAGGTAAAGGCCAAGACTGCAGCCGAAGTGGGATCAGGAGGAGGCTCAGATCTTTCCTGGTTTTTCAGATGTGTACTTCACTGCAGCTAGTGATTTGCATTCAGATGCCTTGTCATGCAGGTGGTGCCCAGGTTCAGAACATGTATTCCATGTTTCAGCCTCTGAAGGTACAGGATGCAAACCACCCATGTCTTGTCAAGGAGCCCTTTTGAGCTGACTTTGGTGTGCTCAGTTCGACGGCGCTTCTCCCCTTTGTAAATCCCTTCATTGTATCCCAATTCCACAACGTATCCACTTCAAGCTACTAACACTGACCTAAAAAGTAATCTCAGAACTAATCTTCCTCCTACTCTTCCTCTTGTGCCCCCACCTGATCCATCATCGCCTGAAGCGTTTTTTCAGCATCATCTGCCAAGCCATGTTCATAGAGTACACGCAACAGTGCAACATGGCACACATGTCCCGCATGAAGGTGCACTGGGACAGAGAAAAGGCTAGCAGTCAGCTGTGGTGCGCAGTATTAGCTAACCTAATGACTAAAGGTCAACTTTGGCACTTTTGCACATTGCTCCTTTGTTTGCTCTGCAGCTGGGGCAGCATGACCACCAAACTGCCCTCATCACTTGGATGGCCTTGACTCCATGTGGGGTCAAGAAGCTCATCATTTCCCATTGCATCTCCACACCTCTCCATTCATTACTCTGCTGCCTTACCAATCCACTTCTGTTCTCACTATGCCTCTGCTTCTCGCTTCTGTATATTCCTTCATTGTCTCCCAATTCCACAATGTATTTGTTAGGAATACCTGCAGAGGATGCAATCATCTTCCTCCTGTTTCTCCACTGCTCTGCTGGTCAGTCCACAATGGGGGTTGAGCTAGCGCGTACTCGGGTGGTGTGACTACACACAGTGGTGCCTTGTGTATGGAAGTGGTGAGTGATGCACACGGTGTGCTTTCCACTGGTTTCCTGGCCTGGGAGACCTATGACACCTTGCCTGGTGTTAGTCAATGGCGGGAATTTGTGCACCCTGCTGTTCAGGTGAGCACAAAGTGGCTCCCTGAACATGACTAGGAGGAATGCATCACCTGATTATTACCCTTGGATTGGGGCTGGCTATATAAGACCTGCTTCTAATCCAGTTCCAGTGCCGTTTATTCAGTTCCTTTGCATAGGGGTATGGTGAGTGCTTCCTGGTTGAGCTCTGGCTGCTTCTCTGTAGTTGCTAATGGTCATTATTGGTTCTTCTTTATTAACTATTGTCCTTGGGTTTCCCTTTGATTTTCATTTGGGATTTTTGCTAGCTTTGGATTTTCTCTTGTACCTGATTCCACATCGCCGCGTCACCAGACGCCAGCTAGCCTGCGACAGCAGTCTGGGAAGGCCTCTGTAAAGCCCCCAGTGAGAGAGGGTAAAGAATATCCCGGCCATAAGGACTTGCTTATCTGTGGTGGCTTGTGCAAAAAAATGGAATATTCTGAAATGTCCAAGTCACTCACCAGATCTCAACCCCATGGAGCATGCATTTCACATTTTAAAACAAAACTTAAGGCAAAAAGACCCACAAATAAGCAACCACTGAAGTCAGCTGCAGTAAAGTCCTGGCTAAGCATCACAAAAGAGGAAACTCAGCATTTGAAGACATCCACAGCTTCAAGACTTCAGATAGTGATTGCCTGGAAATGATTCTCTGCAAAGTATTAAAAATGAACATTTTATAAATAGTAAAGTTCATTTGTCCAGTTTCTTTGGAGCCCCTGAAATGAGAAGGCTTTTTAGAATTGGTTGCAATTCTTAAATGTTTCACAGGATATTTAATTAATCCTGAAAGTCTACATTGTCATTGCATATCAGTTGTTTCACTTTACATCCAAAATATTGGCTAGTGTTGTGCAAAATTTTGAAGATTTGGTCACTGTTCAATTTCTTCTGGATCTAACTGTATACAGAAGTGTCTTCTGAAGAGAAGGGTTGAAGAAAATTGCCATACAAGTTTACTGCAGTTAGCTTAAGAAGTAGAAAGCCAAATCAGGGTGAGTGTTTCCAAAGATATAATATGGTGTACACTGCAGGTGAATGGCATTTATGTGTGTCATCCATGGAGGAAACTTCTCCAAAAAAGATAAATGTTTTTGGAACTGATGGCTACAAAATTGTATGGCATCACAATGGTGAGGGGTACAAAGAAAAATACATGGTGTCTACTGTGAAAGATGGTGGTATCAGTGTTCTTATTTGGGGCTGCATGAGTACTGCTGGTTGTGATCCAAAACCCACACCTAAGACCACTGTTGAATTTCTGAAGACCAGGGTGAAAGTTATTCAGTGGCCAAGTATGTCTCCTGATCTGAACCCAACCAAAACACCTATGGGAAATACTGAAGAGACAAGTTGACCATCACTCTCCATTCACTATCCAGGCTCTAAAAGAGGTTGTTCTTTTAGAATTGAAAAATATAGATGTTGCACTATGTCGCCAACTTCTTAATTCCATGCCTAGAAGACTTGGTGATGTCTTAAAAAAACATGGACATCATACAAAATGCTAGATGTAGTAGGTTTTGAAGTGGGATATATTCATTTTTGCATCAACTATTTTGAGCAAAACTGAAGATTTTTTTAATGAAAGTTATATTACTATCCCTACTTTCATGTTATGGGTTAAAAAGCCATTCTACAAAACAGTGAGATACTGATTAAAATCTAACTATTCAAAGGGGTGTAATCATTTATGTTGAGTACTGTATATATTTATGTTTTTTTGAATCCACAATAATGAATAGCGTGACTCCCAAGCATTTATCGGCAAACCAAGTGAGCTGGAACTACCGTATAAGATGCAGTTTTTCCCCAAAAAAATTGATGAGGAAAATGGGGGGTGCATCTTAAAATCTGAATGCAGGCTTATCCGGGGGGGTTGTAGCAGTGGAACAGGCAGTGGCAGAGATGTGGCGATGCTGAGGCTCAGTGTCGGCGGTGGGTGGTGTGGAGTGCACCTGAACAGGGTCCCTTCCTTAGAATGCCGGTGGCAGAAAAGTGTTATGACGCCGCAGCCCGGTGTCCACAGTGAGCAGAGAAGAATGCATCGCCGATTTTACTTGCGGCCATCTTCCTGAAGTCGTGAGTGACTGGAGGTGGCGCATGCACAGATTGCGATCTCTGTCGCTCTTGACTTCAGGAAAATGGTCACTGGAGGCCACGCGTGCGCAGATTGAGATTTCGGCGGCTATTTTCTTGAAGCCGAGGGATGCCGAGAACTCAATCTGCACGTGCGCGACCTCAGGAAGATGGCCGTTGAAAAACCAATGACGCACTCAACTCTGCTCGCTGTGGACATTGGGCTGCGGCGTTGCCACATTTCTGTCCCCGGCATCCTGAGGAAAGGACCCTGCTCCATGCCCCACTTCTGCTTCTGCCAGCTTCCTGAGGAAGGGACCATGCCTCCTGTGACCTCGCTCTAACCACCACTGGCCCTCAGGTAAGATACCTTAAATTCAGACAATAATACAGACTCCCATTTTATAAAAACCTTTTTTCTGCCATTTTCCACCCCAAAATTTGGGGTGCGTCTTAAGTCAGGTCCAAAAAATATGGTAAAAAGCTAATATGCACAGATCTATTGCATAAAGTAACATGATCATTCACATTCATAAAGCATAAAACTCCACGACCAGCAGCAATGGGAATCCCATATAAAATCTGATCTTTTCAGTGATACTTTATTTTATTCTGCTACTGTGTTACTTGCTTTCTGTAGCTTATACATTTCTGGAGGCTAAATGACTAGGTAAACACAACACAATAGGAACAACAACAAAAAAAGAAACATTCAAATCAAATTCACAGCCCAACTGTTAAATCCCAAACACAAATATTAAAAGGATTAGCCTAAGGAAAATAAAGCTGGTTTTATTACAGTTTATAAAATCCGAGACGGATGTTATTTTTATCGAAAACCGCTTGAAAAGATTACAAAATTATTCTATTCAAAAGTCTATGTAAATCCAAATGTTGGAATCCTAATAAAAAGACTGTACAGAGGTAGAAAGTCAGATTAAAATTGGTACAACAAAACCATTATAGAAGAATATGTTACTTAATAAATATGAAACCAATAAAGTTCCTTAGTAAAATTAAC
This sequence comes from Dendrobates tinctorius, assembly GCF_039654945.1. NCBI lineage: Eukaryota > Metazoa > Chordata > Amphibia > Anura > Dendrobatidae > Dendrobates > Dendrobates tinctorius. The sequence continues at coordinate 29,920,189 of NW_027361741.1, read as the reverse complement.
TGTATTAAATCTACACTAGACAGCATTACAACAGTTATTGCACTGAATAAGCTATCCCCTTCATAAAATGCTAATGCAGGAATCCTACAGTTGCTGCCTAGAGGGATTACCACTGTTATTTCTTAGGGGTAAATGCCCCACAAATCCAGCAAATCTTGCAAATGGTTTCCATTGCTAGAATAATTTTAATTTTCCTGCTGCTAGATGATATGAAACAGTAAAACTGTAAAGCTGCAAAGTTATGCTCACACCATGTGCTTTACACAGATATTTTTCTATGTTCTAAAAAAAAAAGATATGTCAGAAGATACAATTTCTCTTTGTGACATAAAATGATGCAAAAAAAGAAAAGTAAAACCATACTGTGGATATGGCCTAAAGCTATTATACCATAACCTAATATTACTGCTACAGTGCCTTGTGAAAGTATTCGGCCCCCTGGAACTTTTCAACCTTTTCCCACATATCATGCTTCAAACATAAAGATACCAAATGTAAATTTTTGTGTGACAAATCAACAAGTGGGACACAATTGTGAAGTTGAATGACATTTATTGGTTATTTTAAATTTTTGTGGAAATTCAAAAACTGAAAAGTGGGGCGTGCAATATTATTCGGCCTCTTTAACTTAATACTTTGTTGTGCCACCTTTTGCTGCGATTACAGCTGCAAGTCGCTTGGGGTATGTCTCTATCAGTTTTGTACATCGAAAGACTGAAATTCTTGCCCATTCTTCCTTGGCAAACAGCTCGATCTCAGTGAGGTTTGATGGAGATCGTTTGTGAACAGCTGTTTTCAGCTCTTTCCACATATTCTCGATTAGATTCAGGTCTGGACTTTGACTTGGCCATTCTAACACCTGGATACGTTTATTTGTGAACCATTCCATTGTAGATTTTGCTTTATGTTTGGGATCATTGTCTTGTTGGAAGACAAATCTCTGTCCCAGTTTCAGGTCTTTTGCAGACTCCAACAGGTTTTCTTCAAGAATGGTCCTGTATTTAGCTCCATCCATCTTCCCATCAATTTTAATCACCTTCCCTGTCCCTGCTGAAGAAAAGCAGGCCCAAACCTTGATGCTGCCACCACCATGTTTTACAGTGGGGATGTGTGTTCAGGGTGATGAGCTGTGTTGCCTTTACGCCAAAAATATCGTTTGGCATTGTTGCCAAAAAGTTCAATTTTGGTTTCATCTGACCAGATCACCTTCTTCCACATGTTTGGTGTGTCTCCCAGGTGGCTTGTTTCAAACTTTAAACAACACTTTTTATGGATATCTTTGAGAAAAGGCTTTCTTCTTGCCACTCTTCCATAAAGGCCAGATTTGCGCAGTGTACGACTGATTGTTGTCCTATGGACAGACTGTCCCACTCAGCCGTAGATCTCTGCAGTTCCTCCAAAGTAATCATGGGTCTCTTGGCTGAATCTCTGATCAGTCTTCTCCTTGTTTGAGATGAAAGTTTAGAGGGACGGCCGGGTCTTGGAAGATTTGCAATGGTATGATACGTCTTCCATTTCAATATGGTCACTTGCACAGTGCTCCTTGAGATGTTTAAAGTTTTGGAAATCATTTTGCATCCAAATCTGGCTTTAAACTTCTCCACAACAGTATCACAGACCTGCCTGCTGTGCTCCTTGGTCTTCATGATGCTCTCTGTGCTTCAAACAGAGCCCTAAGACTATCACAGAGCAGGCGCATTTATACGGAGACTTGATTACACACAGGTGGATTATATTTCTCATCATTAGTCATTTAGAACAACATTGGATCATTCAGAGATCCACAATGAACTTCTGGAGTGAGTTTGCTGCACTGAAAGTAAAGGGGCCGAATAATATTGCACGCCCCACTTTTCAGTTTTTGAATTTCCACAAAAATTTAAAATTACCAATAAATTTTGTTCAACTGCACAATTGTGTCCGACTTGTTGTTGATTCTTCAACAAAAATTTACATTTGGTATCTTTATGTTTGAAGCATGATATGTGGGAAAAGGTTGAAAAGTTCAAGGGGGCCGAATACTTTAGCAAGGCACTGTATATATTAGCAAACAGTAAGTGAGCAAAAACACCATGTTAGGATTGGCAGTAATATGCAGCTAACGCAATGATATTATTTAAAGGGAACTTTTCACTTGATTCGAGCTGCCCAAACCACAGGCAACATGAATCAGAGACTACCTGAATAAATAACTGCCAAAGAAATCAAAGTAACTTTAAAAATTCCCCAAATAATACAATTATAACCATAGCAAAAATTACCAGCCTAGGTCACAGACATACAAATAGGATGTCACAGTTCCACTCCTCAGTGTGTCTGTGATGCAGTTACTGACAGTTCAGCCATCCAATACGGTACAGGGGCATGTTGAAGATGTCAGTACTTTGATTGACAGCTCAGTCATTCAGTCTGGAGGAGGGGCATGCTGAGCTGTCAGTGTTTTGATTGATAGCTCGGTCGTCCAGTCTGAGACTGAAAGGTGCTAGTTAACTCCAGGTGTTCATTATCCCAGGTGATTGCAAGGCTACTTTACTGAGCTCTTCCTCCCAGATCTCTGCCAGACGTACAGCTACTATGAGGTTTGTTCCTCTGTGCCTTGTGTTCTGTTTGTAGATCTTTTATTGCCTAAACTTGGACCTCGTTCTGACCATCCGTCTGTTTAACCCCTTCTGCTCTGATCTGCTATCCTTCTGTTAGTCTGACCTCGGAATGATCCCTGACTACTCTTTTGTCTTTTTCTTCTGTTTATGACCTACCCTCCTGGCTTCTGACCTTGGACTCCTTGACCATCTTGACTCACAGCTTGGCTATGAGAAGTGAATCAGTGTCACACAGAATGCAGCAGACCCCCTTATTAAAGGAGATAACACAGGTGGGAAATACGGATGAAGCAACCACTCTCAGCCTACCAATCCATGGAGGTATTAGAATTGCACACAGATGTTTTCAATAGGGAATAAGTCACGCACATGTATAGCACAGTGCCCAGCCAACAGCCTGTTACATGCAAATACTATTAGATCAGGCAGGCTGCACAGTACTCTATAAATGCATCACAGAGGGATAAGCCTTTAATTAACAAGTTTAACATTGATGGGCCTGGCTGCACCCAGTTAAAGATAAAATAAAACTAGTAGCTTGTCCCTCTGATGCACTTATAGAGTGCTGAGCAGCCACCCACCTAATCGAATAGTAGGGACTACTATAAAGTAAAGTCGAGGGGTCGATGCTGGAATGCTATCTTCAAGACTTCCGATTACGGATTGAACTTTTTAGAAGTGACAACACATACCCTAAACTACAGATACCATTACCACTTACATACCATCACCATACCAATACTAAAATCATAAAACATATCGCATCAGATGTGTTTTCAGTAATCTTTTTCAGAACAGGTGGAAACGTGATACAATACTACAGTAGCTGTAGAAATAATAATGGTCGATAAACTGAAAAGATACAGGGCCAGAAATGATATTTTTTTTCCAATGTGGGTATGTACATTGAATATTCTTGCATATGCATTTCTACATTTATGGCACATGAGTGTGGGGAGGAGGACTCCCAGACAGTGACCGGGCAGGTACCCAGGGGACCGCCATCAGGGTTCCTGAGGGAACAATACTGTAAGAACAGTAAAGGGAGAGACTTGACTGAAGTTGTCAGGGAAACAGGGGGCGGGGCAAGGATAAAAAGAGCAGAGGGCGCGCTGAAGTGGCAGTTCGGAGAGTGTGTGACAGGAGGCAGGAAGCCGGGCGACTTGGAGGGGCACCGACAGGAGCCTGTGAGGAGGATACTGCGCACTCACCGACAAGGGAGACGTGAGAGAATTTTACCGGAGGCCGCTTCCCGCCCCCGTTCGCAGAAAGCCACGCCCGCCGCCCCCCGGCTGAGTGAGACAGATCCCTTACTGCAGGTCGCGGCTGTGACGACACGTAAAGCGGCCACAGAGGCCTGGACTGTAGTGAAACATCCACCAGGGGGAGCTGGTGAGGGAAGAGAGGTTATACACTAAGAGCAGCAACCCTGAGCAACAGCACAGGTGCCACAGGTAACGAGAGAGAATAGTCAGACGAACCGAGTCAGAAACTAACAGGAGCAGACGTACCAGAAGGAGCAGCAATACACGTAGTCAAAATACCAAAGCCGAGAGTCAGAAAGCCAGAACATGAGCACAGGGTCCAAAACGTGAGACGAAATACGTGGTCGGGGTACAAGCCAGGGAGTCAGATGCCAGAGAGGGAACGTAACAGCAGAAAGGAATACCAAGAGACGGGGTCAGAAATCAGTCCGGGTCATACACGTGAATATCAGTCCAAGGCAGGAGGATCACCAGGGTACAAGGGTCAGCGGCTCTAAACTTCAAGCTTGAGCTATCACTAACACTGGTCAGCAGGCTGTGAGGGATTGAAATAGCCCAGCTAGCTCCAGAACGAGGCTGAGGAGATTAACCCCCGCATGACCAGTCCGGAGTGAAGACAGCAGAAGATAAACTCCGGACTGGACCATGACAGTACCCCCCTCTCAATGGGGGGCCACTGGACCCCCAGGCTTCCCTGGATGACGAGCGTGAAAGGCCCGGACCAACCGATCCGCATGGACCGAACGCGCCGGCACCCATGACCGATCCTCAGGACCATATCCTTTCCAATGGACCAAGTACTGAAGTGAACGACGGAGCATACGAGAATCCACCACTTGTTCCACCTCGTACTCGGTCTGCCCATCTACCATAACAGGCGGCGGGTGCGAGGGAGACTCATCAGAGGAAGGCACCGATGGCTTCAGAAGCGCTTTATGGAACACATTAGGAATCCGTAATGACGGAGGCAACCGCAGGCGAAAGACCACAGGATTAATCACCTCTAAAATCTCATACGGACCAATAAACTTGGGACCCAACTTAGCAGAGGGAATTCTCAGCCTTATGTTTTTGGTGGATAACCATACCTTATCCCCCACCTGATAAGTCAGCCCCACCGAGCGTCGTTTATCTGCAAAAAACTTATATTTGCCCTGAGCCTCCCCAATGTTTCTCTGAACTTCCCTCCAAACCTCCTCCAACCGCAAAAAGGCTGAATCAGCCCCTGGACACTCCAAATCTAGTCTGGAGAATTCACCAAAATGAGGGTGAAACCCATAGTTGCAGAAGAAAGGAGAAGTACCAGTAGACTGATTGACACAATTATTGAAGGCGAATTCCGCCATAGGTATCATAGAGCACCAATCATCCTGTCTGGATGTGACAAGACACCGCAGGATCTGCTCTAAAGACTGATTGGTCCTTTCAGTCTGACCATTGGTCTCGGGATGGTAGGCCGATGAAAAGGTCAGACTGATGCCCAGCCTTTTACAAAAAACTCTCCAGAATTTTGACATGAATTGCACCCCTCTATCAGACACCACACTGACAGGCACACCATGCAACCGAATCACATGCTCAATGAATAGCTTAGATAGAGTCTCAGCATTAGGAAGGCCCGTTAAGGGTACAAAATGTGCTTGTTTACTGAACCTATCCACAACTACCCAGATCACGGTTTTGCCATTAGAGGGTGGGAGATCGGTGATAAAATCCATGGATAGGTGAGTCCACGGTCTATCCGGAATTGGCAGTGGCACCAATTCCCCGGCCGGCCGGTTGTGGGAGGCTTTAGCGCGGGCACAAGTTTCACAGGAGGACACAAAACCAGTGACGTCAGAAGTCAACGAGGGCCACCAGAACAGCCTAGTGATGGCTTTACGAGTGGCCGAGATTCCTGGATGCCCACTCAGAGCCGAGTCGTGGAACTCCCGAAGCACCCTTAGCCGATACTGGACAGGCACAAAGAGCTTATTTTCAGGTATGGATGGGGGAGCTAGAGATTGGGCCTCACGAATCTCCTGCTCCAATCTCTGGGACACCAAGGCCACCACCACCCCGCGCTGAAGAATGGAGGAAGGAGGCTCCGGAGGCGATACCGGATCTAGGCTGCGAGACAAGGCATCCGCCTTCACATTCTTGGAACCTGGTCTGAAAGTGATGGAAAACTGAAATCGGGAAAAAAAAAGTGACCACCTTGCCTGTCTCGGAGTCAGACTTTTGGCGGATTCGATGCAAGACAGATTCTTGTGATCTGTAATGACAGTGATACGATGGACAGCCCCCTCCAAAAAATGCCTCCATTCTTCAAAAGCCAATTTAATGGCCAACAACTCTCGGTTACCCACATCATAATTCCTTTCAGCAGAGGAAATTTTTTTAGAAAAGAAGGCACAGGGTCTTAAGTTAGTTAATGTGGTGGGTAGAGTTGAGCGAAACGGGTCGAAAAAATTCAAAAGTCGCCAACTTTTGGCAAAGTCGGGTTTCATGAAACGAAACCCGACCCTAGGATGAGGTCGGCCACGAGGTCGGCGACTTACGCGCCAAAGTCGCGTTTCAAAAGTTTGTTTTGCGCTCTTTTTCAGCCAATCAGGATCCACGGACACTGTGGGCAACGTGATGACATAGGCACGGGTCACCACCATCTTTCAGAAGGGCATGCAAGTAATTGGCTTGCTTTGGTGGGCGTCACAGGGGGTATAAAAGGGCATGCACGCCGACCGCCATCTTACTTCTGCCGATCTTAGCATAGGGAGAGGTTGCTGCTGATTCTGTAGGGAGAGCGTTAGGCAGGGAAGAAGACCAAAAAACTGCTTCTGCTGCTAGCGATTTGGCCTGCACAACACACCAGTCACTGTGTGTGCAGTGCAAGGGGAGGCTATATAGTGGTGTATCAGTGGTGTTGGTTGTTGGGCTGCCTTCTAAGGCTTCCTGACAGGCTGGCATTGCTGTTTACCCACTGCTCCGCAAACTGCTTTTTTAAAAGCAATCCAATCTCCCTTATCCTCTAGTCACTTTGGTCACAGCTGTGCCATCGAGCCTATCACATAGCGCTCAGATATTCATTGGGCCTCACACAATCCAAAAGTGTCCAGTGTCCAAAAGTGTGTGCAGAGATTCAAACTCTCACTTATCCTCTAGTCACTTAGGTCACAGCTGTGCCATCGAGCCTGTCACATAGCGCTCAGATATTCATTGGGCCTCACACAATCCAAAAGTGTCCAGTGTCCAAAAGTGTGTGCAGAGATTCAAACTCTCACTTATCCTCTAGTCACTTAGGTCACAGCTGTGCCATCGAGCCTGTCACATAGCGCTCAGATATTCATTGGGCCTCACACAATCCAAAAGTGTCCAGTGTCCAAAAGTGTGTGCAGAGATTCAAAATCTCACTTATCCTCTAGTCACTTAGGTCACAGCTGTGCCATCGAGCCTGTCACATAGTGCTCAGATATTCATTGGGCCTCACACAATCCAAAAGTGTCCAGTGTCCAAAAGTGTGTGCAGAGATTCAAACTCTCACTTATCCTCTAGTCACTTAGGTCACAGCTGTTCCATCGAGCCTGTCACATAGCGCTCAGATATTCATTGGGCCTCACACAATCCAAAAGTGTCCAGTGTCCAAAAGTGTGTGCAGAGATTCAAACTCTCACTTATCCTCTAGTCACTTAGGTCACAGCTGTGCCATCGAGCCTGTCACATAGCGCTCAGATATTCATTGGGCCTCACACAATCCAAAAGTGTCCAGTGTCCAAAAGTGTGTGCAGAGATTCAAACTCTCACTTATCCTCTAGTCACTTAGGTCACAGCTGTGCCATCGAGCCTGTCACATAGCGCTCAGATATTCATTGGGCCTCACACAATCCAAAAGTGTCCAGTGTCCAAAACTGTGTGCAGAGATTCAAAATCTCACTTATCCTCTAGTCACTTAGGTCACAGCTGTGCCATCGAGCCTGTCACATAGCGCTCAGATATTCATTGGGCCTCACACAATCCAAAAGTGTCCAGTGTCCAAAAGTGTGTGCAGAAATTCAAAATCTCCCCTGTCCTATAGACACCTTGTATCTTGTTTTACATACTATATAGTTTGTTGGATTTTGTCTACTTTCTACCAAAAATGAGGAAGGCTGGTGGAAGAGGCCGTGGAATTGGGCGGGGGTTGGCAGCTGGTAATGATGGTGTTGGTGGTGGATCTGATGGTAGTGGCAAGAGCAAAATAGGACCGAATGCAGGAGGTGTTGAGCCTGCGTCATCGTCTGGCTACATAAGGCCTCGAACGCTTAGTTTTCTAGGAGTTGGCAAACCGCTTTTAAAGCCAGAGCATCAGGAAAAAGTTTTGTCTTACATTGCTGACTCAGCCTCCAGCTCTATCGCCTCCTCTTCTTCAGTTGTAAAAAGTAAAAGCACTGAGTCGTCATTGGAGGCTCATGTTCATGAACCACACCTTTCCTTGTGTCCTTCACCCCAACCAAGATTGAAGGATGACGCAGGCCATACTACTGATTACTCCATGGAGCTGTTTTCACATACCATGCCTGGATTATCAAGTGAAATGGTGAATTACCCAGGCCAAGATGAATCTGACATGGAGTGCACTGATGCACAGCCGCTGATGGATGATTCTGCTGGTACATTCACTCAGAGCACTACATTGTCCTCGCAGTGTACAGAGCCAGATTCTGACCCTGATGAGACTCAGGTGCCCCTTCCCGCACACTATACCACCATACACGGTGACACAGAGGAAGGTGCACATGACATAGAAGAGGAGGTGATGGATGACCCAGTTGTTGACCCAGATTGGCATCCATTGGGGGAAGAGGGTGCTGCTTCCAATAGCTCAGATGAGGAGCATCCACAGCAGACATAGACATCGCAACAGCTGTTATCTGGCAGGCCCGGAGCACTCCAAAGACAGGTTCCAAACATCAAAAGAGTTGCTGGACAGCTTGTCCAGAGGGTCAAAAGATCACAGCATGCTAGGCCGCAAAATGTCTGCCAAAGTAGGAAGAGTGCAGTGTGGCACTTTTTTGAACAAAATCCTCATGATCAGGCCAAGGTTATCTGTAAGAAGTGCGCAAAGACCTTTAGCCGAGGGAAAAATCTGAAAAATTTGAATACCAGTTGCATGCTTAGACATTTAACCAGCATGCACTTGCAAGCGTGGACACAACACCAAACCTCAAGTGCCACATGTGCAACTGATCACAACGAAGGTAGTCAGCAACGCTACATTGTTTCCCCCACTGTAAGCCCACCGGTTAGCACAGCAGCAAATGTTGAGGTGTCGTTGCAAGGCCACAGCAGTCAGGGAATCCCACTGTTATATCAACGAAAGACTGATTCTAGGCCATCAGAAAGAACACCAACTCCATCACCATCATCAACCCTCTCTCAGTCCGCCCTGTCCACCGCTACTTCCACCATATGCAGCTCTCAAGTCCAGCTCACCCTCCCAGACACTATGAGTAGGTCAAGAAAGTACTCAGTCTCTCATCCGCGTACACTGGGTTTGAACGCCCACATTGCCAAACTAATCTCGTTTGAGATGATGCCCTTTCAGTTGGTGGAAAGCACAGCTTTCCGCGAACTCATGGCCTATGCAGTACCACGCTATGACCTACCCAGTCGCCACTTCTTCTCTCGCAAAGCCATCCCCGCCCTCCACCATCATGTGAAAGACCGCATTGTCCATGCACTCAAGCAGTCAGTGAGCGGAAAGGAGCACCTCACAACTGATGCATGGTCCAGTCGGCATGGCCAGGGCCGTTACGTGTCCATCACTGCGCACTGGGTTAATGTGGTGGATGCAGGGTCCACAGGGGACAGCGGTGGTGGGACAGTGCTGCCTAGCCCATGGTATAGGAAACAGTTGGCTGTAGGCGTTCCACCCTCCTCCTCCTCCTCCAGAAGCGAAAGCTCGTCCACAGAGAGCAGTCGTACGAGCATTCCAGTTGCAGCTGCCACTGTTGCACACGATGTGTCCCCCTATCGAGCAGCTAGTGGAAAGCGTCAGCAGGCTGTGTTGCAGATGATGTGTTTGGGCGACAGACATACCGCCGAGGTGCTGGCCGAGTACTTGAAGCGACAAACTGAGTCATGGCTGGGCAGTGTACATCTTGAGGCAGGCAAGGTAGTTAGTGATAACGGCCGTAATTTTGTGGCAGCCATAGCCCTTTCAAAACTCAGCCACATACCTTGCTTGGCTCACACCTTGAACCTGGTGGTGCAGTGCTTCCTCAAAAATTATCCGGAGTTAACAGCCCTGCTCCAGAAGGTGCGAAGACTGTGCGCGCACATCCGCCGGTCGCCTGTACACTCCGTTCGTATGCAGAAGCTGCAGCGATTGCTCCACTTTCCCAACCACCGCCTCATTATCGACATTGTAACAAGGTGGAACTCCACCCTGCACATGGTGGAGCGGCTGTGCGAGCAGAGGCAGGCCATAATGCATTTGTGGGAGGATACACGGCCAGGCACTTTGAGAGCAGACATGGAGTTGACAGGTGTGCAGTGGTCGAAGCTGAAAGACCTCTGTAAAGTCCTTCAGTGTTTTGAGGAATGCACACTGCTGGTAAGCGCAGACGACGCCATCCTAAGCATGAGCATCCCACTTATGCGTCTGCTCATGCAAACTTTGACGCACCTTAAGGAGCAGGCGTCTGCAGCCAATGTTGATGAGGAGGAAGAGGAGGAGGGAATCCTTGATGACATTCAGCCATTGTCTGCTCAGGGACCTCTCCTGGACGAGGTGGAGGAAGAAGAGGAGGAGGAGGATGATGGGGATGATTACTTAGGGGAGGAGGATGCTTCTCGTGGGGCAAGTGAAAATGTTGGCGTGGCAAGGTCTGGTACAGGGTTTGTGCGTGACTGGAGGGATGTGGATTTGCCAGAAAGTGCTCCTCCAACCAGCACTCGCAGTGCATCATTGACACCGGGAACATTGGCCCACATGTCAGATTATGCCTTGCGGATCCTAAAAAGGGACCCCCGCATTGCCAAAATGATGAACGATGACGACTACTGGTTGGCCAGCATCCTGGATCCACGCTATAAAGGCAAATTACAAAACATCATGCCACAGGAGAACCTTGACCTAATATTGGCTAATAAACAAGCAACTCTGGTAAATCAGTTGCTTGAGGCATTCCCAGCACACAGCAGCGGTGATGGTTCTCACACGAGCCGTACGGGCCGGGGGCAGCTTGGCAGAGGTGTTCGTGGTGCACACAGCAGAGTGGCGTTGGAGACAGGGGTTTCATGACAATGTTGTGGACTGATTTTTCAAATACCGCTCACACAACTGGTAATACTGCATCGATGGAAAGTGACAGGAGACAGCAGTTGTCAACCATGGTTACAAACTACTTTTCCTCCCATATCGATGTTCTCCCACACAGGTCATTCCCCTTTGACTATTGGGCCGCTAAACTGGACACCTGGCCTGAATTGGCACAATATGCCTTACAGGAGCTCGCTTGCCCAGCTGCAAGTGTGCTATCGGAAAGAGTCTTCAGTGCAGCTGGATCAATCCTGACAGAAAAAAGGACCCGTCTGTCAACCCAAAATGTGGATGATCTAACCTTCATTAAAATGAACCATGCATGGGTTTCCAAGGATTTTGTCCCACCTTCCCCTGATGACACATAGGGTGACAGAAAAATGGCTTGCTTTGGTCCACCTCTTCCTGGGACTTGACCTATTTCGCCTTTTGCATCAGCTGAATGTCCAACATCAACATATGCCACTTTCTAAAACTCCCTAACTGTGCTGCCTCCCCCCCCCATGGCCGGGGTCACCACCTAGCGCACAACACCGTGCGAGTGCCGTTGCCCTGGACAGGTGGGTAGGCCGACTCTTGGGCGCGGGCACTGGCACAGGGTCCCTCATAGTGCAATCAAGTGTCTCTGACGGTGGTGGTGCACACCCGCCGTCAGACACACCGCTGTACTATGAGGGGCCCAGTGCCAGTACCGACGCCCACGAGTGGGCCCCCCTTGCTTGGGCAGGGCCCCAGCATTTGCAATCTTTACTTCTCCCTGCTCCTCCGCTGTGTAATCTGGGCCGTCAAATCCATACTGTGCCTGACACCGTCTGAGCCTGCCTCCTGAGACATATATTTTGAATGTGTACGCTATCCATACATGTTATCTGGGGATACGGTACCCTTTCTAACCTTTGTGCAATCACGTGCAATCCATACTGGGCCTAACACCGTCTGAGCCTGCCTCCTGAGACATATATTTTGAATGTGTACGCTATCCATACATGTTATCCGGGGATACGGTACCCTTTCTAACCTTTGTGCAATCACGTGCAATCCATACTGGGCCTGACACCGTCTGAGCCTGCCTCCTGAGACATATATTTTGAATGTGTACGCTATCCATACATGTTATCCGGGGATACGGTACCCTTTCTAACCTTTGTGCAATCACGTGCAACCAATACTGGGCCTAACACCGTCTGAGCCTGCCTCCTGAGACATATATTTTGAATGTGTACGCTATCCATACATGTTATCCGGGGATACGGTACCCTTTCTAACCTTTGTGCAATCACGTGCAATCCATACTGGGCCTAACACCGTCTGAGCCTGCCTCCTGAGACATATATTTTGAATGTGTACGCTATCCATACATGTTATCCGGGGATACGGTACCCTTTCTAACCTTTGTGCAATCACGTGCAATCCATACTGGGCCTAACACCATCTGAGCCTGCCTCCTGAGACATATATTTTGAATGTGTACGCTATCCATACATGTTATCCGGGGATACGGTACCCTTTCTAACCTTTGTGCAATCACGTGCAATCCATACTGGGCCTAACACCGTCTGAGCCTGCCTCCTGAGACATATATTTTGAATGTGTACGCTATCCATACATGTTATCCGGGGATACGGTACCCTTTCTAACCTTTGTGCAATCACGTGTAATCCATACTGGGCGTGAGAACGGCTGGCAAGCTACAGCACCTGTGGTTTGCACACGTAAGTTTTTCATTTTTTCAGGAATGACGGTTAGGCCTAATTCCGGAACTGCAGTTGACCTGCACTTACTGGGAAATCATTGTTCACGGGTAATAATTGTAATCAGTGATCCCCATCACTAACGTTGTTCAGCGGGTTATCTGCACCTGTAAGCGACAAACGCTGGCCTTTTCAGTGTAGCGCACATGCAGCCACGGACATGTAAGGGCATGACACACCAGTTATTGGCCAATCTCATGTTCCAGAGCCTCACTTGTTCCTCCAGTAAGCCGGACTCGGACCGCGGGGCATGACGGAGTCTCGTTCGTTAACGGAATTAAGCTTGCAATGTGTGCATCTGTTCTGTAGCTGGCATGGTTGAGGTTTCCCAGGTGGAGTCGAATTTAACCGTAGGCTCCACTCCTGGTGGTGCCCTTCTGGACATTCCTTTAAGTTTCAGCTTTGCAACCATACTGCCCACGTAAAACAAACACTTTGCCTTCATGAACGCTGTTTGGAGGGTCATGACTCGTGGGAATAACGCCGCCCAATCAGTTAACCTGCTAGAGAGATCCTTCGTTGCTCCCAAGCATGACATCACACTCCCTAGGAGGAAGGTAATGCCACTGTGGCGACCGTACTCCTGGGGGCGACACAAGTGCACTGATGCCCAGCCACTGCTCGATGAATCTGCTGGTACATTGACCCAGACCACTACATTCCCCTCGCACGCTCCACGGCCTGAATCTGACCCTGATGAAACTCAGGTTACCCTTCCCATATACAGTTCCATCTTACACGGTGACAAAGAGGAAGCTGCAGATGAAAGTGCAAGTTCGGCCCACCCGCCATCAGACACACCACCGTACTATCAGGGGCCCTGTGCCAGTGCCGTCGCCAACGTGTGGGCCCCCCCTGCTTGCTCAGGATCACAGCACTTGCAAGGTTGAAATACTGTGCAGTGAGATGGAAGATGGGGACGACGAGGAGTCCAGACTAGTCCAGGGATTCCCTAGCGAGGAGACTTATTTGATTGTTTTCAATGTTGGGACAGCAATTTTTGGGGAGCACTATACTCTGGAGAATGATAGATGGGGCCCACCATACACTGGAACATTCCAAAGGTGGACATCAGACACTGGAGCAGCATTTACAGGGCCCATTATACACTAGAGCATTAGAAATGGGGCCCATTATGTTTGGAGCATTATTTGGGCCCATAAGACAGTGGAGCTTCATCCATGGGGACCAACATATACTGTAGCATTATGTGGAGCTCATCATATACTATTTCAAACATTATATGGGACCAATGATTCTGTATGGAGAAATAGATGGGCCTCGTCATGAGATGTAAAAAGTGAGGTATTTTTCATTGTACTATACCACTATTTCTCTGCCGTATCGGAGCATGATCATTGATGAGTTGTGGTATGTGTTAAAGGGGCGCTCTTTCGCCCAGGGCACATGAAAACCTGCAGCCAGCCCTCCCACCCCACAACTTTAGCCAAATAACCCCCATTTTTCAGTGCGTAACTTGTATTATGAAGTTAATTAAGGTTGACAAGCTTAAGTAAGAAGAATTGATGCTTTTGCCATTCAAATGGGCACTGTAGGTGTGTTTCCTGTCCTCCTCTCACTGCCGACTTTTATTCCCCATTGACTTACATTGGGTTTCGTGTTTCGGGACGACCCCGACTTTTCCCTATAATCGGACGATCTTGCTCGACCCGACTTTTGGAAAAGTCGGGTTTCACGAAACGAAACGCGACCCTAAAAAACCAAAAGTCGCTCAACTCTAGTGGTGGGCCCCGGGACAACACAGCCCCCACTCCCACCTCAGAGGCATCCACTTCTACGATGAATGGTTTAGACAAGTCAGGTTGCACCAGTACCGGAGCAGTCATGAAACGTTCTTTTAACAAAGAAAACGCCGCCACAGCTGGAGCTGACCAGTTTTTAAGATCCGCTCCCTTTTGGGTGAGATCAGTGAGGGGTTTGACCACTTGAGAGAACCCCTTGATGAATTTTCTGTAATAATTTGCGAAACCCAGAAATCGCTGAAGACCCTTGAGATCTCTGGGTTGCACCCAATCCACAATGGCCTGTACCTTCCTAGGGTCCATACGAAACCCCTCAGCGGACAGGGTGACCCCTAGAAAGGACACTTCTTGAGTAAAAAATGAACACTTCTCCAATTTGGCAAAGAGTGAGTTCTCCCTGAGCCTCTGGAGAACCGCATGAAGATGACCCATATGACTTTGTCTATCAGAAGAATATATAAGTATATCGTCAAGATAAACAACTACAAAACGTCCAATAAAATCAGAAAAAACATGGTTAATGAAATTCTGGAATACCGCTGGTGCTGTAGTCAAACCGAAGGGCATAACCAAATTTTCAAACAGACCCTCAGAGGTGAGAAACGCAGTTTTCCATTCATCCCCCTCCCGCATACGGATGAGATTGTATGCTCCCCTGAGGTCCAACTTAGAGAACCACCTGGCCCCCGACAATTGATTATACAAATCAGGTATCAGTGGGAGAGGATAAGCGTTTCTTATGGTTATTTTATTCAGTTCTCGAAAATCGAGGCATGGGCGTAAACCACCATCCTTCTTTTTTACAAAAAAGAACCCCGCTGCCACGGGAGAGACAGATCGCCGTATATGCCCTTTACGGAGGCTCTCAGAGATATACTCCTTCATAGCAGCCCGCTCAGGGCCGGAGAGATTGTACAGCCGGGCTTTGGGCAATTTGGCACCGGGAACAAGATCCACGGCACAATCGAATGGGCGGTGTGGTGGTAGAACCTCAGCCTCTTTTTCGGAGAACACATCCTTAAAACCCTTTAGGTACTCCGGAATACCCTCCAGGTTGACGGATGACATAGACACAGTAGCAAGACAATTTTCAGAACACCCAGGTCCCCATTTAACAATATCCCGGGACCCCCAGTCAATTACTGGGTTATGCCGTTGCAACCAGGGAAACCCTAACACCAGGCCAGCAGGGAGGTTATCCAAAACAAAGCATGACATGCGCTCCTGGTGTAGGGCCCCCACCCTGAGGGTAAATTCTTTAGAACTGAAATGGAGACCATCCTTAGTGAGAGGTGTAGAATCAATAGCCACAATTTTTAAGGGAGTCTCCAACCTAACTGTCGCTAATCTACAGCGAGCAACCAGCTTAGAGTCAATCAGGTTCAGAGATGACCCACAGTCTACAAAAGCCGAAGTATGGAAAAAGCCGTTCTCAACACCAAGTTCCACCTTTAGCAGTACTCTTGAAAAGGAAGAAAAAGGTACCTGAGAGTCTGGGTGACCTCCACGATTATCACCCAGACTCAGCCGCTTGTTAGTCAGAGGACAGGAGGGGCAGTCTTTTTTCCAATGTCCGGGATCTCCGCAGTAAAAACACAATTTTCCATCACGTCGCCGTCTCCTCTCTTTCTCCTGGGGGTTGGTGGCTCCCACCTCCATAGGTTCAGATGGAAGCAAAACATCAGGGTTAGCAGGGAAAAACGGAACCCCTCGCTGAGTAACACCTCTCTCCCGCAGTCTCCGATCCATACGGATAGCCTGAGTCATAGCCTCCTCCAATGAACTGGGAGGTGGATGGAGAGCCAGAGCGTCCTTCAAGCAATCCGACAGTCCCTTCCTGAACAGACATCTCAGTGCAGTCGTCCCAGGACACCTCAGTGGACCATCGAGGGAATTCGGAGCTGTACCATTCGGGTGAGTGCTTCCCTTGCCCCAAACCCAAAATAGTGTCCTCTGCCACCCTAACACGGTCCGGTTCGTCATAGATAAGTCCTAGGGCCTCAAAGAACCTATCTACCGACATCCGTTCAGGGGCAGTAGGGGGCAATGAAAAAGCCCAGGATTGGGGACCCTCCCTAAGTAAGGAGATAACAATCCCCACCCGCTGAGTCTCATCCCCAGACGATCGGGGTCTAAGAGAAAACCATAATTTACAACTCTCCTTGAATATATGAAATTTATCTTTTTCGCCAGAAAATGTGTCAGGAAGTTTAACTGAGGGTTCAGGAGAGTGCAAAATAACATCTACAGAGTCACCTGGTGGACAAACAATGAGAGGTGTTTCCCTGCATGGTCTTAATAGTCTCAGTCAGTTTTTTCTGTAAGTGGGTCTGAGACATGACAAGGGACTGATGATTCACAGAAAAGTCCTGCGCCATCTGTGTCAAACTGGACACTTGATCTGCCAAGTTATGCAGCAGATCCATGGCCAGAGAAAAAAAAAAGCAAAATCCCGTTTAAATGTGAGTTTAGTGATAATGTAGTGAAACCTGCACCAGGGGGAGCTGGTGAGGGAAGAGAGGTTATACACTAAGAGCAGCAACCCTGAGCAACAGCACAGGTGCCACAGGTAACGAGAGAGAATAGTCAGACGAACCGAGTCAGAAACTAACAGGAGCAGACGTACCAGAAGGAGCAGCAATACACGTAGTCAAAATACCAAAGCCGAGAGTCAGAAAGCCAGAACATGAGCACAGGGTCCAAAACGTGAGACGAAATACGTGGTCGGGGTACAAGCCAGGGAGTCAGATGCCAGAGAGGGAACGTAACAGCAGAAAGGAATACCAAGAGACGGGGTCAGAAATCAGTCCGGGTCATACACGTGAATATCAGTCCAAGGCAGGAGGATCACCAGGGTACAAGGGTCAGTGGCTCTAAACTGCAAGCTTGAGCTATCACTAACACTGGTCAGCAGGCTGTGAGGGATTGAAATAGCCCAGCTAGCTCCAGAACGAGGCTGAGGAGATTAACCCCCGCATGACCAGTCCGGAGTGAAGACAGCAGAAGATAAACTCCGGACTGGACCATGACATGGACACTGCCCCCCGGCCTTCTCCCACCGCGGCAACCCTGTCATCACTGGCCTCAGGGGACAGCACCTCGTCCTAGGCGACATTAGAGGCCCATTTCCCGGCTGTGGAGGGACTCTTATCAGAGAACAGCTACTGGTCAGTTGGGAACTGCGTCATTACCACGCTCCACCGTCATTGTTTCTTCAAGGGCCTGTTGCGCCCCACCGTCATTGTTTCTTCAAGGGCCTGTTGCGCCCCACAGTCATTGTTTCTTCAGGGCCTGTCACGCCCCACCGTCATCGTTTCTTCAGGGCCTGTTGTGCCCCACCGTCATCGTTTCTTCAAGGGCCTGTTGCGCCCCACCATCATTGTTTCTTCAGGGCCTGTTGCGCCCCACTGGCATCGTTTCTTCAGGACCTGTTGCGCCCCACCGGCTTAGTTTCTTCAGGGCCTGTTGCGCCCCACCGGCATCGTTTCTTCAAGGGCCTGTCGAGCCCAAATCTCTCCGGGATATCGAGGCATCAAGACAGCCACACCAACGATCTCTAAGCAGCCGCATCTGCGATCCCGAGTGACGCAAGGAAGGATAAGTGAACTATATCCATAATTACCATAGTTTGGCCACGTTCTGGCTTTCTACACTCGGACTAGCCGGGGTACTCCCAGTTTCCTTAAGAAAGTATTGTTTATTTTATTCAGTCCCTGCGAGGACAGTTTTGTGTTTACCCCCCGCCTGCCTGTTCAGCATAGCCCTAGTGGCTCCAATTTATAAAAGTTGATTATACAAGTTATATCCCTGTCTCGTGTCTCATCACTGCATCCTGAGAATCTGCTGGTCACTACACTTGGCGTAGTCAGCAGGATGCAGTCTCTGAGCGCAGACAGTGGTGCCCCCGATCAGGGCGGAGCTGTCAACTCTATAAATGATGAGGGTCCCTGCTCCAGCATTTCATTGGGAGCCATGCTGAACAACCTGCCTAGATTTTCTGGCTCCAATACTATGTTATGGAGCTGGACAGAGCAGATGCGGGGGCTCTTTCGGATGCACTCAATGACCCCTGATCTGGAAGCCGAGGTGGCACTCATGGCACTGGACGGGGAGGTGCGGAGGTCAGTGATGTTGAAACCTCTGGGGCACCGCAACACTTTTGAAAAAGTGTTGCAGATAGTAGAACAGACCCATGGGGACCCCACTAATGTGGGAGAGTTAAGAACCCATTTGTTTAGTCGGATGCAGGTAGAGGGGGAGACGATCACAGAGTATATGAATGTCCTCCAGGAATTGCATACGGCTATAGAAAGAAAGGACGGGGTAGGGGTAGGACCTGTTGACATTACCCTACGTGACCTACTGGTGACTGGTTTGCGAGATCCATTAGTCTAACAGGCACTGCGGGAGCAGATCAGAATGAATCTCCGAATAGACTTTTCAGAGGTGGGAAGTCAGGCACGTGCTCGAGAGCAGGAGCAGGGGATGGCGGTCCCCGTGGGGAAAGTCCGAGGTGTGGAGGCCTCTGCGAATGTAGTCAAGGAGCCTCAGTGGGTGGAGGAGATGAAGCAGGAGCTGAAAAATATTAAGGGCGAGTTGGCCGAAGTAAAGAGAAGAACCGAGACCGGGACTGGACGACCTAGCTTTAACCCCGGCTCCTGGGGATCACGCTCCCCGCGGGGTGGTCAGCCTACACAGGCCCGGTGTTTTGAGTGTGGAGAACCAGGCCACTTTGCCCAAGAGTGTCCGTGGCGTGGGAGATGCCCACCCCGGCGGCCATTAAACTAAAGGGCTCCGGGCTGGGGAGTCGCCGCTCAGAGCCAAAAACCACAACTAGGGGTGGTGGAAGTCCCGAAGATTTGGTAGCAAAGTGTCCGGTGGTTTGTGCGGAAGTGGAGGGCCGGGCCGTCCGGTGTCACAGGTAACCACCATGCCTGCAATGAACTTTCAACAAAACTTCCCGGAGGCAGCAAGACCTCAGTGGGGGCCCATGATTAAGCTAATAGCCGCCAACCAATTGCTGGTTCCGGTTGCTGGGGTAATGTGGGTGCAGGTGACAATGTGCAGCAAATCCCTTAGTCACAGAGGGGTGGTGTTAACTCAAGGAGAAGCTGATCAACGGCACCCCATCACCCTAGGCATGAATATTTTACGAGAGTTCAGCCACTTACTACTAAAGGATCCCAAACACAGAAGATCCTGAAGCAGTGGGGTTCTCGCACAGCTCAGGGACAGGTATTCCAGCAGCTGGTGCGAGGTGCGCGGGTGCATCAGGACTGCCGGGAGGGCGAGGCTCTGGGCAAGGTCATCGCGTCAGCGGCTCCCCTGCTTGTGCTACCTCCTGGACAGACAGTGGTGGCCCTGCCAATTCGAGCCCCGATACCTTTGGAGGGCGTGGAGGTGCAGGTGGAGCCGTGTCACTCAGAGCGCTTACCTCCTGGCATACTGGTGGCCCGTTCCCTGGCTATGGTGCAAAAAGGAACCGTCCTGGTACACTGCGTTAACCTTGAAGACCGAGACACTGTTCTAAAAGCATGGACTGTACTGGCCAAACTAGTAAAGCCGTTAGAAGAAGTGCTGCCAGCTCCTGCTGTTCAATTACAAGTACATCCCGAGGATCCTTGGGAAGTAACAATACGAACCTTGCAGGCCCACAAAGTCTCGGCACAAGAAAAGGGCCGAAATATTTTGGAGCAGATGCGGGCCGAGCTTTCTGGATTAACTGCAGCTCAACTCTCACAGGTAAAAACATTGCTTGGACAGTACCATGAAGTATTTGCTAGTCATGAGGACGATTTTGGGTGTACCACTGCCATTACTCATGAAATCCCCACAGCAGGAGCGGCCCCTATCCGAAACGATATCGACAGATTCTGCCACAACTCTATCAAGAGGTGAAAACTTTGCTGGCCCAAATGTTGCGAAAAGGGGTGATATGGGAAAGTCAAAGCCCCTGGGCGACCCCAATATTCTTGGTCTGGAAGAAAGATGGTACACTACGATTCTGTGCGGATTATCATAAACTGAATGCTTGCACTATTAAAGACTCATACCTACTGCCCCGCATAGAAGAATCCCTGTCCGCCTTGGGGAAGGCAACATATTTTTCGACCCTGGACTTTGCCAGTGGGTACTGGCAGGTGCCCATGTCAGAAGAAGATAGAGCCAAGACGGCATTCATATTGCCCATGGGACTGTTTGAATTTAATCGGATGCCGTTTGGGCTGGCCAACGCCCCCGGGACCTTTCAGCGATTAATGGAGCGATGTCTCAGAGATCTCAATTTTGAGGCCACGCTGATCTACCTGGACGACATCATTGTCTATGCCGCCACCTTCGAAGACCACCTGAAGTGGTTGCAAAAGAACGAGTTGAAGGTGAAGCCTCAGAAATGCCACCTATTCTGCTCTCAGATTGAGTATCTGGGTCATGTCGATTCGGCAGAGGGTGTGAGGCCATCCCAGGAGAAGGTTGCTGCTATCCAGGAATGGCCTACCCCAGAGACGGTAAAAGATGTGCGGGCTTTTCTGGGGTTAGCCGGATATTACTGTCGCTTCTTAAAGAATTTTGTATGTCGAGCTCGAGCCCTGCACTACCTGCTGAAGGGGGCTCCTGCTGGGGCCAATGGGCGAAAGATCCAGTGGCAACACCCTCAGGAGGAGGCCTTCCGAGACCTCAAGGCTGCACTCTCCGATGCCCCAGTGTTGGCTTATGCGGATTTCTCTCAACCGTTCATCTTGCACAATGACGGGAGTCTTCACGGGCTGGGGGCTGTGTTGTCACAGGTTCAGGATGGCCGGGAGAGGGTGACCGCATATGGAAGTCGCTCACTCCATGACTCCGAGCGTACCCCTGACAATTACAGCTCCTTTAAGCTCGAGCTCCTTGCAGTGGTGTGGGCTATGACGGAGAGATTCGCAGAGTACCTAGCGGGCTCCGAGGTGGTAGTGCGAACTGACAACAACCCGCTGGCTCATTTGGAAAACGCCAAATTGGGGGCTCTGGAACAGCGATGGATGGCCTGGATGGTGAAGTACAATTATAAGATTATCTACAAAAGAGGGGCCGAGAATGTCCATGCAGACGCCCTCTCCAGGATTCGACATACAACTCCAGGACAGAGTCGAGACGAAGAATTAGGAGAGGAAATACCGTTTGCTCTCACTGCTGCTGTGCTCACAACTGACAATAAAAAAAGTCTTCCTCTGGGACCCCAAGGGGCATACTGGAACAATCCTGGGATAAGTGGATACAGCAACAAGAAGACGAAGAGGTTGGCCTTCTCAGGACGTGGGTCGCCGCTGGGAAATTACCCACTGACTCTCAACAGCACAATTTGACTCAAGACCTGTTGCTTATGCTGAGACAATGGGAGAGGTTGGTTATCCTAAAGGGATTATAGTATCGTAAAATAACATCACAAACAACCTCGATGACGGTTTGGCAGCTGGTTACCCCAGGAGCTCAACTTCACGTACTGGCTCGGGAGGCTCACGAAAAAGGGGCCCATTTCGGAACAAAAAAAAACTTTGCAATGGCTGCAACAGAAAGCTTACCACCCGTGCTTGCCGGCCGTTGTGGACGAAATTTGCTGGACCTGCCGCTTGTGTGTATTAGCCAAACCACCCGCTCAGCGAGCCGCAACACAGACTATTGTGACCTCAGCGCCTCTTGAGCTCCTGACGGTGGATTATCTGACCATTGGGCCTTCATTTCAGGGATACGAACACTGTCTCGTTATGGTAGATCATTTCGCCAAGTTCGCTGTGGTCACCCCCATTCAGGATCAGACCGCAGAGTCAGCTGCCTCCGCCATTTGTAGAAACTTTATACAAGTATACGGCTGCCCTCAACGAATACATTCTGATCAGGGAGCGTGTTTTTTGGGAAAAGTCATGGAAGAACTACATCACCTTTATGGAATTGACAAATCCCAGACCACACCGTGTCACCCACAAGGGAATGGGGCTTGTGAATGATTTAATCGGACATTGCTTCAGATGTTGCGCACTCTGGAGAGTGACAAGAAGGCCCGTTGGCCCGAATATGTTTCTGAATTAGTTTGGGTCTATAACAATAGGGTACATCGAGTGACTGGCTACACCCCCTATTCCCTGTTGTTCGGACGAGAAGGTAAAGGGATCACGGAGGTGGAGTTAGACCCCGAAGAACCTCAACCCTGGACTGGAGTGTCGTCTTGGGTCCGAAATCATCGCCACCAGCTGCAAACTCTTCACCGAATTGTACACACCAAGCTCCAAGACTGGGAGCACCCAGGGAAGAATGCAACCCCACCTCCTCACCGCCAAAGAGGGGACCGGGTGCTTGTACTAGATCAACGCCCCCAGAACAAACTGGAGCCGCATTGGGAAGAAAGTCCTTATCGGGTCTTACGCCATATCCATCCAGACAGACCGGTGTACGAAATACGACCTGAGGAGGATGAAACACTGCCCACTCGTATTGTGCATAGTAATATGTTACGCCCACATACTTCCTCCGACCGGAAGCAACCGGAGCCTACCGTCGACATCCGAACCTTCTTCCATATGTTGGGACCCGGATAACGACGAAGATTGTCTCCCAGGACAGAGGCCCTCCACTCAGTAATGGATCATCTGACACAATTAGCCCGCCTTCACCAATCAGCCCACCGATAGCCACCACCCCAGACGACTCTACCCCAGTTGAACTTAGACGCTCCGAGCGGTCAACAGCCGGCAAACCCCCTGAACGATATGAGCAAGATCAATTCCTATGGCAACGAACATTGAAACCCCTACAAACCGATCTCAAAAGACTAAGGCCCTCGCCCGAGGACAGGCGAGCTTACAGGGTGGGGGAGTGTGGGGAGGAGGAGGACTCCCAGACAGTGACCGGTCAGGGACCCAGGGGACCGCCATCAGGGTTCCTGAGGGAACAATACTGGGAGGACAGTAAAGGGAGAGACTTGACTGAAGTTGACAGGGAAACAGGGGGCGGGGCAAGGATAAAAGGAGCAGGGGGCGCGCTGAAGTGGCAGTTGGGAGAGAGTGTGACAGGAGACAGGATGCCGGGCGACTTGGAGGGACACCGACAGGAGCCTGTGAGGAGGATACTGTGCACTCACCGACAAGGGAGACATGAGAGACTTATACCGGAGGCCGCTTCCCGCCCCCATTCACAGAAAGTCACGCCCGCCGCCCCCCGCCTTGGTGAGACAGATCCCTTACTGCAGGTTGCGGCTGTGACGACATGTAAAGCGGCCACAGAGGCCTGGAAACTGCCCTACGGCCTTCTCCCACCGCGGCGACCCTGTCATCACCGGCCTCAGGGGACACCACCTCGTCCTAGGCGACATTAGAGGCCCATTTACCGGCTGTGGAGGGACTCTTATCAGAGAACAGCTACTGGTCAGTTGGGAACTGCATCATTACCACGCTCCACTGTCATTGTTTCTTCAAGGGCCTGTTGCGCCCCACCGTCATTGTTTCTTCAAGGGCCTGTTGCGTCCGACCATCATTGTTTCTTCAAGGGCCTGTTGTGCCCCACCGTCATTGTTTCTTCAAGGGCCTGTTGTGCCCCACCGTCATCGTTTCTTCAAGGGCCTGTTGCGCCCCACTATCACTGTTTCTTCAGGGCCTGTTGCGCCCCACCGTCATCGTTTCTTCAAGGGCCTGTTGCGCCCCACCATCATTGTTTCTTCAGGGCCTGTTGCGCCCCACCGGCATCGTTTCTTCAGGGCCTGTTGTGCCCCACTGGCATTGTTTCTTCAAGGGCCTGTCGAGCCCAAATCTCTCCGGGATATCGAGGCGTCAAGACAGCGGCACCAACGATCTTTAAGCGGCAGCATCTGCGATCCCGAGTGACGCAAGGAAGGATAAGTGAAGTATATCCAAAATTAACATAGTTTGGCCACGTTCCGGCTTTCTACACTCGGACTAGCCGGGGTACTCCCAGTTTCCTTAAGAAAGTATTGTTTATTTTTTTTAGTCCCTGCGAGGACAGATTTGTGTTTACAACCCATCTGCCTGTTCAGCATAGCCCTAGTGGCTCCAATTTATAAAAGTTGAATATACAAGTTATATCCCTGTCTCGTGTCTCGTCACTGCATCCTGAGAATCTGCTGGTCACTACAGCACATGGACCAGTTGTGTCTCCACATC
Source organism: Dendrobates tinctorius (assembly GCF_039654945.1). Lineage (NCBI taxonomy): Eukaryota > Metazoa > Chordata > Amphibia > Anura > Dendrobatidae > Dendrobates > Dendrobates tinctorius. The sequence goes on along the minus strand of NW_027361741.1, from coordinate 29,895,386 downwards.
AAGTGACGTCTTGTTAGCACGCTTACCCTTAGTTGCCGGGGGGTAGCGTGACCGGTCAGCTGCCCCTGCGTAGGTGCAGAAACCCTGACCACGGGGCTGTCAGAGGGGCCCGTACAGGAGCGCAGGTTGGAAGGTCGCAGGACCTGTGGAATGGGCGGAGCGTTTGCAGAAGCACTCGGAGGCTGCAGGACTTAGCACCACGTGACCAAGCGACATCAGAGAGGGCGGAGCTTATCGCAGAGACCCTGCGGTGACGGGCAGGGGACTCAGAGAGCCAGGGGCTTACACAGTAGCGATGGTCGGACAATCCAAAAGTCATACACAGGAGGAGCAAGGCGGTACAGAATCAGGCAGAACAAGAAAGGTCAGGGAAGCAGAAGGTCAGGCACGGGTCGGGTTGCACGGTACAAAATCAGAGAGTCAGAGAATAGTCTAGGGAAGCCAAAGGTCAGAATACGGGTCGAGCAGGACGGTACCAAATCAGAAAGCCAAGAGACATAAACCAAAATCCAGAGCAGGTCATACACACCACAAGTACGGAAACAGGCGAGAGGCACTTAGCAAAGGCAGGGTCGGGCACACTCAAGTTAGAAGTATAAGCGACAGGGAAGGGTGTTCACCTGAAGCCATAAATACCCTCCCTGAGGCCAAAGAGAGGCTCTCACCATTAACCCTTCACTTGTCAGACCAGAATTTCAGATAAACCATGACAGTACCCCTCTTTCAATGGGTATCGAGCACGATATGCCCTGACCAGACGATCTGCGTGTACTGACCTGGCCGGTACCCAGGATCGATCTTCCGGGCCATACCCTTTCCAGTTAACGAGGTACTGCAAAGAACCACGAACCCATCGAGATTGCACAATTTTCTGCACTTCGAATTCCATCTGGCCGTCCACTGATATCATAAAAGAAGATTGAGGCGCAAATGGTATACATGTGGCCAAACAGATGGTCAAATAGATGACGAAATGTCACTCCAGGCCACATATACCTGCAGGACCAAATCGCGGACAACTGTACAGTATACAGAATATACAAGAAGGAAGGCACAACAGTCATAAAAGTCCATTAAAAGAAGGTACTTTATTAATAAATAGATAAGACATAGACCAGGAAATGGACAGGGGGGAGGAAAAACCCAACAATTTATGGCATACAAATGGCAATTGCGGCCAATTACGTCACCAAGATACTCCAGGAATTAGGAATTTAAATATATAGAGAGGGAGAAGGAGGAAGGAGGAAGGAGCCGAGCGCTCCGAAACGCGCGTCGGGGACTGGTCACTTCACGTCTCCCTGCTCTCTCCAGGTAATCCATGCCATCATGTGTATGGCGATTTTGCTTACATCTCTTTGTGAAAGCGATTGATTCCCCTAGTCATGCAGATGGTTTCTGATATTGTTTGCAGCTCTATATGTATATGTTATGCCCCAGTTCCCATAGGGATGATATATGCTACTAATGCGTTACCTTTCTTAGTTGTGGCATTCCATATGCATGGCTATTAGCCTGATAGTATGCTCTAAATAGATTTCTGCTATATCCTTGCTAGGGGAACATCGTTTAACGAATGCATTTAAGGGATATTCTCCCTCTCTATATATTTAAATTCCTAATTCCTGGAGTATCTTGGTGACGTAATTGGCCGCAATTGCCATTTGTATGCCATAAATTGTTGGGTTTTTCCTCCCCCCCCTGTCCATTTCCTGGTCTATGTCTTATCTATTTATTAATAAAGTACCTTCTTTTAATGGACTTTTATGACTGTTGTGCCTTCCTTCTTGTATATTCCGTCCACTGATATCAGCAGTGATAAAGGAGTATGTTCCTCCCTCAATGGACCTACCGGCTTAAGTAAGGATCTATGAAAAACGCTATGCATCTTCAAGGAGGATGGGAGACGTAGCCGATAGGCCACCGGATTAATCACCTCCATTATAACATAGGGACCAATAAATTTGGGACCCAACTTTGCTGATGGCAGTTTTAACGTTATGTTCCGTGTTGAGAGCCAAACCTTATCCCCACAATGCAAGTCCTGACCCGGATCCCTCTTTTTATCAGCAAAACGTTTGTACTTTCCCTGAGCCTTTTCAATACTTGCGCGAACCTTTGACCATAAACCACTAATCTGACTAACCGAATCTTCTACCCCTGGACAGTTTGAATCCAAACGCGAAAACTCACCAAAATGAGGATTTAATCCAAGGTTAATAAAAAAAGGTGACCTACCGGTGGATTGGTTAATTCGGTTATTAAAGGCGAATTTCGCCAATGGTAACGCACCACACCAGTCATCTTGCAGTGTTGAAGTCAAACATCGGAGGATTTGTTCCAAAGACTGGTTGGTGCGCTCCGTTTGTCCATTGCTCTCCGGGAGGTAGGCTGAGGAAAAAGACAAAGATATCCCCAACTTCCTGCAAAAAGCTTGCCAGAATTTTGCTATAAATTGTGTCCCCCTATCGGAAACAATATTAGTAGGTACCCCATGGAGACGAATGATTTGGGAAAGGAAGTGTTTAGAAAGGACCTCGGCAGACGGTAGTTTGGACATAGGTACGAAATGTGCCATCTTAGAAAACCTATCTACCACTACCCAAATGACGGTATTACCTTTGGAGGGGGGGAAGTTGGTAATGAAATCCATGGACAAATGGGCCCATGGTCTTTACGGAATTGGCAGTGGTACCAATTCCCCGGCCGGCCGGCAATGAGAGCTCTTAGAACGGGCGCACACACCACAGGCCATGACATACCCCTTAATTTCTGTACACATTGATGGCCACCAAAACATTCTCTTTACTGCTTCATAAGTGGCCGCAATACCTGGGTGGGCACCCAACTTAGAATCATGAAACTCCCGTAAGAGCTTGGATCGTAAGTACTGTGGTACAAACAATCTATGAGGCGGTTTGGCCCTTGGAGCTAAAGATTGAGCCCCCACAATCTCACGCTCCAACTTTGACGAAAGCTCGGCTATTACCACCCCGGGTTGAAGAATGGCCGAGGGAGGTTTGGGGGCAGACAGAGGTTCAAAACTTTGCGACAAGGCATCTGCCTTCACGTGCTTAGAGCCAGGCCGGAAAGTTATGGAGAACTGGAACAGAGAAAAAAAAAGTGACCACTGAGCATGCCTGGGAGTTAATCTTTTCGCTGTCTTAATGTACTCCAAATTTTTGTGGTCAGTGATGACCGTAATTGGATGTTCTGCCCCCTCCAAAAAGTGCCTCCATTCTTCAAACGCCAGTTTTATAGCCAAGAGCTCTCTATTCCCCACATCATAATTTCTCTCTGCCGGAGAGAATTTTTTGGAGAAAAATGCACAGAGTCTGAGATTAGTTAACGTAGCCGGTCCTTGAGACAAAACAGCCCCCACCCCCACCTCGGACGCATCCACCTCCACCACAAATGGCTGGGACGGATTAGGCTGCACCAGAATTGGCACGAACATAAAGCAATTCTTTAGACTCACAAAAGATTGTTTGACCGGCAGAGACCAATTCTTTATATCGGCCCCCTTACATGTGAGATCAGTAAGAGGTTTCACAATCTGAGAAAAACCCTTGATAAACCTCCGATAATAATTTGCGAATCCCAAAAAGCGCTGCAGGCCCCTTAGATCCTGGGGTTGGACCCAATCCGCAATGGCCTGCACCTTCTTGGGATCCATACGAAACCCCTGTGGAGAAATGATCAGCCCTAGAAAAGTTAGTTCTTGCACAAAAAAGGTACATTTTTCCAATTTAACAAACAATTGGTTCTCCCTGAGTCTCTGGAGAACAATCTTAACATGTGATAAGTGAGACTGCTTGTCACTGGAAAAAATCAAGATATCGTCCAAATAAATGACAACAAAGCGGCCAATCAGGTCCGCAAAAATCACATTAATAAAATTCTGAAAAACTGTTGGTGCGTTGGCAAGACTGAAAGGCATCACAAGATTCTCAAACAACCCTTCAGTAATAAGAAACGCCGTTTTCCATTCATCCCTCTCTTTAATCCTAATTAGATTATAAGCCCCCTTAAGGTCTAATTTGGAGAACCATTTTGCTCCCGAGAGTTGATTGCACAGATCGGGGATCAGAGGTAAGGGATATGCATTCTTAACAGTAATTTTATTGAGTTCCTGAAAGTCGAGGCAGGGACGCAGGCCACCATCTTTCTTTTTAACAAAGAAGAACCCCGCTGCTATTGGAGAGACCAAAGGTCTGATATGCCCTTTACGGAGACTTTCCATTATATATTCTTTCATTGCTAACTGCTCAGGCACTGATAAATTAAACAGACGGGCTTTGGGTAATTTGGCCCCTGGGACCAAGTCAATGTTGCAGTCAAAAGTCCTATGTGGGGGTAATGCCTTGGCCTCGCTTTTGGAAAACACGTCCTCGAAGTCTTTCAGGCACTCTGGAATGCCCTCCAGACACACAGAAGACTCCAAGACAGGTTTTGCAGGGGAAACACAACACACAGCTTTATAGGAACAGTCATCACATTTCGGACCCCATTTAACAATTACCCTCCTTTCCCAGTCAATTACCGGGTTGTGCCATTGAAGCCACGGCATACCCAACACCAGCCCTTCGGGTAGATTGTCCATAATGAAACATCTCATCCCCTCCATGTGGGAGGAGCCAACCTGTAAAACAAAGGTATTGGTGGCATAATGAATCCCCAAATGAGTGAGAGGGGAGGAGTCAATGGCCACGATTTTCAAAGGGGTCTCTAACCTGACTGTCCCTATCTTGACCCTGGAGATAGTGCTGGCACTGACCAGGTTAAGGGAAGAACCGCAGTCCACCAAGGCTGTAGAAACAAAACGACATTTGTCTACCAGCAGTTCAACATCAAGTAACAACTTGGGGCATGAGGAAAAAGGTACCTGAGGGTCTGGGCAGCCTCCTCGATCACTACCCAGACCTAGTAGTTTCCCGACGGCTGAGAAGATGAGGGACAGGACGGACAGTCTCTCCTCCAATGTCCTGCTTCTCCACAATAGAAGCACAGTTGATTATCCCGCCGACGTCTCCTCTCTTTCTCTTTGATGGATGTGGCACCAATCTCCATGGGTATAGAACTGGCCCCCACCTCCTTGCTCCCAGCGAACAGAGGTGATTCGGAGTGCATCACTCCTCGGGCTCTTAACCGTCGATCCATCCGAACTGCCTGTATCATGGCATCTTCCAAGGTATCAGGAGGCGGATGTAGGGCTAGTGCATCCTGAAGGCGTTCTGCTAAGCCCCTACGGAACAGTCCGTGGAGAGCCGCATCATCCCAAGTGACTTCAGCTGCCCACCGCCGAAACTCAGAACAATACCACTCTGCAGAGTGCCGACCCTGACGTGCACTCATCACCATGTCCTCCACCAGGCGTACTCTATCAGGCTCATCGTAAATACGGCCCAAGGCCTCAAAAAACGCATCCACAGTCATACGTTCTGGTGCTGTAGGTGCTAACGAAAATGCCCAGGCTTGTGGGGCACCTCGCAACAGGGAGATAACTACCCCCACCTTTTGAAATTCTCCCCCGGACGAGAGAGGTCTCAGAGAGAAAAACAATTTGCACCCCTGCCGGAACGCGCTGAACTCCTTTTTGTCTCCAGAAAAGGAGTCAGGCAATTTAACCAGGGATTCAGGGGACGTAAGGGACACATCCCTACTCTCGGAAAACATAGCCCCCTGCACAGTACTAACCAGCTGCTGCTGGGTATGAGCCATACTGCGCTGTTCCACACTCATTTTCTGGAACATTTGGGAGAGCTGCTTCACTTGCTCAGACAATGCCTGCATCGGGTCCATGACCGCAGCAGACCCCCACACACTCACACACAATATCTACTCAGGTAACAACAAAAAGATGAGCGGGGGGAAAAGTAGTGGGTCGCTTATAATATCACGCTTACCCTTAGTTGCCGGGGGGTAGCGTGACCGGTCAGCTGCCCCTGCGTAGGTGCAGAAACCCTGACCACGGGGCTGTCAGAGGGGCCCGTACAGAAGCGCAGGTTGGAAGGTCGCAGGACCTGTGGAATGGGCGGAGCGTTTGCAGAAACGCTCGGAGGCTGCAGGACCTAGCACCACGTGACCAAGCGACGTCAGAGAGGGCGGAGCTTATCGCAGAGACCCTGCGGTGATGGGCATGGGACTCAGAGAGCCAGGGGCTTACACAGTAGCGATGGTCGGACAATCCAAAAGTCATACACAGGAGGAGCAAGGCGGCACAGAATCAGGCAGAACAAGAAAGGTCAGGGAAGCAGAAGGTCAGGCAAGGGTCGGGCTGCATGGTACAAAATCAGAGAGTTAGAGAATAGTCTAGGGAAGCCAGAGGTCCGAATACGGGTCGAGCAGGACGGTACCAAATCAGAAAGCCAAGAGACATAAACCAAAATCCAGAGCAGGTCATACACACCACAAGTACGGAAACAGGCGAGAGGCACTTAGCAAAGGCAGGGTCGGGCACACTCAAGTTAGAAGTATATGCGACAGGGAAGGGTGTTCACCTGAAGCCATAAATACCCTCCCTGAGGCCAAAGAGAGGCTCTTACCATTAACCCTTCACTTGTCAGACCAGAATTCCAGATAAACCATGACACTTGTCCACCAGAGACATTTTCACTTTCAGTAGTTTCAGCTGTTGTTATAAATTCTCACTATCTCACTAGTGAAAAATTATCACATCTTCAGCGCCACTACCGTACAATTTGTCATCTCAGTTGCTGACATAAAGTGACTAACATTAGACAGGATACTTATAAGAAGGATATTAAAAGCACAAACAATATACTCATTATCATAAACGATGGGTTAAAATATCTGAAAGATTATTGTAACCAAGAACAGAGCCAAAGATATAATAAAAGTACAGGTAATACTGGTGGTATGGTGCCTTCTCTTTTTCTCTTTGTTCTGTTAAGTCATTCATGGTATTCAACTTTTTTTTATTTTCTTTCACGCTAAAAAAGGAGAATGTCTGTTTGAGGTGTATTATCTCCTTGAAAAGATTTTTCACTCTTCCCTGGGGCAATCTTTTAAGGGATATCTGAAATACATCACAGGAGCATTGTTAAAATATCTACTGGTATTTTTGTGTTATTAAAGTATAGTCTATCCATTTTTGCTTTGTCTGTTACAAGTCACTTAAAGGGGTTTCCAAAAATAAACTTTTCTGTCCAAAAGTTCTGACTGAATGAAAATATCAAACTGAGGATTACTTCGTTCCATTTCTCAAACACGGGCTCTGCACCGTTTCCTAAGATAATTGCTTACATACATAGTAACATAGTTTTGAAGGCTGAAGGAAGACCTTATGTCCATCTAGTTCAGCCTATTTTTAGTGCAGCTGTTCTGCATTGTTGATCCTGGGGAAGGAAAAAAAAAACCCACAGAGTAGAAGCCAATTTTCTCCATAGGGAAAAAAATTCCTTCCCCTAAGCTGGGTCAACCATCTACCTATAATATTATGTTATTCGTAACCTTCTATACTGTTACTCACAAGAAAAGCATCCATTCCTTTCTTAAATTCATTCAGTGAGTTGGCCATCACCACTTCCTCAGGAAGAGAATTCCAGAGCCTCACTGCTCTTACCGTGAAGAACCCTCTTCTATGCTGGTGCAGAAATTGTGTTTCCTCCAAATGAAGAGAATGCCCCCTTGTTCTTGTCACCGTCCTTGGTACAAACAGTTCATTGGAAAGATCTCTGTATTGCCCTCTGATATACTTGTACATATATATTAGGTCTCCCCTAAGTCTTCTCTTTTCTAGAGTAAATAGACCAAATTTTGATAACCTTTCTGGGTATTGTAGTGAACCAACTCCATTTATCATTTTGTTTGCCCGCCTTTGAACCCTTTCAAGTTCAGTAATTTCTTTCTTGAGCACCGGCATCCAAAATTGCACACAATACTCCAAGTGTGGTCTGACGAGTGATTTGTACAGAGGGAGAATTATGTTTTCATCTCGTGTCCCCAGACCTCTTCTAATGCATCCCATGACCCTATTTGCTTTGGTGGCAGCTGCCTGACAGTGGGCACTCCAATTTAGCTTCTTATTGACTAAGATGCCTAAGTCTTTTTCCATGTCTGATTTCCCCAGCAGTTTCCCATTTAGTAAGTAATTATAGCATCTGTTTCTCCTTCCCATGTGCATAACCTTACACTTATCTGTGTTAAACCTCATTTGCCATTTTTCAGCCCAATTCTCCAATTTACTCAAATCTGTCTGTAGTTGCAAACTGTCCTCTTTTGTGTTAACTACCTTACATAGTTTTGTATCATCTGCAAATACTGATATTTTACTGTGTAAGCCATCCACTAGATCATTAATAAATATATTAAATAGTAGGGGGCCCAATACAGAACCCTGTGGTACCCCACTAGTAACCCTGGCCCAATCTGAGTATGCACCATTAATAACCACTCTTTGTTTTCTATCACTAAGCCAGCTACCTACCGATCTACACACATTTTCCCCTAGCCCAAGCTTTCTCATCTTACTTACCAATCTTTTATGTGGGACATACTGCATCGGTGAAATCATAACTACATTGCACATTATCACTGCAGCCAATAACTGAACTCCGGAGCTACATTGGTGATGTGTAGTGATGAGCGAACGTGCTCGCCGGTACTCGCCCGAGTATCACGGTACTCGGCGAGCACCGAGCATTTCCAGGATTACTCAGCGGGTACTCGGGTCTCTACCCAGCATTTTTGGTGGACTTTAGAGACTCAATCACGCTGCAGGGATTGTCTGCCCCAGACATCTTTGCTGTGGTCATGCAGTGATTGGCTTGCCGCACAACATCATTAGGGGTATAAGAGTCTGGACGCCACCCTGCTCAGCTGCCCCTTTCACATATCTAGTGCGAGGGGCTGTGCGGGGCTGTGAGGGGGTATGTGGGTCTGTGCCGGGGCCTGTGCGGGGGTCTGTGCGGGGCTGTGCGGGGGTATGTGGGTCTGTGCGGGAGTTGCGGGGGTCTGTGCGAGGGTCTATGCGGGGGTCTGTGCGGGGGTATGCGGATCTGCGCGGGGGTCTGTGTGGGGGTATGCGGGTCTGTGCGGGTCTGTGCAGGGGTTGCGGGGGTCTTTGCGGGGGTCTGTGCAGGGGTATGCGGGGCTGTGCGGGGGTATGCGGGTCTGTGCAGGGGTCTGTGTGGGGGTATGCGGGGGTCTGTGCAGGGGTATGCGGGTCAGTGCGGGGGTATGCGGGTCTGTGCGGGGGTATGCAGGTCTGTGCGGGGGTCTGTGAGGGTCTGTGCAGGGGTATGTGGGGCTGCGTGGGGGTATGCGGGGCTGTGTGAGTATTCCAATGTGCCCGGCCCGAGCATTTTAGTGCTCGCTCATCACTAGTGATGTGCGTTAAAGTCATGATGACACTGCTGCAACTTGTAAATCACTACAGGCAGCAATGAGAAGCCACTGCTGGACCAGATGAGGGCAAGTAATGCTTAGTTTGCTGTTTTCAACCAGTGAGGCTGAGTTCACACGTGGCGTTTTTTTCGCGTTTCCGCGGCGGTTTTAACCGCGCGATTTTGCCGCGAAAACGCGAAAAATAAGCATCCCATGCATTCCTCAATGCTGTGCTAATGCTGCGGTTTTTACCGCGGCGGAATCGCTTTGCGGTAAAAAACGCAGCATGCTCATTAATTTCGCAGAATCGCCGCGATCCCGCACCCATAGGAATGCATTGTTCCGCTTACTTCCTGCATGTGGCTGTGCACACCATGCGGAAAGTAAGCAGAACAATTGCGGATGGTACCCACGGTCCGGAGGAGAGGAGACTGTCCTCCGGGCTTTGGGTACCATATACCTGTAAAAAATAGAATTTAAAATAAAAAATATTGTTATTCTTACCTTCCGGCATCCCGCGCAGGCTTCCCGCCTCTCTCCACGCTCCCAGTCCCAGTAATCCTTTGCGAAAATGACGTCCGTTCTCGCGGGATCGCGAAGTCTCGCGGTCATTCGCGCGACGTCATCGCGAATTACCGCGAGACATCGCGATCCCGCGAGAACGGACGTCATCGCGGGCATTTTCGCAAAGGATTACTGGGAACGGATGCGTGGGACGCCGGAAGGTGAGAATAACACTATTTTTTTTTTTTTTTTACATTCTATCTTTTACTACTGATGCCGCATAGGCAGTCTCAGTAGTAAAAAGTTGGTCACACTCGTCAAACACTATGTTTGACGAGTGTGACCAACCTGTCAGTCAGTTCTCCAAGCGATGCTACAGATCGCTTGGAAAACGCTAGCATTTTGCAAGCTAATTACGCTTGCAAATCGCTAGTTTTTCCGCGGGAAAATCGTGGGAATTTAAAATGCGATTTTCCCGCAGAATGGAATTCCGGAATTCTCGCGGTAATTTCCGCGAGAGTTCCGGTACGTGTGCACTTAGCCTGAGAGTTTTAAAGGAAATAAGTTAATTCTTGGAAAACCCCTTTAATTGCAAAACCAATTATGATAAGTTTCTACTAAGCAGGCTGGTTTTCAATAGTATCTAATTATCCCAAGCACATTTAGTGGAGACTATAATTATGTACAGTAATTGGACATAAACACCTGGGAACCGATGAATTAATAGTTGGCCCCTAAACCAAGCCATCTATAAGCAGGTAAGAACTTTTAGAATGCCATTTCAACCAAAACACAAAATGATTTACTTTGTACATACAGTAGCATAGCTCTCCCTTTTTGGGCTGTGAATTTTATCCTTACGTATAGGAAAGATGTATATCTTTGCTCCATTCTCTCTGCTGCTCCTCCACTTTCAGCCTTGTGTCTCCCAAACATAAATACTGTGCAAAACAAGAGAGGAGGATGCACTACTAATGTCAAGAAGGGTTGCTTCATCATGAAGAAGGGGTGAACATCAGGTATAAATAAGGAACCGCTGATGTATCCCTAATAGAAGAAAGACTCACGTTTAAATAAGTGTCCAGCATATGGAAAGGCCCAAAGGCGGATCCAGGGTAAGCAAGGGCAATCATTGTGTTACATCACCAATTCCTCATTTCATGTTTTAAGGGTATGTGTATAAATATAGCATTGTTTTATTCATTAGCCCACACTTCACCTGATGAAGCAGGCTGCTTTATTTAATCTCTGGCTACTAGCCACTTTGTGCAGTTTATCCTGATATTTTCATGCCAGGTCCAACATATGCTGTGCTAGTATGCCACATCTACTTATTTTTGTATACTGTACATAGAATGATTTCCACAACACACAAAATTGGACATATATATTTGTAAAAGAATAATTACAGCAGCAACCACAATTTAGTAATTATTGTAGGTTTCTTTTACCTAAAGAAAATATGGATTTTCAAGTTTTGTTGTAAAGGTCAGCTCTGTTAAAGTAATAACAATATGATAAAAAAAAAACAATAGATCATCAATTTCTGTACAGCTGCTTTCACAATAATGGATATAGCTGTAAAATGGATGCCAAAACAAAAAAAGTGAAGTTCTGCAAATCCACATGACTGTATAAATGTTAAAGGGTGAAAATCAGGAAATCTCCACTCCTCTGTCGAGCTATCACGATCCAGTTGTGACCATTCATTGTTCTAAAATTACACAGATCTGCAAGGGTAAAAGTGTTTGAGAAGTAAGAGATCATTTTTCTATAATTTCGAATGCTCAACTTAGTAAAAATATCGAAAAAAAATCCATCACATACAGTTTTTCACAAGCACCGACTACATAGGCTTTTTCTTGCACCATACTTTGACCCCTTTGTGTGACCTTTGGTGGATTCTGTGTCATTAAATTGGTTCTAAATGTTTTTTCCGGTACAGAAGCAGAGAAAAGAATTCATTCCATACTTTTCTCACAAAGGTGCTCTAGTGTATTGCACCGATGTTCCTGGGCTGATGGAAAAAATGAGCATTGAGCGAAGAGAGACTATTGATTCATCCAAAAAAAATCTGAAAGCTGTGCTACTGCACAATGGCAGCAACAATTCTTCAGTGCCCATAGAGCATTCTGAGCACTTGAAGGAAAGCTATGAGAATTTAGACTTTATTCTTAAGAAACTTAACTGCGAGGATCAACAATGATCAATATGTGGTGATCTGAAAGTCATCTCTTTGCTCCTTGGGCAGCACGGAGGATATACGAAATACCTGTGCTATTTGTGTGAATGGAACAGCCGGGATAGCACTCATCACTGGAGCCCAAAAATTTGATTAACAAGAACATCTTTGCAGCTTGGACTCAAGAACATAGTTGTGGAAAGTTTAGTTGATCCCACTAAAGCTCTCCTGTCACCATTCCACATTAAGCTTGGATTTATGAAACAATTTGTGAAAGCTCTACCGAAAGAAGTAGAGACTTTTAAGTACCTGCATACCACGTTTCAGGAACTGTCAGAAGCAAATATGAAGGAAGGCATTTTTGTGGGTCCAAATATTCAGAAACTCATGAGGAAAGATGTGTTCAAAACAAAAATTAAAGCCTTTGAGAAAAGGGCTTGGGATTATGTTAAAAAAAAGTTGTGTAGAACAACAAAGATCCAAAATTTAAGTACATCATGGAGAACATGCTGAAACGTTTCAAAGTCTTGGGTTGTCTGATGAATTTAAACTTACTTTTTTTTTACATTTCCATTTGGACTACTTTCCTGAAAACTTTTGTGCAGTTAGGAAAGAGCAAGGAGAAAAATTTCATCAGGACTTCAAGGTAGTGGAACTAAGATAGATGAAAAGTGAACATGATGGGGAACTAATGCTGAATGCTTCACAGAAAAGCTCCCCAGATCTTCTATAAGAGAAAATTTATCAAGAGAAGCTTTGAAGAGAAAAGGAAAAGGCTCAATAATTAATTTCCAATACAGTTGAAGAATGAATAGTCAATACATTTTTATAAAAAATATTGTGTGCATTTTTGGCTACAATAAAAAATTTTCTTGTTCATCTCATATGTACGTAACTTCACGCACTTTTTTGCAAAATTCATACCTAGTAGCTAAAAATAGAAGTTTTTTTTAAATCAGGGCATAAGAAAACATAAGAATCAGTCATTGGATTTGAAACATACCTGTGCTATTAAAATGTTAAATTTCATGACTGATGACTTACAGACCTGCGTAAAAACAAAAACATCAAAAATATGAGCTTCAAAAGCCAAATGGAGGTCCTTCCCTTTCAGCTGTGCAGTGTTCCCAAACAGCAGTTTATATCCACAAGCGTGATATTGCTGTACACAAGAGAACACGATTTATGGTGTTTGTATTAATGGCACCAGCTGAACACAGCATAATGGGTAATGAAATTGAATATTTGTGGAAACATTGTAATTTTTATTTTGTGCAAGCTGCTACAGTTGTGGCCAAAAGTATTGACACCCCTGCAATTCTGTCAGATAATACTCAGTTTCTTCCTGAAAATCATTGCAAACACAAATTCTTTGGTATTATTATCTTCATTTAATTTGTCTTAAATGAAAAAACACAAAAAGAATTGTCCTAAAGCCAAATTGGATATAATTCCACACCAAACATAAAAAAGAGGGTGGACAAAAGTATTGGCACTGTTCGAAAAATCATGTGATGCTTCTCTAATTTGTGTAATTAACAGCACCTGTAACTTACCTGTGACACCTAACAGGTGTTGGCAATAACTAAATCACACTTGCAGCCAGTTGACATAGATTAAAGTTGACTCAACCTCTGTCCTGTGTCCTTGTGTGTACCACATTGAGCATGGAGAAAAGAAAGAAGACCAAAGAATTGTCTGAGGACTTGAGAAACCAACTTGTGAGGAAGCATGAGCAATCTCAAGGCTACAAGTCCATCTCCAAAGACCTGATTGTTCCTGTGTCAACCATGCGCAGTGTCATCAAGAAGTTTAAAGCCCATGGCACTGTGGCTAACCTCCCTAGATGTGGACGGAAAAGAAAAATTGACAAGTTTCAACGCAAGATTGTGTGGATGTTGGATAAAGAACCTCGACTAACATCCAGACAAGTTCAAGCTGCCCTGCAGTCCGAGGGTACAACAGTGTCAACCCGTATTATCCGTCGGCGTTTGAATGAAAAGGCACTGTATGGTAGGAGACCCAGGAAGACCCCACTTCTTACCCCGAGACATAAAAAGCCAGGCTGGAGTTTGCCAAAACTTACCTGAAAAAGCCTAAAACGCTTTGGGGAAGAATGTTCCCTGGTCAGATGAGACAAAAGTAGAGCTTTTTGGGCAAAGGCATCAACATAGAGTTTACAGGAGAAAAAAAGAGGCATTCAAAGAAAAGAACACGGTCCCTACAGTCAAACATGGCGGAGGTTCCCTGATGTTTTGGGGTTGCTTTGCTGCCTCTGGCACTAGACTGCTTGACCGAGTGCATGGCATTATGAAGTCTGAAGACTACCAACAAATTTTGCAGCATAATGTAGGGCCCAGTGTGAGAAAGCTGGGTCGCCCTCAGAGGTCATGGGTCTTCCAGCAGGAAAATGACCCAAAACACACTTCAAACAGCACTAGAAAATGGTTTGAGAGAAAGCACTGGAGACTTCCAAGGTGGCCAGCAATGAGTCCAGACCTGAATCCCATAGGACATCTAAAAATGGCAGTTTGGAGAAGGCACCCTTCAAATATCAGGGACCTGGAGCAGTTTTCCAAAGAAGAATGGTCTAAAATTCCAGCAGAGCATTGTAAGAAACTCATTGATGTTTACTGGAAGCGGTTGGTCGCAGTTATTTTGGCTAAAGGTTGTGCAACCAAGTATTAGGCTGAGGGTGCCAATACTTTTGTCTGGCCCATTTTTGGAGTTTTGTGTGAAATGATCAATGTTTTGCTTTTTGCTTCATTCTCTTTTGTGTTTTTTCATTTAAGACAAATTAAATGAAGCTAATAATACCAAAGAATTTGTGTTTGCAATCATTTTCAGGAAGAAACTGAGTATTATCTGACAGAATTGCAGGGGTGTTAATACTTTTGGCCACAACTGTATGTATTAATTTCTGAAAAACACCTGTTGGGTGAAAATGTTCACTGCAACCTTTAATGAATAATGTGAGTGGTGTAGTTATCAAAATTGGGTTACTTCTTGAAGGCTTTCGCTGTACTGGTTCCTCAGATTCACGATAAACGTTACATGGTGCTCATAAAACATTCCAGGAAAATTTGTGCGCAAAAAGTCAAATATTGTTCCTTTCCATTTGAGCCTTGTCATGTGCCCAAGTAATAATTGAAGACCACATGTAGGTTATTGCTGTACTGAAAATTTTCAAAACAAATTGTGGTTTACCTTTTGTTTCCAAATAAAAGTATATGAAAAATTTTCAGCTAATAATACATATTTTTGGAAAAAATACTTTCACTTAATTTTTACATCCCAGTTCAAAAAATGTAATGAAGTATCTGTCAAAATGCTCACTACACCCCTAAGTGAATTCCTTAAAGGGGTTGTTGAGGACTTTTACATTGATGGCCTATCCTTAGTCATCAATATTTGATTGGGGAGGTGGGAAACCAGGCACCCCTGTGGATCAGATGTGCATTGGACTGAAGTGCTCAGTTTCAGAGCTACACAGCTCCTTCAACGGTATAGTGGAATATGGTCAGGTGCTGCACATCCGTCCCTATTGATTATCTATGTGACACCCCAGAGTCCGGTTGTCACAGTGACATCTAAGAGGTGAAGCCATGCTTGGAGGCAGAAAGGGACCCTCATGCCAGGCAGCATAGATTAAATTACAAATTCCTGCTGCAGGTCAGAAAAGGGAGATGCCTTATAAATTCTGGTCAGCAGAGGGGGTTGCTGAGTCAGCTTGAAATCAGCTGAGGGAGTTGTCATGGAAACAAAGCAGCTGTGAGCTGTGAGGAAAAATGACAGTTAAACGTGAGGGTGTGAGGTAAAAAGAGATCTTTCTGGAAGATCCTGTCAGATGAAGACAGGGAGCTAATCTGAGAGGAGCTTGATAGGCAGAGCTGATCTGTGAAGAGGGAAAGGACAAGAGCAGAGACTAAGAGACTCTAGGGAAGCTAAAATACTGCACATAGCAGACCCCTGAGTGAAGCTCTAATAAAGAGAAAAGGGACATCAGAGTCCTAGGCTGACAGGAACTGTAAGTCCTGATAGCCGAATCTGAAAGTATAGGGAATTGTAAATTCCTGTGCACATTAATCACCTGAGGGCAGGCAGCGGATAAGGAGCCCGGGGCCGACGGTGAAGAGAACGGCACCCGTGGAATAGGCTCAAGCTGACAGCCGTACAGGTTAGTGAAACCATCACGAATAGAGGGTCGTAGCATAGTTATATACAGCGGAGACCCACACACAAAGCACAGAAAGGAAGGTCCTAAATCCCCACCTGGCAAGGTGGATCCCCTGAATGCCTCCAGGCGAGCTGGACTCAATCCATCACCTGTATGTGGTACTCCGGACTGCAACCTATTACCTTTAAAAGGTATAGAAACTGCACCTCTCCGTGTCTTTCTCTCATTTATCTGCACCCCAACGTTTACAGCCACTTTTACTATTTATTTAACATCTTTGCCCTGGGACTACAGCCCTACCTGTGGAGGGCTACAACATCATAGCTGCGCCCAACATCCATTCCAGAGAAGCAACACCGCAGCACTGGTCACCTCTGACTAGAATACCACAGGTGGCGTCACGTATTTCACCATCTAATAACTTTATTTTCATCTTTTTACCACAAAAATACCACACAACTTTCCCCTATTTCATTACTGGACGCCTCTGGGCCACGGACTGGGTCGCCGACGCTGTGACACCGTCCCCCATGGAAGTCGACGGGCCCGGTACCGAGTACCTCCCAGGCCCCGCGGGGCGCTCCATCTATCCTATAGATAGGCCATCATTGTAAAAGTACGGACCACCCATTTAAGGGTTTGTAATTTTCATAATAAGGTTACTTCTGGGTACTTACACTGTTCAGGCATCTAATGGAATCTGCAGATGTGAAAAGTTGACTGAAAACCATTCCAGGTACAAAGCAATAAGCACTCAGTCAATAATTGACATGTGCTAAATTCACCAAAGAAAATTACATAATATAAAGCAATCAGTGAATTTAAAACGTAACTTTTACTGATGTAAAATATAAAATAACACCATGTGTGTCACCAAAGTACATAAAATTAATCGGTCAAATAAGGAACCTGATAATATAACATTTAAATCAGGCCCAAACTGACCATTAAAGAGATTTAAGTTACCTAAATACAGTTAGACAACAAGGAAAATATGGAAAAGGCGAATTATTGATTCAATTTTAGACGCCTTAACCAAAACTTTGCATATAAATACAGATGTTTAAAAGCCCATAATGTCGGCTACACAAATATACATCATGCGAGTGAGATCATAAGTATATAAAACAAAAAAATGGAGTGATCTCACCCAAAGTTGAAAGCAGGATGGGAGTCTTCAATGATCAAATCGAGACCATGTTTCCTAAATCAAAGGTCTCAGAATTGAGAGTAGTAGGTTATAATGTCTCTCCAGCTTTAGCACTGTGGCACTTTAGGACAAGCTAGTCCCCTGAGGAGTTCGCTTGGATGAAACGCGTTGGGACAAGGATACCCCCCGTTTTAGGGAAAGTGCAGGGCATGTTAATAGGGTTAGCTGTGGACTGCCCTTGTCAGGGCGGGAGTTTTGGGGATTAGATGATTGCTAGTCCCCTAGGGATTGACAGGGTATTGTCCTCCCAACCTCTTTGATTTAGGAAACATGGTCTCGATTTGATCATTGAAGACTCCCATCCTGCTTTCAACTTTGGGTGAGATCACTCCATTTTTTGTTTTATATACTTATGATCTCACTCGCATGATGTATATTTGTGTAGCCGACATTATGGGCTTTTAAACATCTGTATTTATATGCAAAGTTTTGGTTAAGGCGTCTAAAATTGAATCAATAATTCGCCTTTTCCATATTTTCCTTGTTGTCTAACTGTATTTAGGTAACTTAAATCTCTTTAATGGTCAGTTTGGGCCTGATTTAAATGTTATATTATCAGGTTCCTTATTTGACCGATTAATTTTATGTACTTTGGTGACACACATGGTGTTATTTTATATTTTACATCAGTAAAAGTTCCGTTTTAAATTCACTGAAAACCATTCCAGCAAAATCTGCACTACAAATGGCTCTTCTGCTCTTCTGAGTCCTGTCATGTATTTAAATAGCAGTTTATAATCATACAGTATATTTGATATTGCTGTACTCAGTACAAATTGAATAATATATTGTGTGGTGTTTCCTCATCTATTTCCCATTGAGAAAAAGGAAAATGTAGGTTACAATTAGATAAAACAAATAGTATAGGGTCCATGCAAATTGGCATCTAGGGGTCAGACGAAGGCGGAAGCTGAAACGCGCATCAGGATGGTCACCACTCAGAAGCGGAAGCCTGATAGTGTAAGTCTCTAAACCATAAATCTAAGCATACAGTATATGCTCCTGCAATAGCATACAATATAAATGACAGACACTGATTTATGTAGGAGCTATATGTTGCAGGATGTACGACTTCTTATAATGTATGTTTAGGACTATAATTTAACAATTTCCATGCATTGGTATAGCATAGCGCTGTATAGTCTACATTTATCAAGTATGTACTAATATTAGCCACATACCACTCAGTAAGATAACTTCCTATAGCACTTGCATTTTGCTTAGTAATATGGATACATCATTTATTAAAGGATTTGTGATAAGAGTAATGGACAAATATGGATGTTACTTACAATATTCCAATTTGCTTGGACACTATGCTATTTATTTTATATTAAATTTTACATAAATTTCCTTCCTATGGAATTGATCTATTACCATATATACTCATGTATAAGCTGAGATTTTCAGCCCACTTTTTTGGGCTGAAAGTCTTCCTCTCGGCCTATACGCGAGTCATATACCAGGGAGTTGGCGGGGAGGGGAAGCGGGGGTGTCAGGTCATACTTACCTCCTCCTGGCGTGGTCTCTGCAGCCCTCCTGCTTCTCCCGGTCTCAGGCTCCTTCCTTCAGCGGTCACATGGTACCGCTCATTAAAGTCATGAATATGCACATATTTATGACTTTAATGAGTGGTACCACGTGACCGCTGAAGGAAGGAGCCTGAGACCAGGAGAAACAAGGCTGCAGAGACAGTGCCAGGAGGGGGCAAGTATACGCTATATTCACCTGTCCGTGGTCCATCGCTGTGCGCTGCTGTCCTCTCCTCTGCATGTGATGTTCAGGTCAGAGAGCATGGTGACGTAGTTAGTGCAGACTGTGCCCTCTGCCTGAATGTCACTGACAGAGGGACCCAGAAGAGACAGAGCGATGCGCAGCCATGGAGCAGGGATCGGTAAATATCACCAGTGCTGGGGTCCTGAGCCAGCGGTGATATCAGAACCTGTCACTGCCTGCTCAGGACACCAGCACCGGGCTCCCAGCAATGAGAAGTGTGTATGTCTTTTTTTTTATTTGCAGCAGCAGCAATATATGGGGGCATAATCTATGGAGCATCTTATGGGGGCATAATTATGGAGCATCTTATGGGGGCATAATTATGGAGCATCTTATGGGGGCATAGTTATGGAGCAGCATATGGGGGCATAGTTATGGAGCATAACTAATGCACTGCACACTTTTAGGATTCTCCCTTGCCGATATACAGTCATGTCAGCACAAGTATGTGATTTGTATACTTCTGGCCACATTCCAACTAGACGTGCCCGGCCTCGCTCCGTTCATTATCATTGAGTGAGGCCACACATGTCTAGTCAGCATGTGACCGCATGTATGTAAATTACCAGCATGAGAGAATCCTGACACCGTTCAGTGAGCACTGTGAGAATTCAAAAGTCTGCAGTCACCTAGAATGACTGCATACTCAGCACAAACCTGGACAACCCCTTTAATATTCCTAACATAAATAAAAACAAGAGAATTAGTCAGCATCACAAATAACATTTACATCCAGGTACCTTATAGATGACGTCGTCTCTGGAGTCGTTCTCCTTTTCTTCTTCTTGTCCAGACCCTATGATGAGTTTTCTCATCCACATCTCGTCTCTGCAGACTTCCATCTTCTCCGGTCTTCTGCAGCAAATCTCCACATGATGCCCTTAAAGATAGAAGTGTCATTATAATGCCCGTGAATAAAAATATCTGCAGTACACTGTCGCCTCACACTATTCCCCTCCCTCCTCATACTGTCTCCTCTAACATCACTCTGTTCACCATACTGTCTCCTCATATATTTACCCCCTCAATTTCTATACTGTCTACTCACACGTACCTCTGACTCCCCATACTGTGTCTGCACACATCCCATCACGCTCATTCCCCATATTGTGTCCACATACATTTACCCGTTCGCTCCCCATACTGTCTGCACCCATCTCCCATACTGTTTCCTCATACATACTCTTCATTTTGTGTCCTCAAATCTCCCCATACACATTATATCCCCCATCCCCACTCCAAATCCCTCACACACATTAAATAACCCCCATCCCCACTCCAAATCCCCCCACACATTAAATATCCCTCATCCCCACTCCAAATCCCCCACACATTAAATAACCCCATCCCCACTCCAAATCCCCACACACATTAAATAATCCCCCATCCCCACTCCAAATCCCCCACATATTAAATAATCCCCATCCCCACTCCAAATACCTCACACACATTAAATAACCCCGTCCCCACTGTAAATCCCTCACACACATTAAATAACCCCCCATCCCCACTCCCAAATCCCCCCACACATTAAGTATCCCCCATCCCCACTCATTAACCCTCCACACATTAACCCCCCACACATTAACCCCCATTCCCACTCATTAACCCCCCCAAGCATTAACCCCCATCCCCACTCATTAACCCCCCCACACATTAACCCCCATCCCCACTCATTAACTCCCATCCCCACGCATTAACCCCCAACCCCACTCATTAACCCTCATGCCCACTCATTAACCCCCCACACAATAACCCCATCTGCAGTCATTAACCCCCCACACATTAACCCCATCCCCACTCATTAACCCCCACATATTAACCCCCATCCGAACTCATTAACCCCCACACACAATAACCCCCATCATTAACCCCCACACATTAATCCCCCACAAATTAACCCCCATCCCCACATTAACACCCCCCATCTTCGGTGTCTTCAGCTCCACAGTGGAGCACTTACCACCAGCCTTCGCTCTGGGCACCGGGGAGTGACGTCAGCAGCGTGATCACATGACATGTCACGCTGCTGATGTCGCTCTGGCCCGGCGGTCAGAGCTTCAATTGTACTGGCGTCTGTATAGACGCCAGTACAATTGTTCCCTGGGAGCCGGCACACGCACCTTCTCTGCGCCAGCTGTCAGCTTGACAGCTGACACAGAGAACCGCAGACTTTCAGGCCGGGGGGCGGCAGAGCGCAGCCCCCAGGGAGGACACTGCAGACCGCTGCATTAGATGGCCCGACTGCGCCCCTTTCCGGCTGCGCATGGGGCAACTGCCCCGGCTGCCCCCCTAGATACGCCCCTGCTATAACCACCACCATGTTCACCCTTATTAGTTTTAACTGCCACACTGTCCCATCTTATGAACTATAATCACCACAATATCCACCTTTATTAGCTACAGTCACTACAATGTCCACACTTATTAGCGATAATCTCCACACTTTCCATCCATGAGCTATAATCACACTGTCCCTATCTTGAGTGTCTCCTCTACACTTCCCAGTTTCAATACTGTACCAACTACATACACTTTTGCTCACTCTGTATATTTCCCCCACATAATGTGCCCCCCACACTGTCCTTCCAAGCTGCCCCTTCTCTACCTTGTCCTCAATTCTGTCTTCTCACTCTTTCTGCCTCATACTGCCCAGAGTTAATAATGTGCCCCCTACTCACACTTTTCCTCCTTCTGCATATTGTCCCCTCCATACTGTGCCCTTACACTTTCTAATTTCTATACAGTACCTCATACTGTCTCCTCACAATCTAGTCTCTAAACAGTGCCTCATCACACTTCCCCCATACTGTTCATTTAGACTAATTCTACCCCCCAAAAAAAAAATAAAACCTCCCGCTATCTTTGGATCAATTGAAATGCTTATCTTTCCAATGTCTTCTCTTTTTTCGGAACACAGCAGTGATGTCAGCAGCGTGATCAGGTGACCTCATCATGCTGCTGCACATTGCCTAGATTCCAAAGTGTAGGTAGTCAGAACTTTAATTGTATCCATGTTTGTAAGATGGGAGTACATGTGACTGGAGGAAATGGATGTGATTTTTGGATTCAGCACACCAAAGTTCATAAAGATCCCATGTTATCTTGTATTCAGCAAAATTTATATAGAGCAGTGTTATATATTACAGAGAAATAACAAATTTTAAAAGGTAACATTTTTCAAAAATGTATGCTATGTTTTAGTGTTTTTTGCGAACACAGAACGTGTTGACCAAAATTGGCCACTAGTAAAGTACAATGGCCCACATTAATTAATACATTTTGGAAAAAAGTAAGTGTCAAAAACTAGTAAGTGTCAAAAACTTGTGCTTGTCAAAGTTGAAATAGTGGATGTGGAATACTGGGAGACACATGGCCACCAAATTTTAGACAGGTTAATTGAAGGGGTTGTCAACTACTAGGACATCCTATTCTCAATCTGAATGTTTGCCTCCGTTAAAAGGAATGTCTCCCATTTTTGTGATATGATGTAAAGATATCATTCAATTTAGTGTCACATATGCATTACAGTACAGCAGTACTTTTAATACCCCTGACTCCCCACCTTTGATGCATAAATACTGTTTTTAGCTCTCCTGCGGTGTATGTAAATCACCGCGGATCCGCGGGGCTTATTCGCCTTCTCTCCCTCCTCCTTGGGTTGCTGTACGTATTGAGATAGAGGTGCCGCACGTGCGCATTGAAATGTCCTCCCGCGCGTATGCAGTATGCTTTGCCCAGCTAAAAACGGTATTTATGCATCAAAGGTGGGGAGTTGGAGGTATCAAAAGTACTGCTATAATGCTTATGTGACACTAAATTGAATGATATCTTTACATCATATCACAAAAAATGGGTGACAGATTCCATTTAAATTACAAACACTTGTACTCACCTCCCATGTCAGCGCCATTCCAGCTAAGTCAGCACTCGCATTACTGGTGCTCATATGAGGTTGTTACATCTTGTGAGCCCTGCGCCCAATCAGCAACAGTGTCACTGTCCTCATCTTCTGATATATATGTGATCAAGAGGAAGTGAGCCTCCAGTCGCAACTCTCACTTCCTGTTGATTATTTATTCGACCAAAGGCGGGGACAAATGTTGCATGGATATAACGTACGGTCACATGCATTCCACTCAAATGACAAAACAAATGAAAATTGTCCAAGCTTTTTGGATGAAAATCGGACAATTATTTATACACTAGTCTGACCTCCGATTTAGAACAGGACGATTTATATTTATGGTAATAATTTTACAATTTCCCTGGTTGAAAGAACACTGTTTGGGGTTATGTCAGTCAATGGTCTATTTTTATAGCTGTGTGAGCTTTCTGTGCCTAAATGTTTCTTTCTGTATGGAAAGGGGGGTTTCAAGGATGTCTGCAAAGTGAAATCCAGCTCTAAAATCAACTATATACAAAGTCAGTATTTATTCTTATTATCTCATAGAAAGGTTGCTTTTAGAGTTGAGTGACTTTGGTCGGATCGGGTTTCATGAAACCCGAATTAAACAAAATTTGAGTCGGATGAAACTGGTCCGACTAGGGCAAAAAAGTCGGAGTTTCGTCAGAAATCCGACCCCAATGCAAGTCAATGGGAAATAAAAGTCGGCATTGAGCGGATGACATTCATCCAATCAATGCCGACTTTTATTCCCCATTGACTTACATTGGGGTGGGGTTTCGGACGAAACTCCGACTTTTTTTGCCCTAGTCGGACCAGTTTCATCCGACTCAAATTTTGCTTCATTCGGGTTTCACGAAGCCTGATCCGACCAAAGTCGCTCAACTCTAGTTGCTTTTACTTGTTATTTGAAAAGGTTAAACTATTTAAATCCTTTGTAACTATTACGTTGAAACAAAGATGATTTAATAGCTGCACTTTTTAGAAACTGAGATATAACTCCACAATTATTCGTGTAGAAATAGCAAGTGCCTAAATATTTTAGACTGTTCTTTTTCAAAAACCTGCTAATTACTTGCTGTCATTTATTTATTGATGCAGATTTGGATATAAATGTTTAAGTATTTCATTTTCAGTTTTTCTACAGCTCAAGAAAAAAATTAATCACTAGTTTGTATCCTTCATTATCTTCTTAAAGTGTTAAATCTCATACCGGAAATTAGGCAGATGAGAGGAAAAGACATGTGTGGATTAGTAAGAAAAGGGCACTAAATAGACAAAATTATCAAAATTGATAACAATAAAATCCCTTCTATGCTGTTTTGTCCCATGTTACAATCTAAATGATGACAAAAATATAAATAAAAAAATTAAAATTTAAAATGACATCCATTTAGTTTCTTATTTATCAAACGTACAATTCAGGAATCACACTCTCTCAGAGACTACTGAATCTAAAATCTGCCTTTTGGCTAAACATCATTCCTTTGGCAGTGAAAGTAGATTGTCATTCCCACCTGGGACAGGGACTAAGGAAAACAGAGATAATCTATGTATAGTGCTGCAGGATATGTTGGCATTATATAAGCAATTAATAATAAATAAAATGGTATATACAAGATTTTCGGCTTAACCTTTTATACGAACTTCTGATAAACTCTTTTTTTTCCATTACTACACTACTCACTATGCTTTTTGCTTAGTTCTTCACGTTGACTATATAGGCTTGTAAAATTATATGCAATTATCAGTGTCAGTGTAAGGTTTAGCCAGGTCCGTAGTCGTGGCTGAGGACTCCGAGGCAACGGAGTCCTGGCCTCCCCTCACATAGACATGTCAGTTTTCTGTCAGCAGTCAGCATACCTGTTGCGTTCTTCAGCAACCCCTCAGGGATTTCTGTTATGCGCTACACATTCTCTTCGGATGATGTGGAACAAACAGAGTCACAGTCGTGTTCAATACTTGAACAATCAACTTTACTGTTTCCTTTACACAGCGCATACATATTGACTCCAGCATCAGCATCAGGGTTGGCTATGGACATTTTCTCCTCTGTCCCTGTCTTTCCCTCTCTCCCACTAAGCTTGCTTCTGGGACAGACCATGCTCTCCGGTCTTTCAGCATCAACTCTGCTCAGTCTTACTCCAGTAGGGGACCCTCCTAACTGTTTAGCCCCGGTCTTAAGAATATCCACCGATGAAATAAGCCGCCACATTCTGAGTGACCTGCCCGTACTGCTTAATCTTCTTCTGGCAACTGGAGTATAAGTTGGTATGCATGCAAAATAGGAGCATGTTCACATTGGAAATCAAATAGACCAAACGAACATATATCCTGCTGTAAGTAAATAAGTAAAAGAAATAGTGCATATAAATAACGTAGTGTATGTAGTAAACACTGTATGTGATTAAAAAAAAGCATAAAAGCCATCCTACCAGTATCAAGGTTGGGTTTTGTCTGTTTATGGCCAGTGTGAACATGCTCCTATTTTGCTTGCACACCAACTTATACTCCAGTTCATTTTTTTTTTTAAGTTAAAGGGAATCTGTCACCCTTTTTAGTGATATCATGTAAAGACATCACCCTATTGTGCATCCCATAAGGATTCTTTGAGGATTTTTTATTCCCCCCGACCCCGCACCTTTGATGCATAAATACCTTTGTTATGCTGGTGAAGAGGTATGCAAATCGCCGCAGTCCGGTCTGATGGGCATGATTTAGTCGGCTTCTCCCCCCTCCTCAGTTTGCTGAGCGTAACCTTCATCTGTGAACATCACAGATAACGTTGTTTGCTGCGCTTGCGCATTCAAAGAGGCCTCTGGTGCCTGCGCAGTATGCTTTGCCCAACTGTGGGCAAAGCATATAAGCGGTACTGCGCATGCGCCGGTATTTTCCAGCTCGGTCTACACCCCGGAAGTCTTCCTGCATGTGAAGACTTCTGGGTAGGTTGAGCGAAACGGGTCGGTCAAATGCATAAGTCACCGACTTTCGCTGGTCGGGTTTCATGGAACGAAACCCGACCATAGTGTGAGGTCAGCCATGAGGTCGGCGACCAGAGCACCAAAGTTGCGTTTCAAATTATGCTTCCAGTGCCCTTTTTCAGCCAATGATGGAGGACGCACACTGTGGGCAACGCGATGACATGGGCAGCGGTCACCACCATCTTTGAGAAGGGCATGCAAGTGATTGGCTTGCTTTGTGTGGCGTCACAGGGGCTATAAAAGGGCGTGCACGCCGACCGCCATCTTACTTCTGCCGATCTTAGCATAGGGAGGGAGAGGTTGCTGCTGTTGATTCTGAATAAGGGAGAGCATTAGGCAGGGAAGAAGAACAAAAAACTGCTTCTGCTGGTAGCGATTTTCACTGTACAACACAACAGTTTGTGTGCAGTGACAGGGGAGGCTATGTTTTTGTGCATCAGCTCTGTTGGTTATTAGGCTGCCTTATAAGGCTCCCTGACAGCTGCATTGCTGTTTGCACACTGCTGTGCAAACTGCTTTTTTAAAAGCAAAAATACTTTTCCTCCTCTTTTCTGCACAGTTACCAAGCGTTCATTTTTCCACCCTTTTGTGTGCAGCAGTCCTGCTTATTAGGCTGCCTGCCGCCATACTTGGACTGAGAGCAAGCATCATTGTCAGCCTCCTAAAATCTCTAGGGAGATTCAAATTCTCCCCAATACTATATACACCTTGTACCTTGTCATACACCTGCCTATTTCAGCCTGTTAAATAGAGGTGTAATCTATAGTAGGCCAGAGATAATAGTTTAGCCTCCTAAAATCTCTAGGGAGATTCAAATTCTCCCCAATGCTATATACACTTTGTACCTTGTCATACACCTGCCTATTTCAGCCTGTTAAATTGAAGTGTAATCTACAGTATAGTGGGCCTGAGATAATAGTTCAGCCTCCTAAAATCTCTAGGGAGATTCAAATTATCCCTAATACAATATACACCTTGTACCTTGTCATACACCTGCCTATTTCAGCATGTTAAATTGAGGTGTAATCTATAATGGGCCTGAGATAATTGTTCAGCCTCCTAAAATCTCTAGGGAGATTCAAATTCTCCCCAATACTATATACACCTTGTACCTTGTCATACACCTGCCTATTTCAGCCTGTTAAATTGAGGTGTAATCTATAGTGGGCCTGAGATAGTAGTTCGGCCTCCTAAAATCTCTAGGGAGATTCAAATTCTCCCCAATACTATATACACCTTGTACGTTGTCATACACCTGCCTATTTCAGCATGTTAAATAGAGGTGTAATCTATAGTGGGCCTGAGATAAAAGTTCAGCCTCCTAAAATCTCTAGGGAGATTCAGATTATCCCCAATACTATATACACCTTGTACCTTGTTTTACAGTACCATATAGCTGGTGGTATTATGGGTACATTTTCCCAAAAATGAGGAAGTATGGTGGAAGAGGCCGTGGAAGTGGACGGGGGTTGCCAGCTGATACTGATGGTGGTGGTGGTGGTGCATCTGCTGGTTGTGGCAAAAGCACAATAGCACCTAAGGCAGGAGGTGTTGAGCCTGCGTCATCGTCTGGCTCCACAAGGTCTTGAAGGCTGCCTTTTCTGGGAGTAGGTAAACCGCTTTTAAAGCCGGAGCTTCAGGAACAAGTTTTGGCTTAAATTGCTGACACAGCCTCCAGCTCTATCGCCTCCTCTTCTGAAGTTTCAAAAAATAAAAGCACTGAGTAATCAGTGGAGGCTTCTGGTCAGGAACAACACCTTTCCTTGTGTCCATCACCCCTACCAAAAGTGAAGGATGCGGCAGGCCACACTACAGATTACTCCATGGAGCTCTTTTCACATACCATGCCTGGGTTACCAAGTCAAATTGTGAATTCCCCAGTCCAAGATGAATCTGACATGGAGTGCACTGATGCACAGCCACTGCTAGATTTTTCTTCTGGTACATTCACTCAGAGCACTACAATGTCCTCGCAGTGTACTGAGCCCAAATCTGACCCTGATGAAACTCAGGTGCCCCTTCCCGCATACTACACCACCTTACACAGTGACACAGAGGAAGGTGCACATGAAATTGAAGAGGAGGTGATGGATGACCCAGTTGTTGACCCAGATTGACATCCATTGGGGGAAGAGGGTGCCGCTGCCAATAGCTCTGAAGAGGAGGAGAATCCACAGCAGGCATCGACATCGCAACAGCAGTTATCTGGCAGGCCCTTAGCAGTCCAAAAATGGGTTACAAAAGCCAAAAGAGTTGCAGGACAGCTTGGTCAGACGGTCAAATTAGCACAGCGTGCAAGCCTCAAAATGTCTTCCATCGTAGGAAGAGTGCAGTGTGGCACTTTTTTTGAACAAAATCCTAATGATCAGGCAAAGGTTATCTGTAAGAAGTGCGCAAAGACCTTTAGCCGAGGGAAAAATCTGAGAAATTTGATTACCAGTTGCATGCTTAAACATTTAACCACCATGCACTTGCAAGCGTGGACGGACTACCAAACCTCAAGTACCACATGTGCACCTGCTCCGAGTGAAGGTAGTCAGCAACGCTACATCGCTTCCCCCACTGTAAGCCCACCGGTTAGCACACCACCACCAGCAAATGTTGAGGTGTCGTCGCAAGGCCAAAGCAATCAGGGAATCACAATGTTATTGCTACGAAAGACTGAATCTAGGCCATCAGCAAGACCACCAACACCATCACCATCATCAACCCTCTCTCAGTCCGCCATGTCCACCGCTAGTTCCACCATATGCAGCTCTCAAGTCCAGCTCACCCTACCAGAGACTCTGAGTAGGACAAGAAAGTACTCATCCTCTCATCCGCGTACACTGTGTTTGAATGCCCACATTGCCAAACTAATCTCGTTAGAGATGATGCCCTACCGGTTGGTTGAAAGTGAAGCTTTCCGCGAGCTCATGGCCTACGCAGTACCACGCTATGACCTACCCAGTTGGCACTTCTTTTCTCGAAAAGCCATCACAGCCCTCCACCTGCATGTGAAAGACCGCATTGTCCACGCACTCAAGCAATCAGTGAGTGGAAAGGTGCACCTCACAACAGAGGCATGGTCCAGTAGGCATGGCCAGGGCTGTTATGTGTCCATCTCTGCGCGCTGGGTTAATGTGGTGGATGCAGGGGACAGCGGCGGTGGGACAGTGCTGCCTAGCCCACGGTATAGGAAACAGTTGGCTGTAGGCGTTCGACCCTCCTCCTCCTCCAGAAGCGAAAGTTCGTCCACAGAGCACAGTCGCACGAGCACTCCATCCGCAGCTGCCAGTGTTGCACACGAGGTGTCCCACTATCGAACAGCTAGTGGTAAGCGTCAGCAGGCTGTGTTGAAGATGATGTGTTTGGGCGACTGTTAGGAACGGCGGAACGCACTAAATAAAAATAAATAATAAAGTGCGTTTGCCGCTCGGGGTTCACCGTGCAGTAGGAGTTACACCGCTGCTAGGTAATGACAGAGGAGCAATATGGTGGTATGATGCGCACAGGTTCAACTTCACCCGGAGTGCGCAGAGCGTGCTCTGTTCACACACAGAGGTGCGGCAACAAAAACATACAAAATGCTGAACCTGTTAGAGACACAGACCTAAGGTAAATGCACACACGGTATCTGATCACAGGAGCAGGACCCAAGACAGAGGAGCTGCGTCCCTCTAGACCTACCGTGTGTGCGGCGTCGCTACTGCGAGCACCAAGAAGGCCGCCAGTCGACAAAGCTAGGAAGCAGGCGCAATGTCGGACGCTAGCGTAGGGGTGCGGTGAGCACAGTGGCCTAAGGCTTGCCACTGACTGGCACTGACTGCTAAACTAATTCCCCATTCACACATAGCAAGTATAGTCTATACTAGCGCATGGCCAAGGGGCCATGCGCGCTTTTTATAGCCATGCGGGACCTTCCAGATCTCCGAGATGGACCAATGTGATATGCTGCAGTACCTGGGCACATGACTCCCGATCTCCAATGGGAGATCGTCTTGTGAGCATGCCCAGTAGGAGCACAGAGGAACTTAGTCTCTGGAGCGGTCTGCTGCAAAGTAATCTTCTCTGCAGTAGATAGACAGCAGGAGACCGCGGAATGTAAGGCTTTGGATTCCTGCAGAGCAGACGCAGAAACCTGATGCCTAACAGTGACAACAGACAGACCGCGGAGGTACTGGCCGACTACTTGCAGCGACAAACTGAGTCATGGCTGGGCAGTCTACATCTTGAAGCAGGCAAGGTAGTTAGTGATAACGGCCGGAATTTTGTGGCAGCCATAGCCCTTTCAAAACTCAACACATACCTTGCCTGGCTCACACCTTGAACCTGATAGTGCAGTGCTTCCTCAATAATTATCCGGAGTTAACAACCCTGCTCCATAAGGTTCGAAGGCTGTGCTCGCACATCCGCTGGTCACCCGTACACTCCAGTCGTATGCAGAAGCTGCAGCGATTGCTCCACCTTCCCAAGCACCGCCTAATTATCAACGTTGCAGCAAGGTGGAACTCCAAACTGCACATGGTTGAGAGGCTGTGCGAACAGAGGCAGGCTGCAATGCATTTGTGGGAGGATACACAGGCAGGCAGTTTGAGGGCAGACATGGAGTTGTCTGGTGTGCAGTGGTCAAAGCTGAAAGACCTCTGTAAAGTCCTTCAGTGTTTTGAGGAATGCACACAGCTGGTAAGCGCAGATGATGCCATCATAAGCATGAGCATCCCACTTATGCGTCTGCTCATGCAAACTTTGACGCACATTAAGGAGCAGGCGTCTGCAGCCGAGGAGGAGGGAAGCCTTGAGACAGTCAGCCATTGTCTGCTCAGGGAACTCTCCTGGATGAGGTGGAGGAAGAAGAGAAAGAGGAGGATGATGGGGATGATTATTTAGGGGTGGAGGATGCTTCTCAGGGGGCAAGACAAAAAGTTGGCATGGCAAGGTCAGGTACAGGGTTTGTGCATGACTGGAGGGATGTGGATTTGGCAGAAAGTGCTCCTCCACCCTGCACTCGCAGTGCATCATTGACACCTGGAACATTGGCCCACATGTGTGATTATGCCTTGCAGATCCTAAGAAGGGACCCCCGCATTGCCAAAATGATGAATGATGATGACTACTGGTTGGCCAGCATCCTGGATCCACGCTATAAAGGCAAATTCCAAAACATCATGCCACAGGAGAACCTAAAGCTAATATTGGCTAACAAACAAGCAACTCTGGTAAACCATTTGTTTGAGGCATTCCCAGCACACAGCAGCGGTGATGGTTCTCCCACGAGCCGTAGGGGGCAACATGGAAAGGTGTTCGTGGTGCACACATCCAAAGTGGCGTTGGAGACAGGGGTTTCATGACCATGTTGTAGACTGATTTTTCAAGTACCGCTCACACGACTGGTAATACGGCATCGATTGAAAGTGACAGGAGACAGCAGTTGTTAACTATGGTTACAAGCTACTTCTCCTCCCATATCGATGTTCTCCATCACAGGTCATTTCCCTTTGACTATTGGGCCTGTAAACTGGATACCTGGCCTGAATTGGTACAATATGCCTTACAGGAGCCTGCTTGCCCTGCTGCTAGTGTGCTATCCGAAAGAGTCTTCAGTGCTGCTGGATCAATCCTGACAGAAAAAAGGACCTGTCTGTCGACCCAAAATGTTGATGATCTAACCTTCATTAAAATGAACCATGCATGGATTTCAAAGGATTTTGTCCCACCTTCCCCTGCTGACACATAGGTTGCCAGAAAAATGGCTCGCTTTTGTCCTTCTCTTCCTCGGACTTCTCCAATTCCTCCATTTGCAGCTGCTGAATGTCCAACATCAGCATATGTCAGTTTTTCCACATCCCTAACTGGGCTGCCTCTCCCCCCAGGGCCGGGGTCACCACCTGGCGCACGCGAGTGCCGTTGCCCTGGACAGGTGGGTAGGCCGACTCTTGGGCGCGGGCACTGGCACAGGGTCCCTCATAGTACAATCAAGTGTCTCTGACGGTGGGGGTGCACACCCGCCGTCAGACACACCGGCGTACTATGAGGGGCCCTGTGCCAGTACCGCCACCCACGAGTGGGCCCCTCCTGCTTGCTCAGGGCCTAAGCACTTGCAATACTTACCTCTCCCTGCTCCACTACTGCGTAGTCTGGGCTGTTAAATCCTTCACTGGAACTGCCACTACAACTTTGGTGAACTGATAGTTGATGGTTAAGACGTAGCTATGCCCTGTCCTGCTGGGCTCTATCTTCAGATGATCAACAGTTTCCATTTGTTATGGAAGTCGAATCACAATGAGATGCAGTGGTGGTTTATCATCAGCTTTCACGGTTTTCCTACTCACAGACATGTGACATTCCTGCCCACATTTTTAACCCCTTCACGGCGCATGATGCCTGCGTAGGCGTCATGAAAAGTCGTGCCAAAACGACCCATGAAGCCCCCATAGGCGTCATGCTATAAATAGCATTCCTGCGGGTCGGGTGACCGGGGTCACTGAAAGGTCACCCGACCAGCACACAGAGGACACTCTATGGTTAATCCCAGGGGGCGTGGCTTAGCCCCCACGTGCCTATGATCGCTCTGATTGGCTGTTTCACTTTTAACAGCCTATCAGAGCGATTTGTAATATTTAACCAATGAAATTTGGTGAAATATTACAATCCAGCCATGGCCGATGCTGCAACATCGCCACCGATGGACGGAAGCGATCAGTTGCCGCCGTCATCATCTGCTCCCCCTCCCCTTCCTTTCGCTCCCCCCATCTTCCGATTCCCCCCCGGTACCTCCGATGTCCTGCTGTGGCTTCCGGTGTCCCGCCGTCCGCATCATGGGCGCCGCCATCTTGCAAAATGGTGGGCGCATGAGCAGTGCGCCTGCCATTGTCCAAGATGGCAGCGCCCATGAATTTGCCTGCTGCCCATTCATTTTTCATTTTGATCACTATGATAAACTCTCACAGTGATCAAAATGAAAAAAAAAGTAAATACACCCCCCATTTATCACCCCCATAGCCAGGCACAAATAATAAAATAAAAAAAAACATTCTTTTTTTCCATTTAGGGTTAGAATTAGGGTTAGGGTTGGAATTAGGGTTAGGGTTGGAATTAGGGTTTGAATTAGGGTTAGGGTTGGAATTAGGGTTGGGGTGGAATTAGGGTTAGGGTTGGAATTAGGGTTAGGGCTGGAATTAGGGTTAAGATTAGGGTTAGGGGTGGGTTGGGATTAGGGTTAGAGTTGGGATTAAGTTTAGGGGTGTGTTGGAGTTAGAGTTGTGGTTAGGGTTATGATTAGGGTTGGGTTAGGGTTAGGGGTGTGTTGGGGTTAGAGTTGGAGTTAGAATTGAGGGGTTTCAACTGTTTAGGCACATCACAGGGTCTCTGAACACGACATGGCGCCACAATTTATTCCAGCCAATTTTGCGCTCAAAATGTCAAACAGCGCTCCCTCCATTCCAAGCCCCGACGTGTGCCCAAACAGTGGTTTACCCTCACATATGGGGTATCAGCGTACTCAGGAAAAATTGCACAACAACTTTGGGTGTCTAATTTCTCCTGTTACCCTTGTGAAAATAAAAAATTGTGGGCTAAAAAAAAGATTTTTGTGACAAAAAATGATTTTTTTATTTTCACGGCTCTGTGATAAACTTTTGTGAAGCACTTTTGGGTTCAAAGTGCTCACCACACATCTAGATAAGTTCCTTGGGTGGTCTAGTTTCTAAAATGGGGTCACTTGTGGGGGGTTTCCACTGTTTAGGCACATCAGAGGCTCTGCAAACGTAACATGACGCCCGCAGACCACTCCATCAAGTCGGTATTTCAAAACGTCACTACTTCCATTGCGAGCAGCGACGTGTGCCCAAACCGTGGTCCCCCTCCACATATGGGGTACCAGCATACTCAGGACAAACTGATCTACAACTTTTGGGGTCCAATTTCTCCTGTTACCATTGTGACAATAAAAAGTAGCGGGCTAAAAAATCATTTTTTGTTTAAAAATTTTTTTTTATTTTCACGGCTCTGCATTATACACTTCTGAAAAGCACCTGGGGGTTCAAAGTGCTTACTATGCATCTAGATAAGTTCCTTAGGGGTCTAGTTTCCAAAATGGGGTCATTTTTGGGGGAGCTCCAAAGTGTAGGCAGACTGGGCCTCTCCAAACACGACATGGTGTCCATTAACGATTGGAGCTAATTTTCCTTTCAAAAAGTCAAATGGCGCTCCTTCCCTTCTGAGCCCTGCCGTGCGCCCAAACAGTGGTTCCCCCCCCACATATGGGGTACCACTGTACTCAGGACAAACTGATCAACAACTTTAGGGGTCCAATTTATCCTGTTACCCTTGTAAAAATAAAAAATAGCGGGCTAAAAAATTATTTTTGATGAAAAAAAATGATTTTTTATTTTCATGGCTATGCATTTATAAACTTCTGTGAAGCACTTGGGGGTTCAAAGTGCTCACTACACATCTAGATAAGTTTCTTGGGGGGTCTAGTTTCCAAAATGGGGTCACTTGTGGGGGGTTTTTACTGTTTAGGCACATCAGGGGCTCTACAAATGCAACATGATGCCCGCAGAACATTCCATCAGTCTGCATTCCAAAATCGCACTCCTTCCCTTCTGAGCTCTCCCATGTGCCCAAACAGTGGTTCCCCCCCACATATGGGGTATCGGTGTACTCAGGATAAATTGCACAACAACTTTAGTGGTCCAATTTCTCCTGTTAGCCTTGTGAAAATAAAAAATAGCTGGCTAAAATATCATTTTTGAGGAAAAAAATGATTTTTTATTTTTACTGCTCTGCGTTATAAACTTCTGTGAAGCACTTGGGGGTTCAAAGTGCTCACCACACATCTAGATAAGTTCCTTGTGGGGTCTAGTTTCCAAAATGGGGTCACTTGTGGGGGAGCTCCAATGTTTAAGTGCTCAGGGACTCTCCAAACACGACATGGTGTCCGCTAACGACTAGAGCTAATTTTTCATTCAAAAAGACAAGTGGTGCTCCTTCCCTTTCGGGCCCTGCCGTGCGCCAAAACAGTGGTTTATGACCACATATGAGGTATCGGTGTACTCAGGAGAAATTGCGCAACACATTTTTGGATCAATTTTTCCTGTTGCCCATGTGAAAATGAAAAAACTGAGGCTAAAAGAAAATTTTTGTGAAAAAAGTCCTATTTTTAAGGATCAATTTGTGAAGCACCTGGGGGTTCAAAGTGCTTACTATGCATCTAGATAAGTTCCTTGGAGGGTCTAGTTTCCAAAATGGGGTCACTTGTGGGGGAGCTCCAATGTTTAGGCACACAGGGACTCTCCAAACTCGACATGGCGACCGCTAAATTTTCCAGCATATTTTCCATTCAAAAAGTCAAATGGTGCTCCTTCCCTTCCGGGCAGTGCCGTGCACCCAAAAAGTGGTTTATAACCACATATGAGGTATCTGTGTACTCAGGAGAAATTGCACAACAAATTTTAGGTTCCATTTTATCCTGTTACCCATGTGAAAATTAAAAAATTGATGCTAAAAGAAAATTTTTGTTGGAAAAATTAAAATGTCCATTTTTTCCTATTACATTGCTTTAGCTGCTGTGAAGCACCTGAAGGGTTAATAATCTTCTTGAATGTAGTTTTGAGTAGCTTGAGGGGTGCAGTTTTTAGAATGGTGTCAGTTTTGGGTATTTTCTGCCATATAGACCCCTCAAAGTGACTTCAAATGTGAGGTGGTCCCTAAAAAAATGGTTTTGTAAATTTTGTTGTAAAAATGAGAAATCGCTGGTCAACTTCCTAACAAAAAAAATTTTGTTTCCAAAATTGTGCTGATATGAAGTAGACATGTGGGAAATGTTATTTATTAACTATTTTGTGTCACATAACTCTCTAGTTTAACGGAATAAAAATTAAAAATGTGAAAATTGCGAAATTTTCAAAATTTTCACCAAATTTCCATTTTTTACAAATAAATGCAAAAATTATCAACATAAATTTACCACTAACATGAAGTCCAATATGTCATGAAAAAACAATCTCCGAATCGCTAGGATCCATTGAAGCGTTCCTGAATTATTACCTCATAAAGGGACACTGGTCAGAATTGCCAAAAATGGCCAGGTCATTAAGGTCAAAATAGGCTGGGTCATGAAGGGGTTAAGTTATCGCTCTTTTTATCTTACAAAGTTCTGAACTTTTGTTAACCTCTAAAATAAAAAATAAAATAAACCTATACAAATGTGGTACTTTTGTGTTTGTGCTGCCCTGGAGATTCAGGTCATTTTTACAATGAATGCTGTGAAAGCAAACTCCCCAAAAAACAATGGCGGAATTGTGATTTTTTCAAAATTCAATGCACTTCGAATTTTTCTTTGCGTTTCTCAAAGCAGTATACGGTAAAATGAATGGTGTTATTCAAAACTACAACTCATCTCATGAAACCAAGCATATCACTATTTCAAGGGAAAAATGTTAAAAATGTACAGCTCTTGGAAAAAACAAATAATGTAAAGTTACTCAGCATTATATATAATGGATCCATATACTGTAGAAACGGTACATTAATGATCCAAGGTAAACCATATAATGTTCATCCATACAACAACGTTACGGTGCTTTTGTTTTACTCTTACAGAAAAATAACACGGAATAAAGCGAGGGAGGCTACTGAAACTGAAGGATTCAATTAAACATTTCCTTAAATGTGCCAATTCACCATCAGTGCCGTTTATGACGTCATGGATTTTATTTTTTTTTTACCTTCATTTCAATGTGATGACGACTTCCATGTCTCAGGGTTTCTGATCTTAAGGCTGCCATACATATTAGATGAATGTCGACTGAACCTGGACATACACTCCAGCCGTTTATGTATATGGTAGTGGCCCAACTTTGCTTGACATCAAAAGTCATAAGAAAGAAGTATTGGGCATGTTGGATGTCAGCATGCCCCATCTTTTTTCTCAAGGAAGATAAGCCAACACAAGAGTTCATGTGGACGGTGGGTCATTAGGAATAGTTGTCTAAAAGAATGAAGGTTCAGCTGAAAGTTATCAAAGGAGGATGACCAACACTATGAAATATTTTACTCACTTAAATTGAAATCAGATAATAGGAGATTTTTTTAATTCTGTGAACAGATGTCCCTTAGGATGTACCATATTTAATTTTAAGCCTGCCATATTATACCATATTTATAGCTGTTTTCCTTATAGTTATCCCTTCTCTTAAAAAGAATGTAAATGTAAAAGGGGTTTTTCCATCTGACATATCAAAAGGATAAACCAGAAATGTATGATGGCTGCAGGCCCCACCACTGGGACTTAAAGAGAACCTATGGTGGGCTGTGTTATTAATAGGCTGTAAGCCAGATGTTCTGCATCCTTTGTGTGTGAACAGTGCCGCATACAGATAGTGTTTGTTTGCACTGGTGTACCAAATAGCCAGTTCCTGATTGTAGGCTGGCTGTCTCATCGGTATTACTGCACCTGTGTAGTCGCCACCTTTATTTGGGTCCGCTGCACCCTTATAGTGCATTTGTCTTTAGCCCTAGACAGTTAAGCTTCTTTCCCTGTTTTTTGGTGTGTTTTTACCATATGGAGGACTATGGGGGTGCATTATAATGTATGGAGGACCAAAAAATTCATAATAGAAGGAGCGTAGATACCTGGCACTTTATGCTTTTCTACAGATTCTATACTGATACTTCCCCTCATATTATTTTTTTTCTTACTAGGGATCTAGATCCTGGATGGAAGACTGAGGAATTTAGCGAGCAATGTGATTGTTTAGTATTAATCATTTAATATGTCTGTACATATTCCAAAATATATGAATAAAAAAATGTTCAAAAAATATTAGGCACCCGAAAGAATTTAAAAAAATCGATTTTAGTGTGGAAAAGTAGGAAAGAATTAAAAAAATTTGTATTAATCTGATATTGCTGTAATTGTTCTGACCTAAAGAATAAAGCTGTCTAATCACTTATATCGCACGGTGAATATCATGAAAAAAATAAATTAAACCAATTTTTATATTTATCCTGCGCTCTATGCTGAGAATGATGTGAGTTGTAGTTCCACAAAACCTGGAATGTCCATAGTTCCTGCACCTACAAAATGTGTGAAAATGTGAAGCAATGGGAATGGTTTCTGTCTTAGACAATGACTCCTGCTCTTACATGTCATTTGTGTATTGTCAGATGTATCACCAGCAAAGAAACACTCAATGTTCTTGTTTTAAATGCATTTTACTTTTGGGAACTTTCCCTTACTCGCCCGGCTCCTCCAGCCTTGATGCTGACCAATGTGATCTGCAGATTATTACTACTTGTTATCAATATTAATTAACAGCTGTGGAGATTTCACTCATGGCCATTTGTGACATCATCAAATACAGGAGGCCATTGTTACCTCACAGCATGATGTCACAATGACTGTGGGTCTAAATAAATGGTTGTTCAGGGGGCAAAGGCTCATTTCAGAAGATGAAGACGAGGAGAGCGAAGGATACAGGATGGAGGATACAGGTAAAAAACAAACCTTACAGGGATTTCTCAGTGAACTTACCTCCAACATGGACCCTCCACGTCTACAGATTGTGGCTGTAAGGTGCTGGATTTCTTCAGTCCTTGCTGGTAGAATCTCTACACTTGGGTGAAGAAGGTTCTTTGTGAGGTCACACAGCGGAATGTTGGACACTGAAAGTTCTATGCAGAAAACATGGGGACATCAGAGAGGTCAGCACAAAGATGGCACCTCCAATGGAGACATTACAGTAGTTACCACGGTCAGTGGCTGGCACAGATTGTTGGTGGGGGTTCTGTCACATTATTTTAAGATTATTGGGGCAAAAAGTCTACCATTGTGCCCCTACCTGGGAGAGGGGTTGGTGTACATACAGTATATTGGGGTAATATATTTATTTATATACTTTCTACTTATTTATTTTACTATTTATGTTACTTCTATATAAAAGCATTTGAAGCAATTTTTTTTTTCAAATCATATTTATTACACCTTTTTTAATTGCCTACATCAAAACTTAAAATTCGCAGTAAAATGATCGTGGATACCTGGCATTTTATGCTTTTCTGCATGTTTTATACAGATACTTCCAATCTTTTTTTTTTCTTATTAGGGAGAGAATCTGGATCCTGGAAGAATGAAGAATCTAAAGCGATCAATGCGATTGTGTAGTATTAGTCTGTCTGTGCATACTGTACATATTTACATGCTTTAGCACTACAGAGTGCAACTTTATTTGTTTTCCAACTGTATAGGGTCTTGATATGATATAACTGTCCTATGTCTGTATATTAAGGGGTAGTGTTTGTAGGGGGGTAGTGTTTTATTTTTTTACAGGGGAGATGAACGTAGTCAGGCTATGAGCTCCTGGGTCCAGGATCTGATCTGACGAGGAAAGGTGAGGCGTGTTACCCGGACAAAGAAGATCTGCAATCCGGAAACGAGTCTCCATATTGAGTATCATTGCTCTATACATATCAGTTAGTTAGTTGTAGTATGGCCTTGGTCCAGGGTTCTCGAACTGATCGCCTTTTCCCGGGGTCAAGAAGGAATTTTTTCCCTGTAACACACATTGGCTGAATGTGTGCAGGTTTTTTGCCTTCTTCTGGATCATTGGCTTTAGGTAGGGGAAGAGATTCTAATGAATAAAATATGTTTAAAATCAATGATCTGTGTCCTTATATCTTTATTTCATACTCAGGTATTTGTATATGTTAGTTCTCATTTATGATCCATGACTATGAAGGTATACAGAAATACAAGGGTGGTAATTATGTGTCTCCTAATGCAATGTCTGTATTTATAATGCATACAAAGAGCCATAGACAAGATATCTGTGTCTGGATGCAGCGAAAACCGCAAAGCGAACCCATATGACACACGTGACCCTGGATACACCGTCTCCAGTGGGGCGAATTTAAATAATAAGATTTGCAGCTGGATACGCCGCCTCCAACAGGCGAATTTAGGTATTTCACGTAAATCTGGAAATCCCGCCTCCAGTAAGGCGAATTTAAATAATAAAGGGGGAACCTGGGTAACATTAACAATGGTGGGCCCTGTGATAGGGAATAGGGAAGTGGAGACCTCCTGAGCTCCCCTGAGCCAGTGTCCCTGCACTCCTAACGTTCCCAATGCCGGTTCCGCATCGGGCGCGCAACAGGAACCTAAAAACCCTAGCTCGTCCTGACCTAAACCCTCACTAGGGAATTGGTCGGTGCGGAAACTAATCCCACCACTGCACTAAAACACACATGAGGAAAGATGACAAAACAGGGGAAACACCACTTAGCTT
Source organism: Dendrobates tinctorius (assembly GCF_039654945.1). NCBI lineage: Eukaryota > Metazoa > Chordata > Amphibia > Anura > Dendrobatidae > Dendrobates > Dendrobates tinctorius. The sequence goes on along the minus strand of NW_027361741.1, from coordinate 29,855,031 downwards.
TGCTCTGTTGCGTATGCTCCTAGCAACAGAGCCCACCACCTGTGTGCATCTTCTCCTCCACCCGGATCCATCACCATAACTGGATCCTTCACCATAGTGCAGCCTTGGAGCAGAGTCCACCACCAGTTTGCAGCTGTCCAGTAACAGAGTCCCAAAGATGAGTTCAGCTCCTGCCCAAAAAGTCCAGCTCTCAGCAACCAAGTCCCGCATGCGAGTGCAACTCTCTCCATAGTCATCACTCCACAAATCCATGCAAGCACTTCCTACAAACACCATAAACTGTGACTCCACCACGCCATGCCAGCCATTCTTGCAGACCACATAGCTGCCACTCATCCCCTCTGGCTGGGCTGCGCAGGACTCAGGTTCAGCTCCTTCTTTCACCCAGGCTTCCTTGTGAATGACTAACACAATCAATATCACCAACAGTGAATGATACACCTGACACTCATTTATAGAGCATTCGCACCTGTTACTAATCACGTGCACTTAACCAAAGAACTAAAGTGCGCTACCGCTCACCACCACCGGGGAAACTTAGAATGAACGACACCACGTGTAATAATTCTAATGGCCACCAGGGGCAATCAACCCACTTTGGCACCTAGCCAAAGGAAAAAAGTTCACTTATCCATTTTACCTTGTCAGATCCAGCCTGGATCATGACAATATCTGAAGTAGCGGAAATTATTATCCTCTTAGAAAATAATTGCGGGCTTGACTCGAATATCGAGTATAATGGAAGTCAATGAGAAACTCAAGCATTTTCCGGAAAGTTCCTAACAGGAGAGCCGGTGGGGCAGGAAAATCACTGAAAAATTGATGAAAACTGTGTTCAAATGGAATGGGAACACCATGTGGAAGATGTCTGGATGCATCTCTAACTCCAAAATCTCTGCTGGGAACTAAATAAATAATTTTAAATGATGTGGGGGTCCTCATCATTTTTTAAAACCAGCCAAGGCAACACAGACAGCTGACGGCTTATATTATCAGGCTGGGAAGGCCCATGATTATTTGTCCCTTACCAGCCTAAAAGAAAACCCGCCGCCTCTCCAGGATTGTTACATCACAGTAAATGTGCCAATTCTGGGGTTTTGCCCGTTTCTTCTGGGTTGGGGGAAGTTATGGGGGTGTTTTATAAACACCTCTCCATTACTAACCCCTGGGCTTCACCTGACATTACACAGCTGAGATCAACCTCAAAAAAATTAACCCTGATTTTCTCCATTACTAACCCCTGGGATTGACCTGACATGAATCCCCAAAAATATTACCCCAATAGCCACAACAGGGCAATTGGGAAGAGTCGGGTAAAGCGACAGAATTGGAGCATCTCATGTGATGCACAAATTCTGAGGCAGCTGCGGACTGGAGTTTCTAAGCTGGAAAGGGCTCAATGTCAATAGACCTTCCCAATCTGATAATATAAGCCTGCAAGCTGTCTGCTTTACATTGGTTGGTTACCAAAAATAAAGGGAGACCTCACATCATTTAAAAAAAATATATTTAAGATATTTGTCTGTGATGCATTTTTAGGTGCATTTTCAGCCGCAAAACATGCGGAGTGGGGACTTGAGCATGTTGCTTGAGCACCCACTATACTTGATCAAATTAAATATATATAGCTGGAAATTCGGAATAACAAAAGAACCATGTTCCTAAATTCGGGTTACTCTCCAAAATATCCAATTAGAGAATGAAGGACATTGGGAGCGTAAATCCCTAAAATACAATATATGGATTTGACATCAAGTAGATTCTAGATCTTGTTTTTGCCAAAAAAATTACACAACATATTTGATCAAAATGATACAAACAAGAAAACTCAAAAATGGACAAATCACCATGTAGAAAAAGTAGTGACTATAAAAACATGCAGGCAACAATACAACCATGGGGTAATAAAATAGGCATACAGCGTATCAGGGAGTAAATAATGTCACAAAAATATATCGGGTAATATACAGAGTAAGATTCATTATAATATACAACCCATAGGCATGAGGTGTGAGGATTTGCATAAAATTTATTAAAATTAATAATACACAGGAGAAGTCAATGAGGTGATTGCTCACGAAAATCGACTATTTTCCATATAAGTATATATGACACATACCCCTGTTTCAGAAATCATTGTAATCACAACCTGTTATAAGGGTCAGAGGTAAAAGAGTATGTGAGCTTAAGCACAAAAATGATCATCATAGTGTGACAGGTGTCAGCAGCACAAGCCAGAGAAAAATGCCTCTTACCCACATGCTGTTTAAGCCTAAGTATTTCACCGGAGCCCCGATGTGTGTTTCGCTGTGGCTTACTTTGAGGGGGGCAGTTGAGTATTGACATGTGGAGAGCACCCTTGGCCATCACTAGTACCTCTTAGTAACAATCCTAATGGCATGCCCCTACTAATAACACTCCTAGTGGCACGCCCCTCCTAATAACACACCTAGTGGCACATGCATCCTAATAACCCTCCTAGTAGCAGGTCCTTCCTATTTACACTCCTAGTGGAACGTTCCTCTTAATAACGCTCTCAGTGGCACATCCCTCTTAGTAAATCCACTAGTGGCAGGTCCCTCCTAATAACTCTACTAGTAGCAGGTCCCTAGTAATAAGACTCTTAGGCCTGTTTCACACATCAGTTTTTTCTGTCAGTCCAAATCCGCCAAAATAGCGGAAAACGGATCAGCAGGCGGACTGACAGAAACATGTGCCAGCGGATCGGCGGATGTACGGATCTGCCGATCTTGCAAATTTAAAGGAACCGTGCCTGGTTAAAAAATTTTTAAAAAAATACCGGTGATGTAGTGTTCTCCATGGCGCTGCCGAGATCTCGCGGGAGCCAGGGTGGGAGAAATGGCGCGGCTGAGATCTCGCGGGAGCCGGGACCAGGGGACATGAGCAGGTGTGATGGAACGCAGGAGGGATAACGTGGGGATTATTGCAGGGTGTTAGCGCCAACCATCGAGCGATGTGGGGAGCAGACATCGTGGGAAGTGAGCGGTCATTATCGCGGGATGTGTGGAGCGATCGCGCGATGTGAGTAACAATCAACGAGCGATGTGGGGAGCAGGGATGCCATCATCGCAGGAAGTGAGAAGCTGCGGTGACCATGGATGAGAGAGAGAGAGAGAGAGAAAGAGATATTTTTCTACCGGCAGCCTGACAGAATTGGGGGTTAAATCACTACATGGCGGATCCGCGGCCAGAAAAAACGTTGCATGGCCCGTCCGGTCATGTCAGCGTACGCCAAAATCTTGGTGGATCCGCTGACATGCGAATGTAACGGACGACCATCAGTCAAAATCTGCCAATAATGCTAGTCAATGGGGGAAAAAAAGGATCCGCCAAGAAAAACGGCGGATCCGTTTTTTCTCCAAAACGGCAGATTTTGACTGATGGTCAAAAACGGATGAGTGAAACAGGCCTTAGTGGCAGGTCACTCCTAATAACACTTCTATTGACAGGTCCCTCCAAATAACACTCCTTGAGGCACATCCCTCCTAATAACACTCCTTTAACTTTGATATCTACTTAAATGGAATCTGTCACCCCATTTTTGTCATATCAGATGCAGCCACCGCCATTAGGGGCTTATCTACAGCATTCTGCAATGCTGTAGATAAGCCCCCGATGTAACCTGAAAGAGAAGAAAAACACTTTAGATTATACTCACCGGAGGGGGCGGTCCGGTCCGATGGGTGTCGCGGTCCGGTCCAACTCCTCCCATCTTCATACGATGCCATCCTCTTCTTCCCTTCCTGTAGTAGCTCCAGCGCAGGCGCACTGCTCTGCCCTGTTGATGGCAGAGCAGAATACTGCAGTGCGCAGTCACCAGACCTCTCCCGACGTCTGCTTACTGGAGGACTCTGCTCTGCCTGCAACAGGGCAGAGCAGTGCGCCTGCACTGGAGCTACTACAGGAAGGGAAGAAGAGGACGGCATCGTATGAAGATGGGAGGTGTTGGACCGGAACGCGACACCCATCAGGCCGGACCGCCCCCTCCGGTGAGTATAATCTAACGTGTTTTTCTTATCTTTCTGGTTACATCAGGGGCTTATCTACAGCATTACAGAATGCTGTAGATAAACCCCTGATATCAATGCTGGCAGCTCATAGGGAAATAAAAGGGTGACAGATTCCCTTTAAGGCTGATTTCACATTAGCGCATTTTCAGCGCGCGCACGGCCGGGGGTAGCTCCGCCCCCGAGCCGGCTCTCTGCCCGGCGTGCCCACCCCTTGCTTGTAGCGCCGCCTACTAGCGGACAGCGGCGCCTGCGATCGGCGCACCCTATCTTTAGCATAGGGTGCGCAGATCGTGCGCAGGCCGTGCGCTAGTTGCGCTTTGACCTGCGCTGCGCACTTTTGACGGTGCGCCGTGCGCGCCAAAATCCGAAAAGTTTGATTTTGGCGCGCACGGCGCACCGTCAAAAGTGCGCAGCACAGGTCAAAGCGCAACTAGCGCACGGCCTGCGCACGATCTGCGCACCCTATGCTAAAGATAGGGTGCGCCGATCGCAGGCGCCGCTGTCCGCTAGTAGGCGGCGCTACAAGCAAGGGGCGGGCACGCCGGGCAGAGAGCCGGCTCGGGGGCGGAGCTACCCCCGGCCGTGCGCGCGCTGAAAATGCGCTAATGTGAAACCAGCCTAAGGAAGGTGAACCCCATACGCTCAAAACTACCTCTGCCCTCATTCTCCCCTCTACTGCTCAGGTATCCTTGTTTTGGCTCTAGCGGTGACATCAAGTCAATGACACCGATGAAGCCAAACACTGAGCTCAGCGACTGTGCTGAGATAGACGGCGTGAACCGCTGATCTGCTCAGTGATTACCTGCAGCACGGATGCACGTTGTTGAAGTGACATCACCCCTACAACCTAAACACCGAGATTCAAACAATGGTGGGAAGTAGGCTCTGGTGCCGAGGAAGGGGGAGTGATGGTTTTCTTTGTTATTTTTGGTATTTTAGAGCCATTGGGTAGACTTTTCTGAAACTGGAAAACCCCTTTAACTATATTAGCATACCTTTATAAATTATCAATAAAAAAATCATATAGTTTAAAAATTCTAGTATCAGACAGAAGATTATTCAATGGACTCTCTTGATTGCAGAACAATTTGGTCAGTAAACGCTGCAGGTTGGACGCTGCATACATTTGGATACACAAGGTTTGTGTTATACATCGTACATCCTCCTCTAAAAGCAGCAACCAGAGCTACAGCACTGTAGCTCTGATCACTGCTGTTTAACCACATGAATTTGTCATTTCGGGCACTGTTCGCACCAGGGTGTCCGGCAGACAGCGGTAATACCCCATCCTACCACTTTGTTCTCAGCGGCGCTGGTTGGTCTTCTGATCCGGCTTGGATTGGGTTAACCAGGTTGTCATTCTGGCTGAGGGCTTAGCCACGCCCTCTGTCTTTAAATTGTCCTGCGTGACTATGGGTGTCGTCGACTATAGCTCTTGACTTGTGCGAGCGATACTTGTGGTCTAAGGAGCATACTGTGTCTGGTGTAGTATATTCCGTTGTTGCCATTTTGTCTCCCTGTGTTGTATTTTTTGGTTGCCCTTGCACATTATTGTATTCTCCTATGTGTACGCGGTGTGATGCATTTCCTTTATCCCTGTCCATACTTATTTGTGGGGTCTGGTGTTTGGTCTCCTCACTGGGTGGAGGGTGGTGGGTTCAGCTTAGGGCTGGACAGGAGACAAGGACAGGATGGAGGCCCAGGCAGGCACACCTTCAGTGTAAACCCTGGGTTGAGGGACATCGCAGGAACCCCGGGGTTTTAGCCTATAGTTTCCTAGGCTTCCCATGACAGAATTCTGCTTTGAATCTCTAAAAGTGACACTTAACATTTAAAGAATGCCTTTTCAAGATCCTACAAATGCAATTGTGGGGTTCTGATGGTAACTGGTGGCCTGCTGAAAGCCTTCATGGCACTCATGTGTAGCCCAGTCACAAACTGGGATTCATAGGAGACTATTATTTTCCTATTTGCTGCAATACTATTATTAATATAATGTTCACAGGACAATTTTTCCTGTAAATCATGCTGTCAAAACTGCATGGTCTCCCACAACATAAAATGTCTAATAAAGTGAAGTAAACTCCATAATAAGACCCTAAATACTATGATATTGCAATAAATAGATTAAGTGATCTCAGGTTCAGTTCCCCTAAGGAAACTAAAAAATAAAGTAAAAAAAAGTAATAAAATAAAAATAAAATATCGATATACCTTAAAATTCAAATCAACCCTTTCTCCCAATTTAAAAATGAAAAAACTAAAAGAATAAATATTGCTGTGTTTTTATTGGTACAATCTACATACAGTAAATATCAAATTATTTATAAGGCAACCTATGTACCCCAAAGTGTTGCCAATAAAAACAACTCGGCATAAAAAAACAAGCCTTCATTAACCCCTTCACGACCCATGACGCCTACATAGGCGTCATGAAAAGTCGTGCCCAAACCACCCATGAAGCCCCCGTAGGCATCATGCTATAAATTGCATTCCTGTGGGTCGGGTGACCGGGGTCACTGAAAGGTCACCCGTCCCGCACACAGAGGACACTCTATGGTTAATCCCAGGGGGCGTGGCTTAGCCCCCACGTGCCTATGATCGCTCTGATTGGCTGTTAAAAGTTAAACAGCCAATCAGAGCGATTTGTAATATTTCACCAATGAAATTTGGTGAAATATTACAATCCAGCCATGGCCGATGGCTGGACACTGACACCTGACCCCCCCACACGGACTGGCGGGGCGATCGGCCACCGACGGACGGCAGCGATTAGTCGCCTCCATCATCATCTGCTCCCCCTCCCCTTCCTTTCGCTCCCCCCCACCTTTCGATTCCCCCCCAGGGACCTCCGATGTCCTGCTGTGGCTCCCGGTGTCCCGCCATCCGGATCATGGGCGCCGCATAGTACAAGATGGCGGTGCCCATTAATTTGCCGGCTGCCCATTAATTGGTACAACCCCCATTTATCACCCCCATAGCCAGGCACAAATAATAAAATTATTTTGTCTTTTTTTCCATTTAGGGTTAGAATTAGGGTTAGGGTTGGAATTAGGGTTATAGATAGGGTTAAGGTTAGGGTTAGAAATAGAGTTAGGGTTAGAATTAGGGTTAGAAATAGGGTTAAGGTTGGAATTAGGGTTAGGGTTGGAATTAGGGTGAGGGGTGGAATTAGGGTTAGGGTTGGAATTAGGGTTAGGGTTGGAATTAGGGTTAGGTCTGGAATTAGGGTTAAGATTTGGGTTAGGGGTGGGTTGGGGTTGGGATTAGGGTTAGGGGTAGAGTTGGTATTAGGTTTAGGGGTGTGTTGGGGTTAGGGTTATTATTAGGGTTGGGTTAGGGTTAGGGGTGTGTTGGAGTTAGAGTTGGAGTTAGAATTGAGGGGTTTCGACTGTTTAGGCACATCACGGGGTCTCCGAACGCGACATGGCGCCACGATTTATTCCAGCTAATTTTGCGTTGAAAATGTCAAACAGCGCACCCTCCATTCTGAGCCCCGACGTGTGCCCAAACAGTGGTTTACCCTCACATATGGGGTATCAGCGTACTTAGCAAAAATTGCACAACAACATTGGAGGTCTAATTTCTCCTGTTACACTTGTGAAAATAAAAAATTGCAGCTAAAAAAATGATTTTTGTGAAAAAAATGATTTTTTATTTTCACCGTTCTGCATTATAAACTTCTGTGAAGCACTTGGGGGTTCAAAGTGCTCACCACACATCTAGATAAGTTCCTTGGGTTGTCTAGTTTCCAAAATGCGGTCAGTTGTGGGGGGTTTCCACTGTTTAGGCACAATAGAGGCTCTGCAAACGTAACATGACGCCCACAGACCATTCCATCAAATCGGGATTTCAAAACGTCACTACTTCCATTGCGAGCAGCGACGTGTGCCAAACAGTGGTCCCCCCCCACATATGGGGTGCCAGCGTACTCAGGACAAACTGGACAACAACTTTTGAGGTCCAATTTCTCCTGTTACCATTGTGATAATAAAAAATAGCAGACTAAAAAATCATGTTTTGAGGAAAAAAAATTATTTTTATTTTCACGGCTCTGCGTTATACACTTCTGCAAAGCATCTGGGGGTTCAAAGTGCTCACTATGCATCTAGATAAGTTCCTTAGGGGGTCTAGTTTCCAAAATGGGGTCATTTGTGGGGGGAGCTCCAAAGTGTAGGCAGACAGGGCCTCTCCAAACACGACATGGTGTCCGCTAACGATTGGAACTAATTTTCCATTCAAAAAGTTAAATGGCGCTCCTTCCCTTATGAGCCCTGCTGTGTGGTGCCCAAACAGTGGTTCCGCCCCACATATGGGGTACCAGCGTACTCAGAACAAACTGAACAACAACTTTAGGGGTCCAATTTATCCTTGTGAAAATAAAAATAGCCGGCTAAAAAATGATTTTTGAGGAAACAAAAATGATTTTTTATTTTCACTGCTCTGCGTTATAAACTTCTGTGAAGCACTTAGGGGTTCAAAGTGCTCACCACACATCTAGATAAGTTTCTTGTGGGGTCTAGTTTCCAAAATGGGGTCACTTGTGGGGGACCTCCAATGTTTAGGTACACAGGGGCTCTCCAAACACAACATGGTGTGCGCTAACGATTGGAGCTAATTTTCCATTCAAAAAGTCAAATGGTGCTCCTTCCCTTCTGGGCCCAAACAGTGGTTTATGACCACATATGAGGTATTGGTGTACTCAGGAGAAATTGCCCAACACATTTTAGGATACATTTTATCCTGTAGCCCATGTGAAAATGAAAAAACTGAGGCTAAAATAAAATGTTTGCGAAAAAAAGTCTTTTTTTTTTTACAGATCAATTTGTGAAGCACCTGGGGGTTCAAAGTGCTTACTGTCCATCTAGATAAGTTCCTTGGAGGGTCTAGTTTCCAAAATGGGGTCACTTGTGGGGGAGCTCCAATGTTTAGGCACACAGGGACTCTCCAAACTCGACATGGCAACCGCTAAATATTCCAGCATAATTTCCATTCAAAAAGTCAAATGGTGCTCCTCCCTTCCGGGCCCTGACGTGCGCCCAAACAGTGGTTTATAACCATATATGAGGTATCAGTGTACTGAGGAGAAATTGCCCAACAAATTTTAGGTTCCATTTTATCCTGTTACCCATGTGAATATTAAAAAAAATTGATGCTAAAAGAAAATTTTTGTTGGAAAAATGAAAATGTCCATTTTTTCCTTCCATATTGCTTTAGTTGCTGTGAAGCACCTGAAGGGTTAATAATCATCTTGAATGTAGTTTTGAGTAGCTTGAGGGGTGCAGTTTTAAGAATGGTGTCAGTTTTGGGTATTTTCTGCCATATAGACCCCTCAAAGTGACTTCAAATGTGAGGTGGTCCCGAAAAAAATGGTTTTGTAAATTTTGTTGTAAAAATGAGAAATCGCTGGTCAACTTTAACTTCCTAACAAAAAAAAATTTTGTTTCCAAAATTGTGCTGATGTAAAGTAGACATGTGGGAAATGTTATTTATTAACTATTTTGTGTCACATAATCCTCTGGTTTAACGGAAAAAAAATTCAAAATGTGAAAATTGCGAAATTTTCAAAATTTTTGACAAATTTCCATTTTTTTACAAATAAATGCAAAAATTATCGACCTAAATTTACACTATCATGAAGCCCAATATGTCACGAAAAAACAGTCTCAGAATCGCTAGGATCCGTTGACGCGTTCCTGAGTTATTACCTCATAAAGGGACACTGGTCAGAATTGCCAAAAATGGCCAGGTCATTAAGGTCAAAATAGGCTGGGTCATGAAGGGGTTAAGTTATCGCTCTTTTTTATCTTACAAAGTTCTGAACTTTTGTTAACCTCTAAAATAAAAATAAACCTATACAAATTTGGTACTTTTGTGTTTGTGCTGCCCTGGAGAATCAGGTCATTTTTACAATGAATGCTGTGAAAGCAAACTCCCCAAAAAACAATGGCGGAATTGTGTTTTTTTCAACATTCAATGCACTTGGAATTTTTCTTTGCGTTTCTCACTACAACTCATCTCATGAAACCAAGCATATCACTATTTCAAGGGAAAAATGTTAAAAATGTACAGCTCTTGGAAAAAAACAAATAATGTAAAGTTACTCAGCATTATATATAATGGATCCATATACTGTAGAAACGGTACATTAATGATCCAAGGTAAACCACATAATGTTCATCCATACAACAACGTTACGGTGCTTTTGTTTTACAGAAAAATAACGCGGATAATGCGAGGGAGGCTACTCTTGAAACTGAAGGATTCAATTAAACATTTCCTTAAATGTGTCAATTCAGCATCAGTGCCGTTTATGACGTCATGAATTTTATTATTTTTTTTTTACCTTCATTTCAATGTGATGACGACTTCCATGTCTCAGGGTTTCTGATCTTAAGGCTGCCATACATATTAGATGAATGTCGACTGAACCTGCTAATTTTGGACATACACTCCAGCCGTTTATGTATATGGTAGTGGCCCAACTTTGCTTGACATCAAAAGTCATAAGAAAGAAGTATTGGGCATGTTGGATGTCAGCATGCCCCATCTTTTTTCCTCAAGGAAGATAAGCCAACACAAGAGTTCATGTGGACGGTGGGTCATCAGGAATAGGTGGCGGAAAGAATGAAGGTTCAGCTGAAAGTTACCAAAGGAGGATGACCAACACTATGAAACATTTTACTCACTTAAATTGAAATCAGATAATATGAGTTTTTTTTAATTCTGTGAACAGATGTCCCTTAGGATGTACCATATTTAATTTTAAGCTTGCCATATTATACCATATTTATAGCTGTTTTCTTATAGTTATCCCTTCTTTTAAAATGAATGTAAATGTAAAAGGGGTTTTTCCATCTGACATATCAAAAGGATAAACCAGAAATGTATGATGGCTGCAGGCCCCACCACTGGGACTTAAAGAGAACCTATGGTGGGGCTGCGTTATTAATAGGCTGTAAGCCAGATGTTCTGCATCCTTTGTGTGTGAACAGTGCCGCATACAGATAGTATTTGTTTGCACTGGTGTACCAAATAGCCAGTCCCTGATTGTAGGTTGGCTGTCTCATCGGTATTACTGCACCTGTGTAGTCGCCACCTTTATTTGGGTCCGCTGCACCCTTATAGTGCATTTGTCTTTAGCCCTAGACAGTTAAGCTTCTTTCCCTGTTTTTTGGTGTGTTTTTACTATATGGAGGACTATGAGGGTGCATTATAATGTATGGAGGACCAAAAAATTCATAATAGAAGGAGCGTAGATACAGTGGGGCAAAAAAGTATTTAGTCAGTCAGCAATAGTGCAAGTTCCACCACTTAAAAAGATGAGAGGCGTCTGTAATTTACATCATAGGTAGACCTCAACTATGGGAGACAAACTGAGAAACAAAAATCCAGAAAATCACATTGTCTGTTTTTTTTTCATTTTATTTGCATATTATGGTGGAAAATAAGTATTTGGTCAGAAACAAAATTTCATCTCAATACTTTGTGATATATCCTTTGTTGGCAATGACAGAGGTCAAACGATTTCTGTAAGTCTTCACAAGGTTGCCACACACTGTTGTTGGTATGTTGGCCCATTCCTCCATGCAGATCTCCTCTAGAGCAGTGATGTTTTTGGCTTTTCGCTTGGCAACACGGACTTTCAACTCCCTCCAAAGGTTTTCTATAGGGTTGAGATCTGGAGACTGGCTAGGCCACTCCAGGACCTTGAAATGCTTCTTACGAAGCCACTCCTTCGTTGCCCTGGCGGTATGCTTTGGATCATTGTCATGTTGAAAGACCCAGCCACGTTTCATCTTCAATGCCCTTGCTGATGGAAGGAGGTTTGCACTCAAAATCTCACGATACATGGCCCCATTCATTCTTTCATGTACCCGGATCAGTCGTCCTGGCCCCTTTGCAGAGAAACAGCCCCAAAGCATGATGTTTCCACCACCATGCTTTACAGTAGGTATGGTGTTTGATGGATGCAACTCAGTATTCTTTTTCCTCCAAACACGACAAGTTGTGTTTCTACCAAACAGCTCCAGTTTGGTTTCATCAGACCATAGGACATTCTCCCAAAACTCCTCTGGATCATCCAAATGCTCTCTAGCAAACTTCAGACGGGCCCGGACATGTACAGGCTTAAGCAGTGGGACACGTCTGGCACTGCAGGATCTGAGTCCATGGTGGCGTAGTGTGTTACTTATGGTAGGCCTTGTTACATTGGTCCCAGCTCTCTGCAGTTCATTCACTAGGTCCCCCCGCGTGGTTCTGGGATTTTGCTCACCGTTCTTGTGATCATTCTGACCCCACGGGGTGGGATTTTGCGTGGAGCACCAGATCGAGGGAGATTATCAGTGGTCTTGTATGTCTTCCATTTTCTAATTATTGCTCCCACAGTTGATTTCTTCACTCCAAGCTGGTTGGCTATTGCAGATTCAGTCTTCCCAGCCTGGTGCAGGGCTACAATTTTGTTTCTGGTGTCCTTTGACAGCTCTTTGGTCTTCACCATAGTGGAGTTTGGAGTCAGACTGTTTGAGGGTGTGCACAGGTGTCTTTTTATACTGATAACAAGTTTAAACAGGTGCCATTACTACAGGTAATGAGTGGAGGAAAGAGGAGACTCTTAAAGAAGAAGTTACAGGTCTGTGAGAGCCAGAAATCTTGTTTGCTTGTTTCTGACCAAATACTTATTTTCCACCATAATATGCAAATAAAATGAAAAAAAAACAGACAATGTGATTTTCTGGATTTTTTTTTCTCAGTTTGTCTCCCATAGTTGAGGTCTACCTATGATGTAAATTACAGACGCCTCTCATGTTTTTAAGTGGTGGAACTTGCACTATTGCTGACTGACTAAATACTTTTTTGCCCCACTGTACCTGGCACTTTATGGTTTTCTACAGATTCTATACTGATACTTCCCCTCATATTATTTTTTTTCTTACTAGGGATCTAGATCCTGGATGGAAGACTGAGGAATTTAGCGAGCAATGTGATTGTTTAGTATTAATTATTTAATATGTCTGTACATATTCTAAAATATATGAATAAAAAAATGTTCAAAAAATATTAGGCACCCAAAAGAATTTAAGAAAAAAATCGATTTTAGTGTGGAAAAGTAGGAAAGCATTAAAAAAATTTGTATTAATCTGATATTGCTGTAATTGTTCTGACCTAAAGAATAAAGCTGTCTAATCACTTATATCGCACGGTGAATATCATGAAAAAAATAAATAAAAACCAACTTTTAAATTTATCCTGCGCTCTATGCTGAGAATGATGTGAGTTGTAGTTCCACAAAACCTGGAATGTCCATAGTTCCTGCAGCTACAAAATGTGTGAAAATGTGAAACAATGGGAATGTTTTCTCTCACAGACAATGACTCCTGCTCTTACATGTCATTTGTGTATTGTTAGATGTATCACCAGCAAAGAAACACTCAATGTTCTTGTTTTAAATGCATTTTACTTTTGGGAACTTTCCCTTACTCGCCTGGCTCCTCCAGCCTTGAGGCTGACCAATGTGAAATGCAGATTATTACTACTTGTTATCAATATTAATTAACAGCTGTGGAGATTTCACTCATGGTCATTTGTGACATCATCAAATACAGGAGGCCATTGTTACCTCACAGCATGATGTCACAATGACTGTGGGTCTATATAAACGGGTGTTCAGGGGGCAAAGGCTCATTTCAGAAGATGAAGACGAGGAGAGCGGAGGATACAGGATGGAGGATACAGGTAAATAAGAAACCTTACAGGGATTTCTCAGTGAACTTACCTCCAACACGGACCCTCAGCATCTACAGATTGTGGCTGTAAGGTGCTGGATTTCTTCAGTCCTTGCTGGTAGAATCTCTACACTTGGGTGAAGAAGGTTCTTTGTGAGGTCACACAGCGGAATGTTGGGCACTGAAAGTTCTATGCAGAAAACATGGGGACATCAGAGAGGTCAGCAAAAAGATGGCACCTCCAATGGAGACAATACAGTAGTTACTACGGTCAGTGGCTGGCAGATTGTTGGTGGGGGTTCTGTCACTTTAATTTAAGATTATTGGGGGCAAAAAGTCTACCATTGTGCCCCTACCTGGGAGAGAGGTTGGTGTACATACATTGGGGGAAATATATTTATTTATATACTTTCTATTTATTTTACTATTTTATTTTACTGTTTATGTTACTTATATATAAAAGCATTTGAAGCAATTTTTTTTTTCAAATCATATTTATTACACCATTTTTAATTGCCTACATCAAAACTTAAAATTCGCAGTAACAGGAACGTGGATACCTGACACTTTATGCTTTTCTACAGGTTTTATACTGATACTTCCACTTATATGTTTTTTTCTTTCTAGGGAGAGAATCTGGATCCTGGAAGACTGAAGAATCTAAAGCGATCAATGGGATTGTGTAGTATTAATCATTTAATATGTCTGTGCATACTGTACATATTTTCATGCCTTAGCACTATAGAGTGCAACTTTATTTGTTTTCTAACTGTATACGGTCCTGATAGGACGGTTATATGTCTGTATATTAAGGGGTAGTGTTTGTAGGGGGGTAGCGTTCTGTTTTTTTAACAGGGGAGATGAACATAGTCAGGCTATGAGCTCCAGGAAGATCTGCAATCCGGAAACGAGTCTCCATATTGAGTATCATTGCTCTATACATATCAGTTAGTTAGTTGTTGTACGGCCTTGGTCCAGGGTTCTCGAACTGATCGCCTTTTCCCGGGGTCAAGAAGGAATTTTTTCCCTGTAACACAAATGTGTGCAGGTTTTTTGCCTTCTTCTGGATCATTGGCTTTAGGTAGGTGTAAAGATTGTAATTAATAAAATATGTTTAAAATCAATGATCTGTGTCCTTATATCTTTATTTCATATTCAGGTATTTGTATATGTTAGTTCTCATTTATGATCCATGACTATGAAGGTATACAGAAATACAAGGGTGGTAATTATGTGTCTCCTAATGTAATGTCTGTATTTATAATGCATACAAAGAGCCATAGATAAAATATCTGAAGTAGTGGAAATTATTATCCTCATAGAAAATAATTGCGGTCTTGACTCAAATATCGAGTATAATGGAAGTCAATAAGAAACTCAAGCGTTTTTTGGAAAGTTCCTAACAGGAGAGCTGGTGGGGCAGGAAAATCACTGAAAAATGGATAAAAACTATGCTCAAATGGAATGGGAACACCACGTGGAAGACGCCAGGATGCATCTCTAACTCCAAGATCTCTGCTGGAAACTAAGTAAATAATTTTTAATGATGTGGGGGTCCTCATTATTTTTTAAAACCAGCCAAGGCAACGTAGACAGCTGAGGGCTCATATTATCACAATGGGAAGGCCATGATCATTTATCACTTCCCAGTCTAAAAAAACCCTGCAGCCTCTCCAGGATTGGTACATCACAGTAAATGTGCCAATTCTAAGGCTTTGCCCATTTCCTCCGGATTGGGGGAAGTTATGGGGGTGTCTTATAAACACCAGGATGCATCTCTAACTCCAAGATTAGAGATGAGCGACTTTTTTTGGGTCAAGTCAGGTTTCATGAACGAAATCGGCCGATTATCGTGAAAAGTCGAAGGCCGACTGAAACACGAAACCCAATGCAAGTCAATGGGGAAGCAAAGTCGGCAGGGAGTGGAGGACATTAAACACACTTACAGTGCCCATTTGAATGGCAAAAACATCAATTTTTATTACTGAAGCTTGTCAACCTTAATTTACTTCATAATAATAGTTACGCACTGAAAAATGGGGGTTATTTGGCTAAAGTTGTGGAGGGGTAGGGCTGGCTCCAGGTTTTCATGTGCCCTGGGCCAAAGAGCGCCCCTTTAACACATACCAAAACTCATGATGCTCCGATTCGGTAGAGAAATAGCGGTATAGTACAATGAAAAATACTTCACTTTTTACATCTCATGACTGATATCGATTTTAAATTCTCCAATAGCTCCAAAAACGGACAGTATATTTCTCCATACAAAATCATTGGTCCCATATAATGTTTGAAACAGTATATGATGAGCTCCACATAATGCTACAGTATATGTTGGTCCCCATGGATGAAGCTCCACTGTCTTATGGGTCCAAATAATGCTCCATATATAATGGGCCCCATTTCTAATGCTCCAGTGTCTGATGTCCACCTTTGGAATGCTCCAGTGTATGGTGGGCCCCATCTATCATTCTCCAGAGTATAGTGCTCCCCAAAAATTGCTCTCCCAACATTGAAAACAATTAAATAAGTCTCCTCGCTAGGGAATCCCTGTACAAGTCTGGACTCCTCGTCGTCCCCATCTTCCATCTCACTGCACTTGGCTGTTTAGGCAGAGGGCGTACAGACGTGATGTCATTGCGCTCCCTGATCAGCATATCACTGTCAGGACACGCGGAAGACGTCATGGCGGTGGAGCAGGGAGACGTAAGTATTTCAACTTTGCAAGTGCTGTGATCCGGAGCAAGCAGGGGGGCCCACTCGTTGGCGACAGCACTGGCACAGGGCCCCTCATAGTACGGCGGTGTGTCTGACGGCGGGTGGGCCCTCCCACCGGCAGAGACACTTTTGCGTACTATGAGGGGCCCTGTGCCAGCGCCGTCGCCCATGAGTATGCCCCCCACCTGCTCAAGGAACCTGAACTTTCATCTGCACCTTCCTCTTTGTCACCTTGTAAGGTGGTATAGTATGCGGGAAGGGGAACCTGAATTTCCTCAGGGTCAGATTCTGGCTGTGTAGAGTGTGAGGGGAATGTAGTGGTCTGGGTCAATGTACCAGCAGAATCATCTAGCAGTGGCTGGGCATCAGTGCACTTGTGGCGTCCCCAGGAGTACGGTCACCACAGTGGCATTACCTTCCTCCTAGGGAGTGTGATGTCATGCTTGGGAGCAACGAAGGATCTCTCTAGCAGTACAACCAACACACAACACATTTCCCACTCCAGGCCAGCAGGGAGACCTCTGAACCTGACTGCTGAGGAGCTGCTCTCTGTGTTCGGGAGGAGGTAAGTTAGGGCACTCTGTGCAGGGAAGGGGAAGTGTGTGGACGTGAGAAGGGGAGCTGGAGGATGAGCAGAGTTAAGGCTCACTCCTAGCTGGAGCGCATGGTCCGGATTCCGGTCTCCGAGTTTGTAGGGACACTGACGTTCCTGCAGCAGAAGCCGGAGGAAGTAGCATCTGTAAATGCTCTGTACCCAACTAAGGCTCAGAGGCCCCAGCATCGACGTGTTGGAGCCAGAAGGAAAAGGCTATGGCTGCCTGCCATACGAGAAAGTTCCAAAAGAGAGTCAACAGGGGGAAATTCATTGAACTCAGCACTGCGAGTACCTCAGATAAGCGCTAGAACGGAGGCCACACTACCTATCTGCAGAGAGAGAATTCGAAATTGGCTTCCAGGCTGACCAGCTCCTTCTCCATCTGTACTCTGGGTCCTGGACAGCACTTACCAAGTACAGGTAAAGGAACTGCACAACTGTGTCTGTCATCTTTCTCCTGCGCCTGGCGCACGGCTCTGCTACATCCTGCACTGCACACCATCTACCAACTCTTTCATCTGCCCTGCGACTATGCCCCTACCTGGGCAGGGCTTCTACATCTTAGCTGCACCACAACATCTGTCCCAGAGAAGTGACACTGCAGAGCTGGTCAATCTAATCAGAAACCACAGGTGGTGTCACGTATCATTCACCTATAAACATAATTCACCCATTTGCATGGACGCCCAGGGCCACGGAACGGGTCACCACCACCGTGACACATCCCTGTGAGACACCGGCCCAGTACCGATAAACCCCACTGCCCTGGCTGGCCACCCACACTCCATGTCTGATTCATCTTGGACTTGGGAATTCACGATTTGATTTGATAACCCAGGCATGGCATGATAGAAAGAGCTACATGGACTAATGTGAAGTGTGGCCTGCTGCATCATTCACTTTTGGTGGGGGTGAAGGACACAAGGAAAGGGGTTCTTCCTGACCAGGAGCCAGCACTTGACAACAGGAGTAACTCATAGACACTCACACACTCAGGATGGATCACACCACAATATAACAAGAAGATCCGTAAGAAATAATCACACATGTGGGACAATGTTCCAGGTGTCAATGATACACTTAGAGTGTTGGTTGGAGGAGGACTTCCTGGCAGAAAGGGTACAGTATCACCAGATACCAGGCATATATAGCATAGTTTAAACATTAACAATGTACTTCTATATATCAGGAGTAGTGTTGAGCCACCCCGCTAGTGTTTCGGTTCGTCGCACAGGAGGCAAGTTCGTCGAATGTTCGTCGAACATTCGAAGAACACCGTCGAACCCCATTGAAAACAATGGCAGGCAAATACAAACACATAGAAAACAATTACAAAACACCTTTAAAGGTGTCCCAAAGCAGACAAAATGCTCAGAAGACAAAAATAACATATGGAAAAGGGCAACTACATTTAGAAAAGAGGTGGAGGAGTAAAAGGAGGAGGTGGAGGAGACACAGATATAGGCTTGTCATGCCCTTATGAAGTCAAGAAAGGCTGGATTAAAAAACTTAAAATACAAACCAAAAAAAAAAAAATTCTGAAATCGAACACGCGATCATATACCATCAGACTTCCCACCAATAAATTATGCCAACTGCCGATGGGGCGGCGCTATTCCCACGAACCTCCAAACTGCGTCCATGAAGGCAAAGTGTTTGGCTTCCTTGGGCTGTATGATTGCAAATGCAAAGCTGAACCTTAAAGGATTGTCCAAAAGGGCACCACCAGGAGTGGAGCCTGTGGCTTAATTGGACTCCACCCGGGAAACCACAACCATACAAGCTACAGAAAAGATGGACAGATTGCAAGCTTTGTCGATTCTGTGTGTGGTGTGGTATGTCAGTTTGTAGTTGTGCTAGCGATTTCTCAGCTTCATTCCGTTAACGACCGAGACTCCGACATGCCCCCGCGGTACGCGTCAAGCTTACTAGAGGGATACGCGAGTCTCTGGCACGCGAGATCGAGCAATAACAGGTCTATCATGCCCTTACATCTCCGGGGCTGCATGCGCGCTACACTGAAAGGACCAGCTTTTGTCGCTTACAGGTGCTGATAACCCACTGAACACCGTTAGTGATGGGGATCTGGGATTCCAATTATTCCCCGCGAACGATGATTTCCCAGTAAGTGCAGGTCAACCGCAATTATGGAATTAGGCCTAACCAGCATTCCTGACAAAATGAAACAGCTTAACAGCTCGGCAGCCGTTCTCAGGCCCAGTATGGATTCGACAACATTGTAGAAAGTTGATAAAGGGTACAGTTTCACCTGATAACACGTATATATGTAGCATAGTTTACACATTAAAAACCTATGTCTATAGATCAGGAGGCAGGCTCAGACGGGCTCAGGCCCAGTATGGATTAGACGTGATTGGACAAAGGTGAGAAAGGGTAACATATCACCGGATTACAGCTATGTATAGCATAGTTTACACATTAAAAGCCTATGTCTATAGATCAGGAGGCTGGCTCAGATGGTCTCAGGCCCAGTATGGATTAGACGTGATTAGACAAAGGTGAGAAAGGGTACATTATCACTGGATAGCAGGTATTTATAACATAGTTTAAACATTTAAAATCTTCGTGTTCTCAGTATGGATTAGACAACAATCTAAAAAGCAGAAAAAAGAAAATGTTTTTGAAGCGTACACCAGTATACACTTTTGGTGGTATTTTTAAATCTTCATATATATTTCTGTCTCAGTAAGACAGTACAGCCTCTCCGCAATAGGAAATGAGATGCATACAATTACTGACAAAGTCTAGTGATTGCAGAAATCTAGGAATTAATTATCATGGGAAAAACTTCCGTCACAATTCTCAGAGGCGATGCTGACCCTCAATTAATTTGTGTGGAGACAGCGAAAACATAACTTTGTGAAGAAAGTGTTGCTGTATCGCAGTACCGTTGGGAGGTTTACAAAATGGCATATGTTGATCTGGGACATTCAGCTGCTGCTAAAGGCGAAATTGGTCAAGTCCGAGGAAGAGGAGGACCAAAGCAAGCCATTTTTCTGGCAACCTATGTGTCATCAGGGTAAGGTGGGACAAAATCCTTGGAAACCCATGCATGGTTCATTTTAATGAAGGTTAGATCATCCACATTTTGGGTTGACAGACGTGTCCTTTTTTCTGGCAGGATTGATCCAACTGCACTGAAGACTCTTTCTGATAGCACACTTGCAGCTGGGCAAGCGAGCTCCTGTAAGGCATATTGTACCAATTCAGGCCAGGTATCCAGTTTAGCGGCCCAATAGTCAAATGGGAATGACCAATGAGGGGGAACATCGATATGGGATGAGAAGTAGTTTGTAACCATAGTTGACAACTGCTGTCTCCTGTCACTTTCAATCGATGTAGTATTACCAGTCGTGTGAGCGGGACTTGAAAAATCAGTCCACAACATGGTCATGAAACCCCTGTCTCCAATGCCACTTCTGATGTGTGCACCACGAACACCTCTTCCAAGCTGGCCCCGGCCCCTACGGCTCGTGTGAGAACCATCACCGCTGCTGTGTGCTGGGAATGCCTCAACCAACCGGTTTACCAGAGTTGCTTGTTAGCCAATATTAGGTCAAGGTTCTACTGTGGCATTATGTTTTGGAATTTGCCTTTATAGCGTGGATCCAGGATGCTGGCCAACCAGTAGTCGTCATCGTTCATTATTTTGGCAATGCGGGGGTCCCTTTTTAGGATCTGCAAGGCATAATCTGACATGTGAGCCAATGTTCCCGGTGTCAATGATGCACTGCGAGTGCTGCGTGGAGGAGCACTTTCTGGCAAATCCACATCCCTCCAGTCACGCACAATCCCTGTACCAGACCTTGCCACGCCAACATTTTCTTTTGCCCCACGAGAAGCATCCTCTTCCCCTAAATAATCATCCCCATCATCATCCTCCTCCTCTTCCTCCTCCACCTCGTCCAGGAGAGGTCCCGGAGCAGACAATGGCTGACTGTCATCAAGGCTTCCCTCCTACTCTTCCTCCTCATCTACATCGGCTGCAGACGCCTGCTTCTTATTGTGCGTCAAAATTTGCATGAGCAGACGCATAAGTGGGATGTTCATGCTTATGATGGCATCGTCTGCGCTTACCAGCCGTGTGCATTCCTCAAAACACTGAAGGACTTTACAGAGGTCTTTCAGCTTCGACCACTGCACACCTGTCAACTCCATGTCTGCCCTCAAAGTGCCTGTCCGTGTATCCTCCCACAAATGCATTATGGCCTGCCTCTGTTCGCACAGCCACTCAACCATGTGCAGGGTGGAGTTCCACCTTGTTGCAACGTCGATAATTAGGCGGTGCTTGGGAAGGTGGAGCCATCGCTGCAGCTTCTGCATACGACTGGAGTGTACCAGCAACCAGCTTATGTGCGAGCACAGTCTTCGAACCTTATGGAGCAGGCCTGTTAACTCCGGATAATTATTGAGGAAGCACTGGTGCACCAGGTTCAAGGTGTGAGCCAAGCAAGGTATGTGTCTGAGTTTTGAAAGGGCTATGGCTGCCACAAAATTCTGGCCGTTATCACTAACTACCTTGCCTGCCTCAAGATGTAGACTGCCCAGCCATGAATCAGTTTGTCGCTGAAAGTAGTCGGCCAGTACCTCCGCGGTGTGTCTGTCGCCCAAACACATCATCTGCAACACAGTCTGCTGACGCTTTCCTCTAGCTGATCGATAGGGGGACACCTCGTGTGCAACACTGGCAGCTGCGGATGGAGTGCTCGTGCGACTGCGCTCTGTGGACGAGCTTTCGCTTCTGGAGGAGGAGGAGGAGGGTGGAACGCCTACAACTAACTGCTTCCTATACCGTGGGCTAGGCAGCACTGTCCCACCACCGCTGTCCCCTGTGGACCCTGCATCCACCACATTAACCCAGTGCACAGTGATGGACACGTAACGGCCCTGGCCATGCCTACTGGACCATGTATCAGTTGTGAGGTGCACCTTTCCACTCACTGATTGCTTGAGTGCATGGACAATGTGGTCTTTCACATGAAGGTGGAGGGCTGGGATGGCTTTGCGAGAAAAGAAGTGGTGACTGGGTAGGTCATAGCGTGGTACTGCATAGGCCATGAGTTCGTGGAAAGCTGCACTTTCAACCAACCGGTAGGGCATCATCTCTAACGAGATTAGTTTGGCAATGTGGGCGTTCAAACCCAGTGTACGCGGATGAGTACTTTCTTGTCCTACTCATAGTCTCTGGTAAGGTGAGTTGGACTTGAGAGCTGCATATGGTGGAACTAGCGGTGGACATGGCGGACTGAGAGAGGGTTGATGATGGTGATGCAGTTGGTGTTCTTTCTGATGGCCTAGATTCAGTCTTTCGTTGATATAACATTGTGATTCCCTGGCCTTTTGACAACACCTCAACATTTGCTGCTGGTGGTGTGCTAACCGGTGGGCTTACATTGGGGGAAACAATGTAGCGTTGCTGACTACCTTCCTTGGGAGCTGTTGCACATGTGGTATGTGAGGTTTGGTAGTCCGTCCATGCTTGCAAGTGCATGGTGGTTAAATGTCTAAGCATGCAACTGGTATTCAAATTTCTCTGATTTTTCCCTCGGCTAAAGGTCTTTGCGCACTTCTTACAGATAACCTTTGCCTGATCATTAGGATTTTGTTCAAAAAAGTGCCATACTGCACTCTTCCTACTATGGAAGACATTTTGAGGCCTTACACGCTGTGCTATTTTGACCGTCTGGTCAAGCTGTCCTGCAACTCTTTTGGTTTTTGTACCCCATTTTTGCACTGCTCCAGGCCTGCCAGATAACGGCTGTTGCGATGACGATGCCTGCTGCGGATGCTCCTCCTCAACTTCTGAGCTAATGGCAGCGGCACCCTCTTCCCCCAATGGATGCCAATCTGGGTCAACAACTGGGTCATCCATCAATATCATGTGCACCTTCCTCTGTGTCACCGTGTATGGTGGTATAGTATACGGGAAGGGGCACCTGAGTTTCATCAGGGTCAGATTCTGGCTCAGTACACTGCGAGGACAATGTAGTGCTCTGAGTGAATGTACCAACAGATAAATCTAGCAGTGGCTGTGCATCAGTGCACTCCATGTCAGATTCATCTTGGACTGGGGAATTCACGATTTGACTTGATAACCCAGGCATGGTATGAGAAAAGAGCTCCATGGAGTAATCTGTAGTGTAGCCTGCAGCATCCTTCACTTTTGGTAGGTGTGAAGGACACAAGGAAAGGTGTTGTTCCTGACCAGGAGCCTCCACTGACGACGCAGTGCTTTTATTTTTTGAAACTTCAGAAGAGGAGGTGATAGAGCTGGAGGCTGTGTCAGCAATGTAAGCCAAAACTTGTTCCTGAAGCTCCGGCTTTAAAAGCAGTTTACCTACTCCCAAAAAAGTGAGCCTACGAGGCCTTGTGGAGCCAGACAATGACGCCGGCTCACCACCTCCTGCCTTAGGTGCTATTGTGCTTTTGCCACAACCAGCAGAAGCACCACCACCAACACCACCATCAGGACCAGCTGGCAACCCCTGCCCACTTCCACGGCCTCTTCCACCATACTTCTTCATTTTTTTAAAAAAGGTACCCAAAATAACAACAGCTACATGGTACTGTAAAACAAGGTAAAGGGTCTATAGAGTATTGGTGAGAATTTGAAGCTCACTGTAAATTGGAGGACGCTGAACTATTGTCTCAGGCCCAGTAGATATTACACCGCAATGTGACAGGCAGAAATTGGCTGGTGTATGAGAAGACAGAAGCTGTATATAGTATTGGTGAGAAATTGAATCTCACTGTAGATTGGAGGAAGCTGAACTATTGTCTCAGGCCCAGTAGATATTACACCGCAATGTGACAGGAAGAAATTGGCTGGTGTATGAAAAGGCAGAAGCTGTATATAGTATTGGTGAGAATTTGAAGCTCACTGTAGATTGGAGGACGCTGAACTATTGTCTCATGCCCAGGACAGATTACACCGCAATGTGACAGGCAGAAATTGCCTAGTGTATGACTAACTACAAGGTGTATATAGAATTGGGCAGAATTGGAATCTCCCTAGAGTGTAGGTCTGTAAGAACGGACAAACTTCTTGACTTTTTCTTACAGAGTCACACACAGATAGCTTCATTTTGACTGCTGAACTATTGTCTCTGGCCCAGAACAGATTACACCGCAATGTGACAGGCAGAAATTGCCTAGTGTATGACTAACTACAAGGTGTATATAGAATTGGGCAGAATTGGAATCTTTCTAGAGTGTAGGTCTGTAAGAACGGACAAACACACAAAGATAGCTTCAATTTGGCCGTGATAACAGCCGGTACACGGTACTGTGTGAGGAACGTACACCGCTGTACAGTGTGTGAAAAAATGAATGCTCAGTAACTCACCAGGACAAAACAATAAAATTTGGATTGCTTTGAAAAAAGCAGTTTGCTCAGCAGTGTGAAAACAGCAATGCAGCCATCAGGGAGCCTTAAAAGGCAGCCTAATAACCAACAGAGCTGATGCACCAAAATATAGCCTCCCCTTGCACTGCACAGTAACTGGTGTGTTGTACAGGCAAAATCGCTAGCAGCAGAAGTAGTTTTTGGTATCTTCTTCACTGCCTAACGCTCTCCCTACAGAATCAGCAGCTCTTTTATACCCCCTGTGACGCCACACATAGCAAGCCAATCACTTGCATGCCCTTCACAAACATGGTGGTAACCGCTGCCTATGTCATCACATTGCCCACAGTGTCCGTTCTTCCTCATTGACTGAAAAAGGGCGCAAAAGCATCTTTTGAAATGCGACTTTGGCGCGATGGTCGCCGACCTCGTGGCCGACTTCACTCTAAGGTCGGGTTTCGTTTCATGAAACCCGACTTTGGCGAAAGTTGGAGACTTTTGAATTTTTTTCGACCCGTTTCGCTCAACTCTATCCAAGATCTCTGCTGGAAAATAAGTAAATAATTTTAAATGATGTGGGGGTCCACATTATTTTTTAAAACCAGCCAAGGCAACGCAGACAGCTGAGGGCTGATATTATCACGATGGGAAGGCCATGATCATTTATCCCTTCCCAGCCTTAAAAAACCCTGCAGCCTCTCCAGGATTGGTACACCACAGTAAATGTGCCAATTCTAGGGCTTTGCCCGTTTCTTCCAGATTGGGGGAAGTTATGGGGGTGTTTTATAAACACCTCACCATTACTAACCCCTGGGCTTCACCTGACATTACACAGCTGAGATCAACCCCCCAAAAAATTACCCCAATTATCTCCATTACTAACCCCTGGGCTTGTGCTGACATGAACCCCCAAAAATATTACACCAATTGCCACAACAGGGCAATCGGGAAGAGTAGGATAAAGCAACAGAATTGGAGAATCTCATGTGAGTCACCAATTCTGAGGCAGCTGCGGACTGGTATTTCTAAGCTGGAAAGGGCCAAATATCGATAGACCTTCCCAATCTGATAATATAAGCCTGCGAGCTGTCTGCTTTACATTGGCTGGTTACCAAAAAAAAGGGAGACCTCAAGTCTTTTAAAAATATTTATGATATTTGTCTGTGATGCATTTTTTAGGTGCGTTTTCAGCCGCAAAACATGCGGCGTGGGCACTTGAGCATGGCGCTTGAGCACCCACTATACTTGATCAAATTAAATATATATAGCTGGGAATTCGGAAAAACAAAAGAACCAAGTTCTTAAATCAGGATACTCTCCAATATACACAATTAGAGAATAAAGGATATTGGGAGTGTAGATCCCTTATAATACAATACATGGATGTGGCATCAAGTAGATTCTAGACCTTGTTTTTGCCAAAAATTACACAACATATTTAATCAAAATTATACAAACAAGAAAACTCAAAAATGGACAAAATCACCATGTAGAAAAAGTTGTGACTATAAAAACAATACAACCATGGGGCAATACAATAGGCATACAGCGTATCAGGGAGTAAATAGGGTCACAAAAATATATAAGGTAATATACAGAGTAAGATTCATTATAATACATGACCCATAGGCATGGGGTGTGAGGATTTGCATAAAATTTATTAAAATTTATAATACACAGGAGAAGTCAATGAGGTGATTGTTCACGAAAATAGACTATTTTCCATATAAGTATATATTACATTCTACAGGATGGTGGGGAAGGGGACAGTAGGTTGAGGGTTGCAGCAGCTCCAGTGATGGTGAGGCGGTAGCTCCAGTAGTGGTGAGGAGGCAGCGGGGATCATTGCAGGCTGTAAGCTTTCCTGAAGAGATGGTTTTTCAGGTTACATCTGAAGGATCCGATTGTGGTTGATAGTCGGACGTGTTGGGGCAAAGAATTCCAAAGGATGGGGGATATTCGGGAGAAGGCTTGGAGGCGGTTGGGTGAGGAGCGAATAAGTGTGGAGGAGGGAAGGAGGTCTTGGGATGACTGGAGATTACATGAGGAAAGGTATCGGGAGATTAGTTCAGAGACATATGGGAGAGACAGGTTATAGATGGCCTTGTAGGTCAGTATTAGTAATTTGAATTGGATACGCTGAGGGAATGGGAGCCAGTGAAGAGATTTGCAGAGGGTAGAAGTGGAGGCGTAGCGAGGAGATGAATTAGTCAGGCGGCAGAGTTAAGGATGGACTGGAGAGGTGCGAGGGTGTTAACAGGGAGGCCACAGAAAAGGATGTTGCAATATTCGAGGCGGGAGATGATGAGGGCATGTACAAGCATCTTAGTAGAATGAGGGTTGAGGAAGGGATGGATTCTGGAAATATTTTTGAGCTGGAGGTGACTGGAGGTGGAGAGAGCTTGGATGTACGATTTGAAGGACAGGGCAGAGTCAAGGGTTACTCCGAGGCAGCTGACCTCTGGTACGGGGGAAAGTGTGATGTCGTCAATGGTTATAGATAAGTCGGGTAAGGGAGATCTGTGAGATGGGGAAAGATGATCAGTTCAGATTTGTCTACATTGAGTTTGAGAAAGTGAGAGGAGAAGAAGGAGGATATGGCTGATAGACACTCCGGGATTCTAGACAACAGAGAGGTGACGTCTGGGCCAGAGAGGTAGATCTGAGTATCATTGGCGTAAAGGTGGTACTGGAATCCATGGGACTTTATGAGTTTCCCCAGGCCAAGTGTATAGATTGAGAAGAGTAGGGGTCCTAGAACAGCCTTGGGGGACTCCAACAGAGAGAGGGTGGGATGAGGAGGTAGTGTGGGAGATGCTGAATGTGCGGTTGGAAAGGTATGAGGAGATCCAGGATAGGGCGAGGTCTTTGATGCCAAAGGAGGAGAGGATCTGTAGTAGGAGGCATTGGTCAACTGTGTCGAAAGCAGAGGACAGGTCAAGAAGGAGGAGTATAGAGTATTGTCCGTTAGCTTTGGCTGTAAGTAGGTCTTTGGTAATTTTGGTCAGGGCTGTCTCTGTGGAATGATGGGGATGGAAACCAGATTGCAGATTGTCAAAGAGAAAGTTAGATGAGAGGTGGGAGGAAAGGTCAGCGTGGACATGCTGTTCCACGAGTTTAGAAGTGAATGGGAGCAGCGATATTGGGCGATAGCTGGACATGGCTGTTGGGTCGAGAGTTGGCTTTTTAAGGATAGGCATGATTGTGGCATGTTTGAAAGCAGAAGGGAAAGTACCGGAAGTACAGTAATTGATAGGTTGAAGAGGTGGGTTAGGGATGGGATAAGAGTGGTGGCAAGGTTGGGGAGGATGTGGGATGGGATGGGGTCGAGTGCACAAATGGTGAGGTGTAATTTGGGGATTAGATGAGCAAGCTCCCCTTCATTGTTGTTGGATAAGGAGGTTATGGGGTTTGGGCATTGGTCTGGTATACAAAGGGGTTGTGGTGGTTGAATAATAAAGACTTGCCGTGTTTGGTCTATCTTGTTTTTGAAGTGCATGGCGAAGTCCTCAGCAGAGATTAGGGAAGTTGGAGGGGGCAGTGGTGGGCGGAGGAGGGAGTTAAGAGTATTGAACAACTGTATGAGGTTGTGGGATAAGGTACATACAAGGGATATAAAGTAGGCCTGTTTAGTAGAGGTGAGGGCAGATTTGAATGCAAGTATTGCTTGCTTGAGTGCAGTGAAGTCATCTTGGGAATGAGTTTTCTTCCAGCGCCATGCAGAAATTCTGGATGCTTGCTGAAGTTTTTTAGTGGTGTTATTGTGCCAGGGTTGTCTATTGATTTGTCGCACTCTGCTATGCATGACAGGGGCGACCGAGTCAATGGCTAATGCGAGAGTGGCATTGTAGAAACTAGTGGCAGTGTCTGTGTCGTGGAGTGAAGATATGGAGGACAATGGTAGGATAGAGTCAGAGAGTATGTGAGTGTCTAGATGTGCAAGGTTTCTGCGGGGGTGCGCATGTTGCTGGACATGGGTGACAGGTGAGGACTCGGAGGACAGTGATGAGAAAGAAAGTAGATGGTGGTCAGATGGAGGGAGAGGTTGTGAAGTTAGATAGGGAGCAGAGACGGGTGAAGACCAGGTCTAATGTGTGTCTGTCTGTGTGGGTGGCTGAGGAGGACCACTGAGTAAGTCCAAAAGATGAAGTAAGCGACAGGAGTTTTGCGGCTGCTGACTGGTGGGTGTCAATGGGGATGTTGAAGTCACCCATGATGATGGTGGGAATGTCAACAGAGAGAAAGTGAAGGAGGCGGGTAGAGAATTGGTGAATGAAGGCAGTGGTTGGGCCTGGAGTTCGGTATATGACAGCCACTTGGAGGTTGTAGGGAGAGTAGATGCGGACAGAGTGGACTTCAAAAGAGGGGAGGACAAGGGAGGGAAGAGGTGGGATTGGGTTGAAGGTGCAATTGGAAGAAGAAGGCCCACTCCTCCATCATGTCTGTTGCCAGGAGGAGTGTGGTTGAAGTGGAGGCCGCCATAGAATAGTGCAGCAGGGGAGGCGGTGTCGTAGCGTGTCAGCCATGTTTCAGTGAGGCCAAGGAAGGAAAAATTGCAGGAGGTAAAGAGGTCGTGAATTACATGGCGTTTATTGCAAATGGAGTGGGCATTCCAGAGGGATCCCGAGAGAGAGCAGGGTGGTGGGCGTCAAGGGCATAGATTTGAGGTGAGAAAGATTTCGGGTGTTTGTTTTGGCTGGGGAATGATAGAAGAGGTAATAATGGGAGCTATGAGCTGTGGGGGTCCAGGGTTGGGAGATAAGTCACCAGCAGTGAGAAGCAGAGAGATGCAGAGCAGGTGGGAGGAGAGTGGGAGATTAGTTTTGTGTGTTATTAGGAGAGATCTGAGGTTGAGGAGCAGGTCAGTGGTTGAGGTCAGGTGTGTCATGATCCCAGTGCAGGTTTTTGAGCTGCACACCGGGGGTTAATGTCTGGAGCTCTGTGCAGGTTTTGACCTGCACACTTGGGGTTAATGATTGTGGCCTCTTTCTGGTTCTGGGAGAGCTTCATAAACCCCTGGGTAGCTTCAATCCCTGCCAGTTATACTTTTGCCTTTGGCCTAGTGTGCTGACCCCCATGTGCCTGTTTGTTGCTATAGCTTGTTTATATGGTTCTGACCCGATTCTGTTTCCCGTTGTGAGTTTGCCTGTTGATTTTGTACTGCGTTATTATCTGTGTATGACTCATTGCCTGTGACCTGACTACTCTCTGCTCGCCCCTCTGGTACCTTGCAGCTATCTCTGTGTGTGACTCATTGGGTACGTCCTGATTATTCTCACTATCTATGCCCCTTGGTAACTTTGTCTCGCAGTTACTCTGCTAGGAATTGTCTTGCAGCTCCTAGCTCTGTGGAGTTTAAGCCACGCCTCTAGCAGTCACGTGCTTCAGGTCCTACGGCTCTGAAGTACACATCTATTCGGTTGCTGCCCGCTCCACAGATAGCTTTGAGCACTGTTCGCTTTACTCAGGACACGCGCACTGGCTCAGTGAGCTAGTTCAGTGTGGTGTCTCTGACAAGGTGGGGGCAAGAGGAAAGGAGGGATTATTGCGTGGTTAGAAGGTGCTGGGTCTGTGGATAGCGAAGGAGAGTCAGGAGTAATGTAGGCAAAACCATTAGAGCATATTTCAGCATGGTAAGAGTAAGTGTGGAGCTAACAGAAAATTTTTTTGTATATTTTAACAAAGGTTAGGCGTACCTTCTGGTCACTTCTGGCTCATTTCTGGCATATTTCTATTGTTATCCTTAAAAAAGACATCATTGCAAAAGACAGCCCAAGGTCTAGACAGTCCTGTGCCTCTGAATTTATGGCAACTTAACAGCACATGAAAAAGCCCAAGTGTGATCAGAAGGGAGGAGCAGAAGGAAGGCTGGACACAGACACAGGAGATGATTAATTAGAAGTCAGAAGAGAAAATGCAAAAGGAGATTGATTCACATGGACAGATAAGGCCAAATTGTCTGTTAGAATCAAGGAAATAAGGTGAGAAAGGAGTCAGCAGACATACCAGTAATAGAGAGATACAGGGTCATTGGAATCAGGAAAGATGGGTTATGGTATTGCAGCATTTATTTAGGTATTTTGACGAAACATACCTCCCCCTTACTACTAACCCAGAAGTGAAGTATGATCGGCGGTGAAACTCACAAACCAGGCCTGAAATCATAATATAGGTATATTAATAAGTTTAATCAATTTTAATCAAGATATTATTTTTGTTCTGGACTACCCCTTTAATGACCACCATTGCAACTTTTTTCATTTTAACACAATTGAGGAAAAATTTTCTTGCGCGCGATGTAAGGTGAAAATGCATCAGCCATATGTCATTAGCAAAAGCAGCATCTACATGGTTAACAGTGAGAGGAAGCTCCCTCTTTAACCCCATGGGCACTTGATTGTGGGGTGCTAGCTACGGTGGCCTGTTAGACACTGCTTATGGCAAGGCCTAACAGGCTAAGTGTCAGTGTAAGGCTGGAGTCACACACAACGTATAAAAAAAAAAAATCGGTCTGTTTTTCTCGGATGAGAATCGCAGAAATGTTTCATGAAGAGTGATCCGTATGTGAGCCGTGTGTAATGTGAGGATGCGATTTCCTCGCATCAAAGTATCCGTGTGACATCCATATACATACAGTCTATTTACACTAATGTTAAAAAGTTTAGGGTCACTTAGAAATTTCCTTATTTTTGAAAGAAATCAGTTTTTTTCCAATAAAGCTGACATTAAATGATTCAGAAATACACTCTATACATTGTTAATGTGGTAAATGATAAATCTAGCTGCAAACATCTGGTTTGCAATGCAATATCTTCATAGGTGGAAAAAACCACTCATATACGACCATAGATCCAGTATAAAAATAGAATATCTTTATTTGACAGGTATGCAGAGCAAGACAAAAACAGTGTGATAATACACATAGAATAACCACGTGGCATGGAAACCGTGGCGGATCCCACCCAGAAACTCACAAACTTGTATTATAAATCAGATGTAATATATATATATATATATATATACACACACACAATACATTTGTATGCAACTCAATTCTTAATACAAATTGTAAACCGTATCAATCGCTAATCCAATCAGCCCTAAAGGTATATCATAACGTCCCAGTGAGCCAATAAATCACTATCCCATAAAGATCGAATAAATACCATCTAAGGGAGATAATAACGAGAATATAAGTGCCACCGTCATCTTTATCATACCGAATCGACATAATATAACCCTGGTTAATATACCAGTCCTAGTTTTGTAACCTCATGATGTCGCTGATGCAATATATATGACCATGTTAACCCAAAATGGGATCCGCCATGTTTTCCATGCCACGTGGTTATTCTATATGTATTATCACACTGTTTTTGTCTTGCTCTGCATACCTGTCAAATAAAGATATTCTATTTTTATACTGGATCTATGGTCGTATATGAGTGTTTTTTTCCACCTCCTTTTTCATTGTGTTTTTACGATGGATCTATATTGAGGTCCTTTTCAAACGGTGACATACAGGTTGAATACATAGTATGCCTGTAATGTGGTATCTCAGCCTGTTTGTGTTTATGAGTATTTCTTTTGATTAATATCTTCATAGGTGTATAGAGGCCCATTTGCAACAACCATCACTCCAGTGTTCTTATGGTACTTTGTGTTTGCTAACTGTGTAAGAAGGCTAATGGATGGTTAGAATACCCTTGAAAACCCTTGCGCAAGTATGTTAGCACAGCTGAAAACAGTTTGGCTGATTAGAGAAGCTATAAATATGATTTCCTTTGAGCTAGTTGAAAATCTGGTGCATTATATTTGTTGGTTCCATTAAACTCTCAAAATGGCCAGATAAAAGAACTTTCATGGGAAACTTGACAGTCTATTCTTGTTCTTAGAAATGAAGGCTATTCCATGCGAGAAATTGCCAAGAAACTGAAGATTTCCTACAAGGGTGTGTACTACTCCCTTCAGAGGAGAGCACAAACAGGCTCTAACCAGAGTAGAAAGAGAGGTGGGAGGCCCCGCTGCGCAACAAGACAACTATATTAGAGTACGTAGTTTGAGAAATCGACGCCTCACAGGTCCTCAACTAGCCGCTTTATTAAATAGCACATGCAAAACGCCAGTGTCAACGTCTACAGTGAAGAGGCGACTCCGGGATGCTGGCCTTCAGGGCATTGTGGCAAAGAAAAAGCCATATCTGAGACTGGCTAATAAAAAGTAAAGATTAATATGGGCAAAAGAACACAGACGTTGGACAGAGGAAAATGGGTAAAAACTGTTAAGGACAGACAAATCCAAGTTTGAGGTGTTTGGATCACTCAGAAGAACATTTGTGAGACGCAGAACAACTGAAAAGATTCTGGAAGAGTGCCTGACGCCATCTGTGAAACATGGTGGAGGTAATGTGATGGTCTGGGGTTGCTTTGGTGCTGGTAAAGTGGGAGATTTTACAAGGTAAAAGGGAATGAAAGGTCTGAAATGCTGTAATTGCAACTCATTTGATTAATAAAAGTATGAGTTTTCATGGAAAACACAAAAATGTCTGGATGACCCCAAACTTTTGAATGGTAGTGTGTGTATATATATATATATATATATATATATATATATATATATATATATGTGTGTCAGTGAGACACATATATACAGTTATATTTCATAAAGTTTTAGATAGCAGAATAGGTTAGTATTCAATTATCAGCATCCGTAAAATCATTACAGAACCCAACAGGATATGAGACATGGTTTACATATAGTAATCCATTGCATATCCCTCACTAATAATGTTAGTAGTGTATGTGTGTTAAATTTTGGAGCTGTAGGTGTTAAATTAAAGGATTCATTCACGAAAAAAACTGGCG
Organism: Dendrobates tinctorius; assembly: GCF_039654945.1. Classification (NCBI taxonomy): domain Eukaryota; kingdom Metazoa; phylum Chordata; class Amphibia; order Anura; family Dendrobatidae; genus Dendrobates; species Dendrobates tinctorius. The sequence goes on along the minus strand of NW_027361741.1, from coordinate 29,821,732 downwards.
TGGGCTTCCGCCCAATTTTGTCCGCCAGAGAGGGCAAACCAGTGACTGAGGGCAGATATTAATAGCCAAGAGAGGGTCCCCCTGGCTAAAATAATCTCCCCCAGCCACCCCAGAAAAGACGCATCAATAAGATGTGCCAATTCTGGCACTTACCTGCTCTCTTCCCATTGCCCTGTAGCGGGTGGCATATGGGGTAATAAGGGGTTGCTATTGTAAGGTGACATTAATCCCTGGTTAATAGTGGAGAGGTGTCAATAAGACACCTATCCATTATTAATCCACAAGTCTGAAAGGGGTTATAAAACACACACATATTAAGAAAAAAGACTTTTAATGAAACAAACACGCATTTTATCCATCTTTATTACACTCCCAATCTACTTGAAGCCATCGTTCTCCTGTAAAAAAAATCCAAAATAAAAAAGCAACATTATCACATACTGTACAGTCTAGGCCGAGATACGGTGGAAATCGCAGCATGCTGCGATTTTTCTCTCACGTATAATACGGACGAGAAAAAAGCGGATGATGGGAGCTGCCCCATAAATTAACACTGGTTCAAGTGCCATGCGATTTTTTCTCGCATAGCACTCGTCCGTATTTCTCTCTAATGTGACTCTGGCCTAACCATGATCTGCAGTACAGCAATACGGAAGTAGTATTGCAGAAGGACTAAGAAAAAAGTCAATAAATTTTATAACAAATTAAAAAAAACAGGTAAACATTGTGGAAAAATTTGTGCTTATTTATTATTTTTTTACTTACTTATATAGCGATATTGATTTCCCCAGGGCTTTATCGACATCAAATGTGTAAAGATGTTTATATAAAGAGTTTAAAGACAGAAATAACAAGAAAAACAAACAATCATGCACAAAATTGGTATCGCCTCGTTTGCAACAATGCAAGATCGGAAACTGTTACATTATTTGTTTTGTGTTGTAAATACCATAAAAAAAATAAAAACTGACAAAAATGTAGGTTTTTCCTGATACGAACAGGAAAAAAAAAAGAGAACAAAAAAGTAATCAAACACATGTATGTTGAAAAAGTATAGTATCACTGGAAACATCAATGTGTCCCGTAAAAAGAAAGCCTCGTACAGTTCTGTTGGAGGAAACATAAAACGTTATAGACTTTAGAATACAAAGCTGAAAAACAAATTATTTTTCAGCAAAAAATGTTTTACTTTAACCCCTTCACAACTTGCGCTGTACATGTACTGTGCATGTCGTGTCTCTCCCTTTGATGTGGGCTCCGGCGCTGAGCTCACATCTTTCCCAACACATGTCATCTGTTTTGAACAGCTGAAATGTGCTCCCAACAGCCGCAGGTGGAATCGTGATCCATCCACGGCTGTTAAACTGTTAAATGCCACTGTTGAAGTCAATCTCTGATAGTGGCATTTAGTGTGATCGTGCCAGAAGCGCATCACTAATCCTACCCATCGGCACCTGTGTCACATGACCGCAGGTCGCCAATGGGTTGACATGACAACCCGTGGTCTGCAGGAGATCCCTGTGGTTGTCACTGATGGACTGCTGTGAGCAGCGGTCGGTGATCATAGCAAGTGAGCAGCAGGTGATCTGATCATCGCCTGTGTGTAGCAGAGGCGATCGAATTACTAAAGCTTCTATTATGCCCTGGAGACTATTGAAGCAAGCAAAAGAAGAAAAAAATGTTTTTTTATTAACAAATAAAAAAAATATAAAAATTTAAACCACCCTCCACTTACCCCATTCAAAATACAACTCTAAAAAATACACATATTTGGCATCGCCACGTTCAGAATCGCCCAGTCTATCAAGATATAGAAATAATTAATCCGATTGGTAAACGGCGCAGCGAAAAGAAAATTAAAAACGCCAGATTTATGTTTTTTTGGTCCAGCAACACTGCATTAAAATGCATACTGACAGAAAAATAAAAAAAGTTATGGCTCTGGGAAGAAGGGGAGCAAAAAACAGAAACGCAAAAATGAAAAAGGGCTGTGGCATGAAGGGGTTAAGTTTTCAAATGAGCAAAATATAAAAGCCTAAATAAATCTAGTATCACCACGATCATACTGACTGCAAGATAAAGCTGACATATCCCTCCAAAATATATGAATAAAAATGGTCAAAAAATATTTTGCACTGAAAAAATGAAAAAAAAAAATCAATTTTAGTGTGCAAAAGTAGGAAAACATTAAAAAAAAATCTTGTATTACCCTGGTATTGCTGCAATTGTTCTGACCTAAAGAAAAAAGCTGTCTTATCACTTATACCGCACGGCGAATATCATAAGAAAATGAATAAAAAGATACTTTTTTATATGTATATATCAGACACCTGCGCTAACTGCCTGTAAAGACGGTTAATAGAAATGGGGTTTTTGCACAAGAGGAGATTCAATTGTGTAGTTAAACAGGTATAATCAATGGTAAAGATGAAACCAAACAAATGATACTCCATGGTGCTCAATGAATAGATTATGCTCCGTGGTTAATACCACTAGTCCTTATTATGCCCACAAAAAAAAACTTAAGCGATGTTGAACTTTCTCTGATAAGAGGCTTGGATGGAATCAATGCCGGAACTTGTGGTTGCAATGGCACATACTGGTGGTTCAGTGTTAAAGGAGGTAATGAGGCGTTCTGTGACAGCACCAAGTGGGCGTCCCCCCTATCAGGTGCACTACAACTTCCACAGGAGCTGGGAGCTGGGGAGAGCAGGCGGCGGTAGCGTGTTCCAGTGTACACGTGCGCACCAGGCCTGACGAAGAAGGTCTGTGAACCTTGGAAACGCGTCGGCACTAGTTTGGTCCTCCTGCGCTCCCATCCCCACTTGCGGTGATGTCACCCGCCCCCTCAACCCGACGCTGTTTTGGCGCTGGTGCGCACGTGTACGCTAGAACACGCTGCCGCCTGCTCTCCCCAGCTCTCAGCTCCTGTGGAAGTTGCAGTGCACGTCACAGGGGCCGCCCCCTTGGTCCTGTCACAGCACGCCTCATTACCTCCTTCAACACTGAACCACCAGCATGTGCCTTTACAACCACAAGATCCGGCATTGATTCCATCCAGGTTCAGGTCCCCAAAGGAAACTAAAAACTAAAGTAAAAAAAAAGAGTAATAAAATAAAAGGCAATAAAATATATATATACCTTAAAATTCAAATCACCACTTTTTCCAAATTTAAAAATAAAAACCTAAAAGAATAAATATTGCTGTGTTTTTATTGGTTCAATATATAAAAATAGCAAATTATTTAGAAGGCAATCTATGTACCCCAAAGTGGTGCCAATAAAAACAACAACTTGGCATATAAAAAAAATCAAGCCTTCATTAAGTTATCGCTCTTTTTATTTTACAAAGTTCTGAACTTTTGCTAACCACTAAAATAAAAAAAAACTTTACAAATTTGTTATTTTGTGATTGTGCTGAACGGAGAATCAGGTCACTTTTACAATGAATGCTGTGAAAGCAAACTCCCCAAAAAACAATGGCGGAATTGTGTTTTGTTTTAACATTCAATGCACTTGGAATTTTTCTTTGCATTTCTCAATGCAGTATACAGTAAAATGAATGGTGTTATTCAAAATATAACTCATCTCATGAAACCAAGCATATCACTATTTCAAGGGAAAAATTTTAAAAATGTACAGCTCTTGGACAAAAAAAACGCAAAGTTACATAGAATTATATATATTGGATCCATATAGAAACTGTACATTAATGATACAAGGTAAACGATACAATGTTCATCCATACAACAACGTTACGGTGCTTTTGTTTTACAGAAAAATAATGCGGATAATGCGAGGGAGGCTACTCTTGAAACTGAAGGATTCAATTAAACATTTCCTTAAATGTGCCAATTCAGCATCAGTGCTGTTTATGACGTCATGGATTTTATTTTTTTTTACCTTCATTTCAATGTGATGACGACTTCCATTTCTGATCTTAAGGCTGGAGTCACACTAACCTGCGCAAAATACGGTCAGTATTTTACATGCGTAATACGGATGACAGACCCCTGAATAGTGCTCCGTATGTCATCCGTAAGCAAGGTGTGGTTGCGTATTTTGCGCATGTCAGCATCCGTATGGCGAGATTTTCTCGCAGGCTTGCAAAATGGACATATAATGGAGCCCTATGACAGTTTTAATAAAGAAATGAAAGAATACATATAGACACATAGAATGCATATATATATATATATTTATATATATATTCTATATGTATTCTATGTGTCTATATCTATTCATTCGTTTCTTTATTAAACCTGTCAGTGTGAGTTTACTGTATAGCGCACTGAATTGCCGGCTTTGCTAAAAGACACCGGGTGCGTATTTCTCGCAAGTCACATGTGTGGTCCGTGTGTAATCCGTATTTTTTGCGCACCCATAGACTTGCATTGGCGTACTACGGCCGTAGTACGCTGACAATCGCAGCAGGCTGCGAGTGGCACGGAGCGTAGGATACTGAGGAGAAATATACGGCTGGTGCGAGTGACCCCATAGAGAATTATTGGTCCGTGTTTAATGCGTGCTTTTAGCGCCTCTCACTCTCCCGTATTCCTCGCCAGTGTGACTCCGGCCTAAGGCTGCCATACCTATTAGATGAATGTCGACTGAACCTGCTAATTTTGGACATACACTCCAGCTGTTTATGTATATGGTAGTGGCCCAACTTTGCTTGACATCAAAAGTCATAAGAAAGAAGTATTGGGCATGTTGGATGTCAGCATGCCCCATCTTTTTTCCTCAAGGAAGATAAGCCAACACAAGAGTTCATGTGGACGGTGGGTCATCAGGAATTGGTGGCTGAAAGAATGAGAGTTCAGCTGAAAGTTAACAAAGGAGGATGACCAACAATATGAAATATTTTATTCACTTAAATTGAAATCAGATAGTTTTTTTTTTTAATACTGTGAACAGATGTCCCTTAGGATGTACCATATTTAATTTTAAGTTTGCCATATTATACCATATTTATATCTGTTTTCCTAATAGTTATGCCTTCTTTTAAAATGAATATAAATGTAAAAGGGGTTTTTCCATCTGACATATCAAAAGGATAAGCCATAAATGTATGATGGCTACAGGCCCCACCACTGGGAATTAAAGAGAACCTTTCACTATTTAAAAGGAGCATCCCCTCCAATTGCCGCTTCTCAACTGAATCTGGAACAGGCTTTCTTTGATCGGTGGGTATGTGACACCCGGACCCCTGACCGATCAGCTGTTCCCAGTGTCAGTCAGAACTGCACAGCACAACTTCCCGGACTGTATAGTGGCCGTGGCCAGGTACTGCACATCCGCCTCTTATTCAAATCAAGAGCCACTATTTCGTCAGTGGGGCAGTGCTGTGCAGTCTCGCAACTGAGCAATTCCAGCCACCACCAACATGAGGAACAGTTGATTGGCGGGGGTGCCGGGTGTCACATTTCCCTCAACCAGACATTGATGATCTATTATAAGGATAGGCCATCAAAGTTAACGTCTCAAATAATCCCTTTAAAAATAAAAATCTATAACTATGTTGATGCTCTGCTGTCAGAGGAGAAGTGGCCGATCATGCATGGCTTTCTTCATTCATTTTTATACGAGAGTTCCGAGAATTGCTGAGAACACTTGTTCGCCAACTTTTCATACCTCCCATACGGCGTCAAATTACCTTCTCCATGTTTACTAAAGCCAAGGAGACACAGGGGCAAGGCTACGGGCAAAGCCAAACTGAGAGGTGTGGAGAGAGGAGGAGGGGTGAAGGATTTTCTGCATACTTGCATGCAAATGGGTGACTGGATAACCAGGTGACTATAAGGCTAGGTTCACATTGCGTTAATGCAGCCCGTTCAACACATAGCGTTGGCAGACTGCATTAACGCTACTGTCATATTGTCATTGCGTTTACCGATCATGCTAGCGCAGCTTCCCTATCTGTGCTAGCAGTGACGGAACCTCGGACGCTGCAGACCGCGTCCGAGGGTCCGTCACAGAATGACGGCACATCGCGAACGCAAGCCGATTATGACATGCGTTGGCAATGCGCTCGTCTATTGCAGTCTATGGGTGCGTTAACGCATCCGTTACATAGCGTTAATGCCGCTATGTAACGGATGCGTTAAATGCTGCCCACAAACGCAATGCAACCCAGCCTTATTCCAGTCAGTCTCCATGTACAGTAGGACGAATGTGACGACTCCTGGAGTGGACCCTCTGGGTCGTGGCACCAACCCTCCCAGGGCGAGCTGGCCTAGTGAGGACCACCCCCTATACAGGGAGTGTCAGGAGCAAGCCCCACGGGATAAAGTACCACGACTGCTGACAACAGGCGGCCGTCTCACAGGAGACACGCGTGAGTCTGCAGGGAGGTGCAGGGTGTACTCAGGAACAAAGGGTGTGTACACGGGAGTGCGCTAGATACAGGATAGTGCAAGACGGGTACACGAGAGCACGTATGGCGAGCAGCGACTAGTACGTCCGGGGCTGAGCAACACAGGACGCGTGCAAGGAGCACGTCAGAGTACTGAGTGGGGCAGCAGGTGTGCCAAGAGGTGTAACAGAGTACAGGGACAGAGTGTGTGCCAGGAGGCATAACTGAGTACAAAGCAGAGAGCGGATTCAGAGCGTGCGCCAAGAGGCACAATAGAGTCCAAGACATAGTGCAGGTTCAGAGCGAGTACACCGAGAGGCATGGCTGAGTATAGGACAGGGCCTGAATACAGCGCACAGCCAGGCAGGGACACACCAGACCAAGTCAGGAAGCACAACAATAATCAGGCACCTCCCATAGGGGAGGTAGTCTGATATAGCACATGACCACTAAAGCTTCCGGGTCAAGTCCTCCATTACCATAGAGAGGACGGACCTGGAGAATGAACAGACAAGAGCGCGCAAGCGCATACCCAACATGGAGGAGGTGGGAGCCTGGGTACGAGAAGTGCGCGTGCGCACCCGATGGGACCCCTGGAGCGACCGCGGCTCCGGAAGAGATGACGTCAGGACCAAAGTCCCGTCTCCAGATGAGCACGGCGTGACAAAGAACAGCTCTGAAGCACAAACTGCTGCCCAAACAAGTCAAATGCTAATGAACGTTCATTAGTACATGTAGGTTTAAATATTTTGGAGATGTAATTTAGGTCTACTTTAGAGGGAAACTGTTATGCTGAAAATGTCTGATCTGCAAGAGAAGAGTCCAGTGGGAGGTGCTAAGCAGTGATTGACAGTCTACCCTGTATCACTGTGCATGCAGAGATGGCACTGAGCAGGACCGCCCACTGGAGTCCTTGGATTTCTGTGATTAAAATGCAAATTTTATACTGGATCTTTTCCAACAAACCTATATGTCATTCTGCTCAACTTTTCCTCCTCTATATCCACAGATCGCACCTCATGTACAACATGACAGGTTCCCTTTAAAGACGTCTTATGAATTTTTGTTTTTTTTTGGTGCTGAATTAATTATGTATATTATTCATCAAATGAACTGTACAGGAAGCGATCTATGACAGCTTCCGGTATTGAGTGAGAAGATCCCCACGCATGTGCTGTTCATCTATTGACAGTACATAAGGAGCTGTAATTCGTTCCGTTTGAGACTCTATCGCGTATGCGCTAAGACATATGCGTCACAATGTTGATTGACCGTTCCTATTGGTGGCTCTGACTATAAATACTAACACCTGATTACAAGTAAACCAAGCCTCCTGAAGAAGCTGCGGCGTAACGCATGTAGGGGCGGCGGGCCAGGGCAGCGTTACTGCATAATTTCAGTTTGCACTTTTATGGTACCTTACATTTCTGAGCACCTTTCCCTTATTTTTGGTTTATGCACTAATATTATAATATTATTTGGGTGGGAGTGCACTCAATAATAAATCAAGATTTAGAGCTTAACCGCTTCCTGACCACCCACAGTAGATAAACGTTGGCGCTTGCTGGCTTTGTGCAGCGCCGACGTTTATCTACTGTCGGCGGTTTTGTGCCCCCCCGGGACCCCCACATAACTTACAACGCTGGGATCCCGGTGCACAATGCATGCTGGGACCCCCGACGTCATCGAGACCTGATTGGTTCAGGTCCTGATGACGTCAGCGTCACAGCAGCCAATGGGAGCGATCGCTGGGAAAGCTGCTTGTTTCCCGGCGATCTCACTCATTGTAACGCGGCTTCTCCTCTGATCTAACACTGACAGATGATCAGAGGTGAAGCAGCGTTACTGTGTGACTAGATCGCTGCCTGGCACAGCTGATCGCTGCCTGGCACAGCTGTGCCAGGCAGCGATCTTGTCTCACAGTAACGCTGCTTCTCCTCTGATCATCTGTCATTGTGAGATCAGAGGAGAAGTCACGTTACTGTGTGCCAGGCAGCGATCTTGTCACATAGTAACGCTGCTTCACCTCTGATCATCTGTCAGTGTGAGATCAGAGGAGAAGTGGCGTTACTATGAGTCAGATCGCAGGGCAGCGATCTAGTCACAAAAAGAAAAAAAAAGTAAAGAAAAAAAAAGCAGGTACACGGGCTAGGGCTAGGGTTAGGGTTAGGGCTAGGGTTAGGGTTAGGTTTGGGATTAAGGTTATGGTGTGTTGGTGTTAGGTTTTTGGTTATGGTTAGGGCTGAGATTAGGGTTAGGGGTGTGTTGGGGTTAGGGTTGGAATTAGAATTGGGGGTTTCCACTGTTTAGGTACATCAGGGGCTCTGTAAACACAATATGACGCCCGCAGACCATTCCATCAAAGTCTGCATTCCAGAACGTCACTACTTCCCTTCCGAGCCCCACCGTGTGCCCAAACAGTAGTTTTCTCCCACATATGGGGTACCAGCGTACTCAGGACAAATTGGACAACAATTCTTAGGGTCCAATTTCTCCTGTTATCCTTGTGAAAATAAAAATTGGGGGCTAAAAGATCATTTTTGTGGAAAAAAAATGATTTATTTATTTTCACGCCTCTACATTATAAACTTTACTGAAACACTTGGGGGTTCAAAGTGCTCACCACACATCTAGATAAGTCCCATGGGGGGGTCTAATTTCCAAAATGGGGTCACTTGTGGGGGGTTTCCACTGTTTAGGTACATCAGGGGCTCTCCAAATGCGACATGGCATCCGAACTCAATTCCAGCCAATTCTGCATTGAAAAAGTCAAACGGCACTCCTTCCGTTCTGAGCTCTGCCGTGTGCTCAAACAGTGGTTTAGCCCCACATACGGGGTATTGGTGTATTCGGGAGAAATTGCACAAAAAATTTTGTGGTTCATTTTCTCTTTTTACACTTGTGAAAATAAAAAAAAATGGTTTTGAAGTAAAATGTTTGTGAAAAAAAGTTAAATGTTTATTTTTTCCTTCCATATTCCATTCATTCATGTGAAGCACCTGAAGGGTTAATAAACTTCTTGAATGTGGTTTTGAGTACATGGAGAGGTGCAGTTTTTAGAATGGTGTCACTTTTGGGTATTTTCTGTCATATTGACCCCCCAAACTCACTTCAAATGTGAGGTGGTCCCTAAAAAAAAATGGTGTTGCAAATTTTGTTGTAAAAATTAGAAATCACTGGTCAACTTTTAACCCTTATAACTTCCTAAAAAAAAAAATTATGTTTCCAAAATTGTGCAGATGTAAAGTAGACATGTGGGAAATGTTATTTATTAAATATTTTGTGCGATATCACTCTCTGATTTAAGGGCATAAAAATTAAAAGTTTGAAAATTGCAAAATTGATTTTTTTTAACAAATAAGCGCAGATCATATCTAAAAAATTTTACCACCATCATGAAGTACAATATGTCATGAGAAAACAATGTCAGAATCAGTAAGATCCGTTGAAGCGTTCTAGAGTTATGACCTCATAAAGTGACACTGGTCAGAATTGAAAAAATTGGCCCGGTCACGAAGGCAAAAACAGGCTCGGGTGCGAAGGGGTTAATCTCCCTCTCTTAACACCAGAGTATTGGAATATCCTTCCAGCTTTTGAATGGGCATACAGCCAGGTGTTCTCTTTAGGGTAGAATCAGTTGCACTTTATACTGGTCAATTTTATAGTTGGAATTTCTGTTTACTTAAGCACATATGCACTTTATATTTTGTATTTTAGTGCATACTTATTTTGAAAGACTTATGATTAAGTGATATTTACTACAATTGTGCTCTATAAGGTCATATTTATTCTGCCCTGTGTCCCATCAGTATTTATGCTCAGTTTTTTGTTTTAATTATGCATAATAAAATTTGTTATTTTAGCTTGGAAAACTCTACGTTCTCTCTTTCTTAATTGAATTGGGAGTATTTGATGGTGATACGGTATTTACCCAGTTGGTAAATATCATCATTGCTCCATGATATGGGTTGAGATTTGTGGAGTGAACAAGCTCTCACCAATCTTCTACAAATTCACACTTCCCATCAGACCCATATATGCCCCTCTTCTCAGATATTGCAGCCATGTTTAATTAATACCTGTGAGGCAGTGGCAAGTGACGCTACTGCTATGGGACCGTGAGCCGGAAGGCAGTTGCCAGTGTCGGCACTGGCCCCCGCCCGTCATCTCAAGTTCAACTGTATTGTCATCCTGAATGCCATTACAGTTGAAAGAAATCACTAAGGAAGGAGCGTCAGCTGACTATGAAGAGCATTATACTATATAAAGGACTATGGGGGGTGAATTATACCATATGTAGGACAATGGAGTGTAGATTATACTATATTAAAAACTATGGGGGTGCATTATATTATAAGAAGGACTATGGTGGGTGCAATATACTATTTATAGCACTATAGGGGTGAATTGTACCATATGGAGGACTATGGGGGTAGATTATACGATATGGAAAACTATAGGAGTGCAATATACTATAAGAAGGACTATGGTGGGTACATTATACTATATGGGGGACTATGGGGGTTTATTATACTATATGGAGTACTATGGGGGTGCATTAGACTATATGGAGGAATAGGAGGGGTGCATTGTACTGTATAGTGGACTATGGGGGGAGCATTATTATATACAGAGAACTATGGGGGTGCATTATACTATATGGAGAACTGTGGGGGAGCATTATACTATAAGAATGACTATGAGGGGTGCATTATACTACATAGAGGACTATGGTGGGAGCATTATGCTATATGGAGGACAAAACCACAAAAAGAAGACTTCAAAATCCTCCAATAATCTAGAAAAAACACACCAAAAAAACAGGCAAAGAAGCTTACCTGTCTAGGCCTCAAGACAAATGCACTATCAGGGTGCAGCAAACCCAAATAAAGATGACAACTACACAGGTGCAGTAATACCGATGAGACAGCCAGCTACAGCCAGCCAGACACACAGCCAGATTGTAGATTCAGAGATTGGTCGTTTGGTACACCAGTGCAAACAAATACAATCTGTATGCGGCACTGTTCACACACAAAGGATGACTAGCATCTGGCTTAAAGCCAATTAATAACGCCCTATTGCGGGCTACGTTATTAATAGGCTGTAGGCCAGATGCTCTGCATCCTTTGTGTGTGAACAGTGCCGCATACAGATAGTGTTTGTTTGCACTGGTGTACCAAACGGCCAGTCCCTGATTGTAGGTTGGCTGTCTCATCGGTATTACTGCACCTGTGTAGTCGCCACCTTTATTTGGGTCCGCTGCACCCTTATAGTGCATTTGTCTTTAGGCCTAGACAGTTAAGCTTCTTTCCCTGTTTTTTGGTGTGTTTTACCATATGGAGGACTATGGGGGTTCATTATAACGTATGGAGGACCAAAAAGTTCGTAATAGAAGGAGCGTAGATACCTGGCACTTTATGCTTTTCTACAGATTCAATACTGATACTTCCTCTCATATTATTTTTTTCCTTACTAGAGATCTAGATCCTGGATGGAAGACTGAGGAATTTAGCGAGCAATGTGATTGTTTAGTATTAATCATTTAATATGTCTGAACATATTCCAAAATATATGAATGAAAAAAATGTTCAAAAAATATTAGGCACCCAAAAGCATTTAAAAAAAAAAAAAAAAAAAAAAAAATCGATTTTAGTGCGGAAAAGTAGGAAAGCATTAAAAAAATTTGTATTAATCTGATATTGCTGTAATTGTTCTGACCTAAAGAATAAAGCTGTCTAATCACTTATATCGCAGGGTGAATATCATGAAAAAAATAAATAAAAAGCAATTTTTATATTTATCCTGCGCTCTATGCCTGGAATGATGTGAGTTGTAGTTCCACAAAACCTGGAATGTCCATAGTTCCTGCACCTACAAAATGTGTGAAAATGTGAAGCAATGGGAATGGTTTCTGTCTTAGACAATGACTCCTGCTCTTACATGTCATTTGTGTATTGTTAGATGTATCACCAGCAAAGAAACACTCAATGTTCTTGTTTTAAATGCATTTTACTTTTGGGAACTTTCCCTTACTCGCCCGCCTCCTCCAGCCTTGAGGCTGACCAATGTGATCTGCAGATTATTACTACTTGTTATCAATATTAATTAACACCTATGGAGATTTCACTCATGGTCATTTGTGACATCATCAAATACAGGAGGCCATTGTTACCTCACAGAATGATGTCACAATGACTGTGGGTCTATATAAACGGGTGTTCAGGGGGCAAAGGCTCATTTCAGAAGATGAAGACGAGGAGAGCGGAGGATACAGGATGGAGGATACAGGTAAAAAACAAACCTTACAGGGATTTCTCAGTGAACTTACCTCCAACATGGACCCTCCACGTCTACAGATTGTGGCTGTAAGGTGCTGGATTTCTTCAGTCCTTGCCGGCAGAATCTCTACACTTGGGTGATGAAGGTTCTTTGTGAGGTCACACAGCGGAATGCTGGACACTGAAAGTTCTATGCAGAAAACATGGGGACATCAGAGAGGTCAGCACAAAGATGGCACCTCCAATGGAGACATTACAGTAGTTACTACGGTCAGTGGCTGGCACAGATTGTTGGTGGGGGTTCTGTCACTTTAATTTAAGATTATTGGGGCAAAAAGTCTACCATTATGCCCCTACCTGGGAGAGGGGTTGGTGTACATACATTGGGGAAATATATTCCTTTATATACTTTCTACTTATTTATTTTACTATTTATGTCACTTCTATATAAAAGCATTTGAAGCAATTTTTTTTTCAAATCATATTTATTACACCTTTTTAATTGCCTACATCAAACCTTAAAATTCGCAGTAAAATGATCGTGGATACCTGGCATTTTATGCTTTTCTACATGTTTTATACAGATACTTCCACTCTTTTTTTTTGCTTATTAGGGAGAGAATCTGGATCCTGGAAGACTGAAGAATCTAAAGCGATCAATGCGATTGTGTAGTATTAATCTGTCTGTGCATACTGTACATATTTACATGCTTTAGCACTACAGAGTGCAACTTTATTTGTTTTCCAACTGTATAGGGTACGGATATGATATAACTGTCCTATGTCTGTATATTAAGGGGTAGTGTTTGTAGGGGGGTAGTGTTTTATTTTTTTACAGGGGAGATGAACGCAGTCAGGCTATGAGCTCCTGGGTCTGATTTGACGAGGAAAGGTGAGGCGTGTTACCCGGACAAAGAAGATCTGCAATCCGGAAACGAGTCTCCATATTGAGTATCATTGCTCTATACATATCAGTTAGTTAGTTGTAGTATGGCCTTGGTCCAGGGTTCTCGAACTGATCGCCTTTTTCCGGGGTCAAGAAGGAATTTTTTCCCTGTAACACACATTGGCTGAATGTGTGCAGGTTTTTTGCCTTCTTCTGGATCATTGGCTTTAGGTAGGGGAAGAGATGGTAATGAATAAAATATGTTTAAAATCAATGATCTGTGTCCTTATATCTTTATTTCATACTCAGGTATTTGTATATGTTAGTTCTCATTTATGATCCATGACTATGAAGGTATACAGAAATACAAGGGTGGTAATTATGTGTCTCCTAATGCAATGTCTGTATTTATAATGCATACAAAGAGCCATAGACAAGATATCTGTGTCTGGACGCAGCGAGTACCGCAAAGCGAACCCATATGACACACGTGACACTGGATACACCGCCTCCAGTGGGGCGAATTTAAATAATAAGAAGTACAGCTGGATACGCCGCCTCCAACAGGCGAATTTAGGTATTACACGTAAATCTGGAAATCCCGCCTCCAGTAAGGCGAATTTAAATAATAAAGGGGGAACCTGGGTAACATTAACAATGGTGGGCCCTGTGATAGGGAATAGGGAAGTGGAGACCTCCTGAGCTCCCCTGAGCCAGTGTCCCTGCACTCCTAACGTTCCCAATGCCGGTTCCGCATCGGGCGCGCAACAGGAACCTAAAAACCCTAGCTCGTCCTGACCTAAACCCTCACTAGGGAATTGGTCGGTGCGGAAACTAATCCCACTACTGCACTAAAACACACATGAGGAAAGATGGCAAAACAGGGGAAACACCACTTAGCTTTGCTCTGTTGCGTACGCTCCTAGCAACAGAGCCCACCACCTGTGTGCATCTTCTCCTCCACCCGGATCCATCACCATAACTGGATCCTTCACCATAGTGCAGCCTTGGAGCAGAGTCCACCACCAGTTTGCAGCTGTCCAGTAAGAGAGTCCCAAAGATGAGTTCAGCTCCTGCCCAAAAAGTCCAGCATGCTTGAGTCCAGCTCTCAGCAACCAAGTCCCGCATGCGAGTGCAACTCTCTCCATAGTCGTCACTCCACAAAGCCATGCAAGCACTTCCTGCAAACACCATAAACTGTGACTCCACCACGCCATGTCAGCCCTTCTTGCAGACCACATAGCTGCCACCCGTCTCCTCTGGCTGGGCTGCGCAGGACTCAGGTTCAGCTCCTTCTTTCACCCAGGCTTCCTTGTGAATGACTAACACAATCAATATCACCAACAGTGAATGATACACCTGACACTCATTTATAGTGCATTCACACCTGTTACCTAATCACATGCACTTAATCAAAGAACTAAAGTGCGCTACCGCTCACCACCACCGGGGAAACTTAGAATGAACGACACCACGTGTAATAATTCTAATGGCCACCGGGGGGCAATCAACCCACTTTGGCACCTAGCCAAAGGAAAAAAGATCACTTCTCCATTTTACCTTGTCAGATCCAGCCTGGATCATGACAATATCTGAAGTAGCGGAAATTATTATCCTCTTAGAAAATAATTGCGGGCTTGACTCGAATATCGAGTATAATGGAAGTCAATGAGAAACTCAAGCATTTTTCGGAAAGTTCCTAACAGGAGAGCTGGTGGGGCAGGAAAATCACTGAAAAATTGATGAAAACTGTGCTCAAATGGAATGGGAACACTACAGTTGTGGCCAAAAGTATTGACACCCCTGCAATTCTGTCAGATAATACTCAGTTTCTTCCTGAAAATGATGGCAAACACAAATTCTTTGGTATTATTATCTTCATTTGATTTGTCTTAAATGAAAAAACACAAAAAGAATTGTCCTAAAGCCAAATTGGATATACTTCCACACCAAACATAAAAAAGAGGGTGGACAAAAGTATTGGCACTGTTCGAAAAATCATGCGATGCTTCTCTAATTTGTGTAATTAACAGCACCTGTAACTTACCTGTGGCACCTAATAGGTGTTGGCAATAAGTAAATCACACTTGCAGCCAGTTGACATGGATTAAAGTTGACTCAACCTCTGTCCTGTGTCCTTGTGTGTACCACATTGAGCATGGAGAAAAGAAGAAGACCAAAGAACTGTCTGAGGACTTGAGAAACCAAATTGTGAGGAAGTATGAGCAATCTCAAGGCTACAAGTCCATCTCCAAAGACCTGAATGTTCCTGTGTCTACTGTACGCAGTGTCATCAAGAAGTTTAAAGCCCATGGCACTGTGGCTAACCTCCCTAGATGTGGACGGAAAAGAAAATTTGACAAGAGATTTCAACGCAAGATTGTGCGGATGTTGGATAAAGAACCTCAACTAACATCCAAACAAGTTCAAGCTGCCCTGCAGTCCGAGGGTACAACAGTGTCAACCCATACTATCCATCGGCGTCTGAATGAAAAGAGTCTGTATGGTAGGAGACCCAGGAAGACCCCACTTCTTACCCCGAGACATAAAAAAGCCAGGCTGGAGTTTGCCAAAACTTACCTGAAAAAGCCTAAAACGTTTTGGAAGAATGTTCTCTGGTCAGATGAGACAAAAGTAGAGCTTTTTGGGCAAAGGCATCAACATAGAGTTTACAGGAGAAAAAAAGAGGCATTCAAAGAAAAGAACACGGTCCCTACAGTCAAACATGGCGGAGGTTCCCTGATGTTTTGGGGTTGCTTTGCTGCCTCTGGCACTGGACTGCTTGACCGTGTGCATGGCATTATGAAGTCTGAAGACTACCAACACATTTTGCAGCATAATGTAGGGCCCAGTGTGAGAAAGCAGGATCTCCCTCAGAGGTCATGGGTCTTCCAGCAGGACAATGACCCAAAACACACTTCAAAAAGCACTAGAAAATGGTTTGAGAGAAAGCACTGGAGACTTCTAAGGTGGCCAGCAATGAGTCCAGACCTGAATCCCATAGAACACCTGTGGAGAGATCTAAAAATGGCAGTTTGGAGAAGGCACCCTTCAAATATCAGGGACCTGGAGCAGTTTGCCAAAGAAGAATGGTCTAAAATTCCAGCAGAGCATTGTAATAAACTCATTGATTGTTACCGGAAGCGGTTGGACGCAGTTATTTTGGCTAAAGGTTGTGCAACCAAGTATTAGGATAAGGGTGCCAATACTTTTGTCCGGCCCATTTTTGGAGTTTTGTGTGAAATGATCAATGTTTTGCTTTTTGCTTCATTCTCTTTTTTGTTTTTTCATTTAAGACAAATTAAATGAAGATAATAATACCAAAGAATTTGTGTTTACAATCATTTTCAGGAAGAAAATGAGTATTATCTGACAGAATGGCAGGGGTGTCAATACTTTTGGCCACAACTGTATGTGGAAGATGTCTGGATGCATCTCTAACTCCAAGATCTCTGCTGGGAACTAAATAAATAATTTTAAATGATGTGGGGGTCCTCATCATTTTTTAAAACCAGCCAAGGCAACACAGACAGCTGAGGGCTTATATTATCAGGCTGGGAAGGCCCATGATTATTTGTCCCTTACCAGCCTAAAAGAAAACCCGCAGCCTCTCCAGGATTGTCATATCACAGTAAATGTGCCAATTCTGGGGTTTTGCCCGTTTCTTCTGGGTTGGGGGAAGTTATGGGGGTGTTTTATAAACACCTCTCCATTACTAACCCCTGGGCTTCACCTGACATTACACAGCTGAGATCAACCTCAAAAAAATGACCCCGATTGTCTCCATTACTAACCCCTGGGATTGACCTGACATGAATCCCCAAAAATATTACCCCAATAGCCACAACAGGGCAATTGGGAAGAGTCGGGTAAAGCGACAGAATTGGAGCATCTCATGTGATGCACAAATTCTGAGGCAGCTGCGGACTGGAGTTTCTAAGCTGGAAAGGGCTCAATGTCGATAGACCTTCCCAATCTGATAATATAAGCCTGCAAGCTGTCTGCTTTACATTGGCTGGTTACCAAAAATAAAGGGAGACTCACATCATTTAAAAAAAATATATTTAAGGTATTTGTCTGTGATGCATTTTTAGGTGCATTTTCAGCCGCAAAACATGCGGAGTGGGGACTTGAGCATGTCGCTTGAGCACCCACTATACTTGATCAAATTAAATATATATAGCTGGAAATTCGGAATAACAAAAGAACCATGTTCCTAAATTCGGGTTACTCTCCAAAATATCCAATTAGAGAATGAAGGACATTGGGAGCGTAAATCCCTAAAATACAATATATAGATTTGACATCAAGTAGATTCTAGATCTTGTTTTTGCCAAAAAAATTACACAACATATTTGATCAAAATGATACAAACAAGAAAACTCAAAAACGGACAAATCACCATGTAGAAAAAGTAGTGACTATAAAAACATGGCAGGCAACAATACAACCATGGGGCAATAAAATAGGTTTACAGCGTATCAGGGAGTAAATAATGTCACAAAAATATATTGGGTAATATACAGAGTAAGATTCATTATAATATACAACCCATAGGCATGGGGTGTGAGGATTTGCATAAAATTTATTAAAATTAATAATACACAGGAGAAGTTAAAATCGACTATTTTCCATATAAGGCTGGTTTCACATTAGCGCTTTTTAAGCGCACGCACGGCCGGGGGTAGCTCCGCCCCCGAGCCAGCTCTCTGCCCGGCGTGCCCGCCCCTTGCTTGTAGCGCCTCCTCCTAGTGGACAGCGGCGCCTGCGATCGGCGCACCCTATCTTTAGCATAGGGTGCGCAGATCGTGCGCAGGCCGTGTGCTAGTTGCGCTTTGACCTGCGCTGCGCACTTTTGACGGTGCGCGCCAAAATCGAACTTTTCGGATTTTGGCTCGCACGGCGCACCGTCAAAAGTGCGCAGCGCAGGTCAAAGCGCAACTAGCGCACGGCCTGCGCACGATCTGCGCACCCTATGCTAAAGATAGGGTGCGCCGATCGCAGGCACCGCTGTCCGCTAGGAGGCGGCGCTACAAGCAAGGGGCGGGCACGCCGGGCAGAGAACCGGCTCGGGGGCGGAGCTACCCCCGGCCGTGCGTGCGCTTAAAAAGCGCTAATGTGAAACCAGCCTATATATGACACATACCCCTGTTTCAGAAATCATTGTAATCACAACCTGTTATAAGGTTCAGAGGTAAAAGAGTATGTGAGCTTAAGCACAAAAACAATCATCATAGTGTGACAGGTGTCAGCAGCACAAACCAGAGAAAAATGCCTCTTACCAACATGCTGTTTAAGCCTAAGTATTACACCGGAGCCCCGATGTGTGTTTCGCTGTGGCTTACTTTGGGGGGGGGCAGTCGAGTATTGACATGTGGAGAGCACCCTTGGCCATCACTAGTACCTCTTAATAACAATCCTAATGGCATGCCCCTACTAATAACACTCCTAGTGGCACGCCCCTCCTAATAACACACCTAGTGGCTCATGCATCCTAATAACCCTCCTAGTAGCAGGTCCTTCCTATTTACACTCCTAGTGGAACGTTCCTCTTAATAACGCTCTCAGTGGCACATCCCTCTTAGTAAATCCACTAGTGGCAGGTCCCTCCTAATAACTCTACTAGTAGCAGGTCCCTAGTAATAACACTCTTAGGCCTGTTTCACACATCAGTTTTTTCTGTCAGTCCAAATCTGGCAAAATAGCGGAAAACGGATCAGCAGGCGGACTGACAAAAACGTGTGCCAGCGGATCGATGGATGTATGGATCTGCCGATCTTGCAAATTTAAAGGAACCGTGCCTGGTTAAAAAAATTTAAAAAAAATACCGGTGATGTAGTGTTCTCAATGGCGCTGCCGAGATCTCGCGGGAGCCAGGGTGGGAGTAATGGCGCGGCTGAGATCTCGCAGGAGCCGGGACCAGGGGACATGAGCAGGTGTGATGGATCGCGGGAGGGATAACCTGGGGATTATTGCGGGATGTTAGCGCCAACCATCGCGTGACGTGGGGAGCAGACATCGCGGGAAGTGAGCGGTCATTATCGCGGGATGTGTGGAGCGATCGCGCGATGTGAGTAACAATCATCGCGCGATGTGGGGAGCAGGGATGCCATCATCGCAGGAAGTGTGGAGCTGCGGTGACCATGGATGAGAGAGAAAGATATTTTTCTACCAGCAGCCAGACAGAATTGAGGGTTAAATCACTACATGGCAGATCCGCGATCCGAAAAAACGTTGCATGGCCCATCCGGTCATGTCAGCGGACGCCAAAATCTTGGCGGATCCGTTGACATGCGGATGTAACGGACGACCATCAGTCAAAATCCGCCAATAATCCTAGTCAATGGGGGGAAAAAAAGGATCCGCAAAGAAAAATGGCGGATCCGTTTTTTCTTCAAAACGGCGGATTTTGACTGATGGTCTAAAACGGAGGAGTGAAACAGGCCTTAGTGGCAGGTCACTCCTAATAACACTTCTATTGACAGGTCCCTCCAAATAACACTCCTTGAGGCACGTCCCTCCTAATAACACTCCTTTAACTTTGATATTTACTTAAATGGAATCTGTCACCCCATTTTTGTCATATGAGATGCGGCCACCGCCATTAGGGGCTTATCTACAGCATTCTGTAATGCTGTAGATAAGCCCCTGATGTAACCTGAAAGAGAAGAAAAACACTTTAGATTATACTCACCGGAGGGGGCGGTCCGGTCCGATGGGTGTCGCGGTCCGGTCCAACTCCTCCCATCTTCATACGATACCGTCCTCTTCTTCCCTTCCTGTAGTAGCTCCAGCGCAGGCGCACTGCTCTGCCCTGTTGATGGCAGAGCAGAATACTGCAGTGCGCAGTCACCAGACCTCTCCCGACGTCTGCTTACTGCAGGACTCTGCTCTGCCTGCAACAGGGCAGAGCAGTGCGCCTGCACTGGAGCTACTACAGGAAGGGAAGAAGAGGACGGCATCGTATGAAGATGGGAGGTGTTGGACCGGAACGCGACACCCATCAGACCGGACCGCCCCCTCCGGTGAGTATAATCTAACGTGTTTTTCTTATCTTTCTGGTTACATCAGGGGCTTATCTACAGCATTACAGAATGCTATAGATAAGCCCCTGATGTCAATGCTGGCAGCTCATAGGGAAATAAAAGGGTGACAGATTCCCTTTAAGGAAAGTGAACCCCATACGCTCAAAACTACCTCTGCCCTCATTCTCCCCTCTACTGCTCAGGTCTCCTTGTTTTGGCTCTAGCGGTGACATCAAGTCAATGACACCGTTGAAGCCAAACACTGAGCTCAGCGACTGTGCTGAGATAGACGGCGTGAACCGCTGATCTGCTCAGTGATTACCTGCAGCAGGGATGCGCGTTGTTGAAGTGACATCACCCCTACAGCCTAAACACCGAGATTCAAACAATGGTGGGAAGTAGGTTCTGGTGCCGAGAATGGGGGAGTGATGGTTTTCTTTGTTATTTTTGGTATTTTAGAGCCATTGGGTAGACTTTTCTGAAACTGGAAAACCCCTTTAACTATATTAACATACCTTTATAAATTATCAATAAAAAAATCATATAGTTTAAAAATTCTAGTATCTAACAGAAGATTATTCAATGGACTCTCTGGATTGCAGAACAATTTGGTCAGTAAACACTGCGGGTTGGACGCTGCATACATTTGGATACACAAGGTTTGTGTTATACATCGTACATCCTCCTCTAAAAGCAGCAACCAAAGCTACAGCACTGTAGCTCGGATCACTGATGTTTAACCACATGAATTTGTCATGTCGGGCACTGTTCGCACCAGGGTGTCCGGCAGACAGCGGTAATACCCCATCTTACCACTTTGTTCTCAGCGGCACTGGTTGGTCTTCTGATCCGGCTTGTCATTCTGGCTGAGGGCTTAGCCACGCCCTCTGTCTTTAAATTGTCCTGCGTGACTATGGACGTCGCCGACTATAGCTCTTGCCTTGTGCTAGCGATACCGGTCTGGAGTGGTGGTCTAAGGAACATACTGTGTCTGGTGTAGTATATTCCGTTGTTGCCATTTTGCCTCCCTGTGTTGTATTTTTTGGTTGCCCTTGCACATTATTGTATTCTCCTATGTGTACACGGTGTGGTGCATTTCCTTTATCCCTGTCCATACTTCTATGTGGGGTCTGGTGTTTGGTCTCCTCACTGGGTGGAGGGTGGTGGGTTCAGCTTAGGGCTGGACAGGAGACAAGGACAGGGTGGAGGCCCAGACAGGCACACCTTCAGTGTAAACCCTGGGTTGAGGGACAGACAGGGTTTCCCCTAGTCTGAGGGACACCGCAGGGGCCCCGGGGTTTTAGCCTATAGCATCCTAGACATCCCATGACATTATAGTCGGCCCAAATTTTATTTACCATGGATCCTATAGTCTCCATAACCAAGCAGCTGGAGGCTCTGTCCATACAGGTCACTGAACTGAGGGGGCGGTCCAGCAACAAGGCCTGTCAGTTCCTGCTGTGCAAACTGAGGCAGCAGTCAGGGCAGCTGAACCCAAGTTACCTCTCCCTGAACGATTTTCTGGTGATCGCTGTAAGTTCGTTGTATTTCGTGAATCCTGCAAATTGTATTTTCGTATGCGTCCACTCTCCTCAGGAAATGAGGCTCAGTGTGTGGGCTTGGTAATTTCCTTGCTGAGTGGTCATCCACAAGCAGGGGCCTTTTCACTACCTTCTGGTTCACCTGCATTTGAGTCCGTAGACTTTTTTTTTTCTGCTCTTGGTTTAATCTATGACGATCCTGACAGACTGGCGTTAGCAGAGTCTAAAATACGCTCTCTGCTCCAGGGTGAGCGACTGGCGGAGGATTAGTGTACGGAATTTCGTCGCTGGGCTGAGGACACTCAATGGAATGACCCTGCACTAAGGAGTCAATTTTTGCATGGGGTTTCTGGAAGGGTTAAACAAGCTCTGCTAATGTATGAGACTCCCGCCTCTCTGGAGGCTGCTACGGTGCTTGTAGTATGCATTGATCGCCGCTTTTGTCAGAGGTCACAGGAGACATTGCCTGTGGGGGGGGCAGTTTCTGGTGAGGTTGACTCGGGTGAATCCATGGAACCTATGTAGATCGCTGGTATATCACATACACATATTAACAAGCATAAATGTCCATTGGCCAGAAAGCAAGGGGTCTGTTTTTTTTGTGGCAAAAAAGGACATTAATGCTTGCCCCCTGGTACCTAAGAAAGACGTGCCGGTGGAAAACTGCTAGGCTCAGAGGGTTTTGGAGGAGTCTATTCGGAGCCATTCCATATCCTCCATGGTGGTCTCCCAGTGTATGCTCCCTGCCAAGGTAGTAATCGGGGGCCAAGAGCTGTCGATTACTGTATTTGTAGATAGTGGTTCAGCAGCTAATCTCATTGATGAAAAGTTTGCGCGTACAGCGGGATTTAAGGTTGAAAAGCTGCCTACTCCTTTCCGGGTGGTTACCATCAATGCCTCCCCTCTCTCACAAGGGGAGATTAAAGAGTTTGTGGCTGATGTAAAACTCCACATTGGGGTCCTACACTCTGAGCGGGTAACATGTAAGGTGCTCAGTAATTTACCTGCTCAGGTAGTTCTGGGGTTTCCATGGTTGTCTATGCACAATCCGGTGATTGATTGGAAAACCCAGGACATAATCCAGTGGAGCAGATATTGCCAGGAGAGTTGTCTGGCCACGTGTATCTCCGCTGTGACTCCCAGCATCCCGAAGCCACTGCTGGACTTTGCTGATGTATTTTCTGAAAGAGGTTGTTCAGAGCTGCCACCGCACCGACCCTATGACTGTGCTATTAGGTTAAAACCGGGGGGGCCAAGTTACTGAAAGCCAGGATGTTTAATATCTCAGGTCCTGAGAGGCAAGCTCTCAAAGAATACATTGCAGAAAGTCTAAGCAAAGGGCACATCAGGCCTTCATCATCTCCATTGGCGGCGGGGTTCTTGTCAAGAAGATGGCGGATTACACCCGTGTCTGGATTTCAGGGAACTCAACCAGATTACGGTTCATGACCTATACCCGATGCCACTGATACCCAATTTGTTCAACCAGGTGTCTGGTGCCAAATGGTTTTCCAAGCTTGACCTCAGAGGGGCGTACAATCTCATAAGAGTCCGTCAAGGGGATGAATGGAAGACGGCATTTAATACCCCTGAGGGTCATTTTGAGAATTTGGTGATGCCATTTGGGTTGACTAGCGTGCCAGCAGTATTTCAACATTTCATAAATTATGTCTTTTCTCGTCTCTTAGGGAAATTTGTTATTATATACCTTGATGTCATTCTTATTTACTCACACGACCGTGATGCACACATAGAGCATGTTAGGCAGGTATTGCAATTGCTCAGGGAGAACAAGCTCTATGCCAAGCTTGAGAAATGTGTATTTGTCGTCCAAGAATTACCTTTTTTGGGTTATGTAATTTCCGCCTCAGGGTTTAAAATGGACACCGCTAAGATGCAAGCGGTGCTGCAGTGGGATTGGCCTGATAATCTCAAGGCGCTTCAGCGATTCCTGGGCTTTTCCAACTATTATAGGAAATTTATTAAGAATTTTTCTATGATTGCTAAACCGCTCACCGACATGACTAAAAAAGGTACCAATTTTTCTGTCTGGTCTGAGGCTGCTGTGCGCGCGTTTGAATTCCTCAAAAACAGTTTTGCTTCAGCTCCCATCCTGGTTCAGCCTGATGTCTCCCTACCATTTACCATGGAGGTGGATGCATCTGAGGTTGGAGTGGGGGCGGTACGGTCTCAGAGTCCATCCTTGGGCAAATTGCATCCGTGTGCCTACTTCTCCAAGAAGCTGTCACCTGCCGAGCGTAATTACGATATTGGTAACAGGGAATTGTTGGCCATCAAGTTGGCATTTGAGGAATGGCAACACTTCTTGGAGGGGGCTGTCCATCAGATTACTGTTATAACAGACCATAAAAATCTGCTTTATTTAGAGTCTGCTAAACGCCTGTCCCCCAGACAGGCTCGCTGGGCGTTATTCTTCACCCGGTTCAATTTTTTTGTAACATACCGACCAGGTTCTAAGAATACTAAGGCGGACGCCTTGTCCAGATGTTTTCCGGGTGGAGAGCCATGTGAGGATCCGGTGCCTATTCTCCAAAAGGGAGTTGTGTTCTCGGCTCTCACGACAGAAGTTGAGGCAGAGATTGCTGAGGCTCAGGAGGAGGTACCGCCGGATCTGCCTCCTAATAAATCGTTTGTGCCACTACACCTACGCTTAAAGGTGTTAGGGGAACATCACGATACTCTCCTGGCGGGCCACCCAGGGGTTAAGGGCACTCTGGAACTTGTATCACGTCGTTTTTGGTGGCCCAAAATCCGGCAGGACGGGGCCTCATATGTGTCAGCCTGTACCACGTGCGCACGGGCCAAGACACCACGCTCCCGTCCTGCTGGCACGTTGCATCCTCTCTGTGTGCCCAGTAAGCCATGGACTGAGATTTCCATGGATTTCATTATGGATTTGCCCTCCTCGGCTGGGAACACGGTCATTCTGGTAATAGTTGATCGGTTCCCTAAAATGTCGCATTTCGTTGCTTTGCCATCTTTGCCCAATGCGAAGACCCTTTGTCAGGAACACCGCACTGCACTTGCTCACTGAGCCAGTGCGGGTGTCCTGAGTACAAAGCCAGTATTCAAAGATACCTGTGGAGCAGGGCAGCCGCGGTGACGATGCGTGCTTCAGAGTATCAGGACCTGAAGCACATGACTGCTGGGGGCGTGGCCTAAGCTCCACAGATCTAGGAGCTGCAGGGAAACTCCTAGAAAGGTAACTACGGGACAATGTTACCAAGGGGCAAAGACAGAGACAGAAACCAGACGAAGCCAGGGTCAAAGCACCAGATAGCAATACAGTACCACGGGGTTTAGACAGAAAGGATAGTCAGGACGTAGCAATAGGTCAGAAAACCAGAACGTGCAATAGACGGTACAATAGGGACAAACTGTAACAGAGTAATGATAGCCAAGCCAGGAGGTCAGAACCGGAGAAGACAGTAGTACCAAAGCGAGAGATGGAGAACAGAGTGAGGGAACAGGCCGGGTCATACACGGGAAGCAAACAAGCAACGCAGAATACATGCACACCAGGGGTCAGACACACCAGAACAACAGTATAGCTGACAGAGAACCCTGTTAAAGAGTGAGTATAAATACCCCTCCCAGATCCAGAAGGAGGCCACAAACACTTAACCCTGTGAGTGCAGGGCAAGAACCCTGTTCAAACCATGACAGTACCCCCCTCTTAATGGGGGGCCACTGGACCCCCAGGCTTGTCTGGGTATCTGGCGTGGAAAGCCCGCACCAGACGATCGGCATGCACCGAACTGGCCGGAACCCATGACCGATCCTCCAGAGAGTACCCCTTCCAGTGTATCAGATACTGGAGTCTCCGGCGCACCCACTGGGAGTCAACAATGCACCCTACTTCATACTCCATCTGCCCCTCTACCAGCACTGGCGGAGCATTTGATGAGGGATCCTCTCTCACCGTCCCCACAGGCTTTAACAGGGACCTGTGGAAGACATTAGAAATTTTAAAGGAGGTGGGCAGCTGCAGTCGGTAGGCTACTGGGATAACAACCTCCACAACTTTGTATGGGCCAATAAACTTGGGGCACAGCTTTATAGAAGGTATCTTAAGCTTGATATTGCGGGTGGATAGCCACACCTTCTCCCCTACTGCAAATGCTGGACCTGGCCCCCTCCTCCTGTCAGCAAACCGCTTATAGTTTTCCTGGGCCTTGGAAATATTCCTCTGAACCTCCCTCCAAAGAATTCTAAGATGTTGTGTCACATCCTCAGCACCAGGACAACCTGAATCCATACGGGAAAACTC
Source organism: Dendrobates tinctorius (assembly GCF_039654945.1). NCBI lineage: Eukaryota > Metazoa > Chordata > Amphibia > Anura > Dendrobatidae > Dendrobates > Dendrobates tinctorius. The sequence goes on along the minus strand of NW_027361741.1, from coordinate 29,795,353 downwards.
TCCAAAATGTGGGTTAAACCCATAGTTGATCTGAAAGGGAGACTTCCCAGTAGATTGACTCACACGACTGTTGAATGCAAACTCTGCCATGGGCAATACCTCACACCAGTCCTCCTGCCTGGAAGAGGCCAAGCATCTCAGAATCTGCTCCAACGATTGGTTCGTGCACTCCGTCTGTCCATTAGACTCTGGGTGGTAGGCAGAGGAGAAGGACAACGAAATCCCCAGCTTTTTGCAAAAAGCCCTCCAGAACCTGGCTACAAACTGTACCTGTGACGGCCGTCTGCGAATCTGGGCTGCAGTGGGGACAGCACCCCGAGTAACCCCGAGACCCTTAACCCCTATACAGGGATCTGGAATTGTAGCAAGGCCCAGGAGGTAGCTGTCTAGATTAGCAGTGGACCAGAGCAGGACGGCCACCAAGGGGTCAAAACTAAAACCCGTAATCAAGGTCAGGATGCAGGAGTCTGAGACCAGGGCGCCGCAGAGGCACGAAATCAGCAGACAGAAGGAGAGTCAAAAGTCCAGGCCAGGGTCAGTAAAACCAGGAGGGCAGCGAGGTACAGAATCAGCAGGCAGAAGGAGAGTCAGGAATCCAAGCAAAGGTCAGCGTCAAAAAGTCGGAAGAGAGGCGGAGGTACAAAAACGGCAGGCAATAGAATGGTCAAGAATCCAGGCTGAGGTCAGAGTATACACTATAGCAATTCACACAGTAACACGCAGGGGAACCAAGAATATATCCGGCGGCTTGCAAGACCAGTCCCCAGGTATTTGAGGGATCAGGTCCTCCCTCACAGGTTCCCGGCCCGATGATGTAACCAGGACCGCCCCCGGACCAGGCCAGATGGACATGCAGTAAGCCCTACATGACTGACAGAGGGGCGGAGCCTGCGCCCTGAGTCTGGCTGCGACGTGACAGTACCCCTCTGTCTGACACCACATTCATAGGCACTCCATGTAACCTAATTATATGCTGCATAAATAAGCGGGCCAGGGTTTCAGCAGATGGTAACGCGGGGAGAGGTACAAAGTGAGCTTGTTTTGAAAACCTATCCACCACCACCCATATCACCGAGTTGCCCCTGGAAGGAGGAAGATTTGTGATAAAATCCATTGACAAATGTGTCCATGGTCTATCCGGAATTGGCAAAGGCACCAATTCCCCGGCCGGCCGGATCTGAGAACTTTTAGAACGAGCGCACACCCCACATGCAGTCACAAACTTTTTAATATCTGTTACCATAGAGGGCCACCAGAAATCCCTCGCAATTGCCCCCCGGGTAGCTGCAATCCCAGGATGAGCACTCAACACAGAATCGTGAATTTCCTGCATAAGTCCGAGACGGAAACGTTCCGGTACAAACAATTTACCCGGGGGTTTACCACCAGGAGCCTGAGCCTGGGCCTCCAAAATCCCTCTCTGTAACTCAGATGAGATTTCGGCCACCACTACTCCTGGCTGAAGAATGGAGGAGGGAGGTTCTGGAGGGGACACCGAATCAAAGCTTCGGGATAAGGCATCAGCCTTGATGTTTTTAGATCCCGGGCGGAATGTGATGGTAAACTGAAAACGAGAAAAAAAAGCGCCCACCGAGCCTGTCTGGGGGGTCAATCTCTTGGCAGACTCGATATAGGCCAAATTTTTGTGATCAGTGATGACTGTAATGGGATGAACAGACCCCTCCAGGAAATGCCTCCATTCTTCAAAAGCCAACTTTACCGCCAACAACTCTCTATTGCCGACATCGTAATTTCTCTCGGCAGAGGAAAATTTTTTTAGAGAAGAAGGCGCAAGGCCTCAGGTTAGTAAGGGTAGGAGGGGCCTGAGACAAAACTGCCCCCACCCCCACTTCCGAGGCGTCAACCTCCACGACAAAAGGTCTTGACGAGTCGGGTTGTACCAATACAGGGGCTGAAGAAAAGCACTTTTTTAATGTCATGAAAGAGTTTTTTGCAGCTACAGACCAATTTTTTACATCAGCTCCCTTGACAGTGAGGTCCGTTAGAGGCTTTACCACCTGTGAAAAGCCCTTAATAAATTTCCTATAAAAGTTGGCAAAGCCCAAAAATCGTTGCAACCCTTTCAAGTCATGAGGTTGCACCCACTCCGTAACACCTGTACTTTCTTAGGATCCATGCGGAACCCCTCCCCTGACACAATCAACCCCAGAAAGGATACTTCTTGCATGAAAAATGAGCATTTTTCCAGCTTGGCATACAAATGATTCTCCCTCAGTCTCATGAGAACCATCCGCAAATGGTGCAAGTGAGATTGACTGTCCACCGAGTACACCAGAATGTCATCCAAATAGATAACCACAAAACGACCGATTAAATCAGAGAAAATTACATTAATAAAATTCTGAAAAACAGCAGGAGCATTGGTGAGACCAAAGGGCATAACCAAGTTTTCGAACAGCCCTTCAGTCGTCAGGAATGCTGTTTTCCATTCGTCCCCTTCACGGACTCTTATAAGGTTATATGCCCAACGTAAATCCAGTTTAGAGAACCACTTGGCCCCGGTGAGTTGGTTACATAGATCAGGAATTAGGGGGAGAGGGTATGTATTTTTCACAGTAATTTTGTTTAATTCCCAAAAGTTGAGGCACGGCCGCAAACCACCATCTTTTTGCTTAACAAAAAAGAAGCCCGCCGCCACAGGTGAAACAGAAGGCCTAATATGCCCTTTGCGGAGACTCTCAGTAATGTACTCCTTCATGGCTAGACGTTCGGGCCCGGACAAATTGAACAGGCGAGCCTTGGGTAACTTGGCTCCAGGGACTAGATTAATGGCACAATCAAAGGGTCTATGTGGTGGTAGTGCCTCAGCCTCACTTTCAGAAAATACGTCTTCAAAATCTTTCAGGCACTCCGGAATACCTTCCAGATCGACAGACGACACTGACACAGATTTTACTGGGGTGACAAGGGTTGTCAAGTTACAACATAGACCGTTAGCCATACAACCCCACTGAATGATCTCCCCTGTGACCCAGTCAATAGTAGGATTGTGACGTTGAAGCCAAGGCATACCCAGTATCAGTCCAGCCGGCAGATTATTTATGACAAAACATCTTAATTTTTCCACGTGAGTGGAACCCACTTTCAGAGAAAAGGTATCAGTCATGAAACAAATTCCCTCCTGGGTGATAGGAGAAGAATCAATTGCCACGATTTTAACAGGATCTTTTAACCTGACTGTCCCTATCTTATGAAAAGTCACAACTTTGGCATCGATCAGATTAATAGAAGAACCACAGTCAACAAAGGCGGTAGTCCCAACCGGACCGCCTGTAAGTTCCAGTTCCACCGGAAGCAGAATTTTAGTAAGCGAGTTAAAGGGTACCTGGGAGTCTGGGCAACCTCCTCGATTGTTACCCAGAATCAGTCGTTTTCCTGACGGCTTCACTGAAGGGCAAGAAGGACAGTTCCTTCTCCAATGTCCAGCGGATCCACAGTAAAAGCACAATTGGTTGTTTCTTCGGTGTCTCCTCTCTTTTTCCTCCAATGACGTGGCACCAACCTCCATGGGCTCAGGACTAGATGCAGAGTCTCTCAGATTGGAGAATAAAGGGGTCTCCTGCAGCATGACCCCTCTTGCCCGCAGCCTACGGTCCATGCAAACAGCCTGGATCATAGCATCCTCCAAAGAATCCGGTGGAGGATGAAGGGCTAGGGCATCTTTCAAACGTTCGGACAGGCCTCTACAGAACAAACCCCGGAGGGCAGCGTCATCCCAGGAGACCTCCGCTGCCCAGCATCTGAACTCAGAGCAGAACCATTCAGCAGAGTTCCTTCCCTGTGTCACACTCATCACCATATCCTCTGCCAGACGCACTCTATCAGGCTCATCATAAATGTGCCCCAGAGCCTCAAAGAACAAATTCCCAGACATGCGTTCAGGAGCAGAGGAAGAGAGAGAGAAAGCCCATGCCTGTGGAGCCCCCCGAAGTAGGGAAATGACGACCCCCACCCTCTGGAACTCATCCCCGGAAGAGCGGGGCCTCAGAGAAAAAAAAAGCTTGCATCCTTCTCTGAAAGACCTGAACTCCTTTTTATCCCCTGAGAAAAGGTCTGGCAATTTGACCGGAGATTCTGGGAATGCCAATGACACATCTCTATCCCCAGCGCAAGAATCCCCTGTAGCGGCAGCCCCCTGTACCGTATCCACCAACTGTTGCTGGGTCTGGGCCATCGTGCGCTGTTCCACATTAAGTTTGTGGAACATTTGGGTCAGGTGCTTGACCTGACCAACCAAAGCTTGTATGGGATCCATGAGGATAACACACTTTTTTTTTTTTTTTTCCCTCAGAGGGGAAAAAAAACTGAAATGGTCAGCTATAATGTCAGGAACACCGCACTGCACTTGCTCACTGAGCCAGTGCGGGTGTCCTGAATACAAAGACAGTACTCAAAGATACCTGTGGAGAAGGGCAGCCACGGTGACGATGCGTGCTTCAGAGTATCAGGACCTGAAGCACATGACTGCTGGGGGCGTGGCCTAAGCTCCACAGATCTAGGAGCTGCAGGGAAACTCCTAGAAAGGTAACTACGGGACAATGTTACTAAGGGGCATAGACAGAGACAGAAACCAGGCGAAGCCAGGGTCAAAGCACCAGATAGCAATACAGTACCACGGGGTTTAGACAGAAAGGATAGTCAGGACGTAGCAATAGGTCAGAAAACAAGAACGTGCAATAGACGGTACAATAGGGACAAACTGTAACGGAGTAACGATAGCCAAGCCAGGAGGTCAGAACCGGAGAAGACAGTAGTACCAAAGCGAGAGACTGAGTACAGAGTGAGGGAACAGGCCGGGTCATACACGGGAAGCAAACAAGCAATGCAGAATACATGCACACCAGGGGTCAGACACACCAGAACAGTATAGCTGACAGAGAACCCTGGTAAAGAGTGAGTATAAATACCCCTCCCAGATCCAGAAAGAGGCCACGAACACTTAACCCTGTGAGTGCAGGGCAAGAACCCTGTTCAAACCATGACACCCTTGCTCAGGTATTTATTCGCGAGGTGGTCAGACTTCATGGTGTCCCATCTGACATTGTACCTGATAGAGGTACACAATTTGTGGCAAAATTTTGGAGAGCTTTTTGTTCACGCCTAGGGATTAAATTGTCTCATTCATCGGCTTTCTATCCGCAGTCGAATGGGCAGACTGAGCGTATGAACCAAAACCTGGAACAATACTTACGCTGTTTTGTGTCTGACAATCAGGAAGAGTGGTCGGCGTTTCTTCCTCTGGCTGAATTCGCGATAAACAATCATTGTCAGGAATCGTCTCGGGAATCTCCCTTCTTTTGTGTTTATGGTCAACATCCCCAATTCTGTATCTTGCGCCAAGGGTGCTCTGCGGGCGTCCCTGAGGAGGACCCGTTGGGAGCACAATTGTCATCCATTTGGAGGAGAGCAAAGCAGCGCTTGCTGAATGTAGCTTCTAGGTACAAACGTGTGGCTGACAGTAGACGTGTGCCAGGTCCGGACCTGTGTGTGGGTGATTGGGTGTGGTTGTCTACAAGGAACATCAAACTCAAAATACCATCGCTTATGTTGGGTCCCAGGTTCATTGGTCCATTTAGGATCTCCGCAATTATCAACCCCGTGGCATTTTGTTTGGAGCTACCTGCCGTATACAAGATACATAATGTGTTTCACAAGGCGTTACTTAAGAAGGTCGTTGGTGCTGTTGATGTTTCTCCCGTGCCACCACCTCCCGTCTTGGTGGATGGCAAGTTGGAGTTTGAGGTGTCCAAGGTGATTGACTCTCGGGTAGTGCGTCGCACTCTACAGTACCTGGTCCACTGCCGTGGCTATGGTCCTGAGGAGAGGACTTGGGTGCCGGCTTCGGACATACATGTGGATCGATTGGTTACAGTGTTTCATCGCCGCCATCCATGTGTACGCGGTATGGTGCGTTTCCTTTATCCCTGTCCATACTTATTTGTGGGGTCTGGTGTTTGGTCTCCTCACTGGGTGGAGGGTGGTGGGTTCAGCTTAGGGCTGGACAGGACACAAGGACAGGATGGAGGCCCAGGCAGGCACACCTTCAGGGTAAACCCTGGGTTGAGGGACAGACAGGGTTTCCACTAGTCTGAGGGACATTGCAGGGGTCCCGGGGTTTTAGCCTATAGTTTCCTAGGCTTCCCATGACAGAATTCTGCTTTGAATCTCTAAAAGTGACATTTAACATTTAAGGAATGCCTTTTCAAGATCCTGCAAATGCAATTGTGGGGTTCTGATGGTAACTGGTGGCCTGCTGAAAGCCTTCATGGCACTCATGTGTAGCCCAGTCACAAACTGGGATTCATAGGAGACCATTATTTTCCTATTTGCTGCAATACTATTATTAATATAATGTTCACAGGACAATTTTTCCTGTAAATCATGCTGTCAAAACTGCATGGTCTCCTACAACATAAAATGTCTAATAAAGTGAAGTAAACTCCATAATAAGACCCTAAATACTATGATATTGCAATAAATAGATTAAGTGATCTCAGGTTCAGGTCCCCTAAGGAAACTAAAAATTAAAGTAAAAAAAAAGTAATAAAATATAGATATACCTTAAAATTCAAATCACCCCTTTTTCCCAATTTAAAACTGAAAAAACTAAAAGAATAAATATCGCTGTGTTTTTATTGGTACAATCTATATAAATATCAAATTATTTACAAGGCAACCTATGTACCCTAAAGTGTTGCCAATAAAAACAACTCGGCATAAAAAAACAAGCCTTCATTAACCCCTTCACGACCCATGACGCCTACATAGGCGTTTTGTGTTTGTGCTGCCCTGGAGAATCAGGTCATTTTTACAATGAATTCTGTGAAAGCAAACTCCCCAAAAAACAATGGCGGAATTGTGATTTTTTCAACATTCAATGCACTTGGAATTTTTCTTTGCATTTCTCAATGCAGTATACGGTAAAATGAATGGTGTTATTCAAAACTACAACTCATCTCATGAAACCAAGCATATCACTATTTCAAGGGAAAAATGTTAAAAATGTACAGCTCTTGGAAAAAAACAAATAATGTAAAGTTACATAGAATTATATATATTGGATCCATATACTGTAGAAACGGTACATTAATGATACAAGGTAAACCATATAATGTTCATCCATACAACAACGTTACTGTGCTTTTGTTTAACTCTTACAGAAAAATAATGCGGATAATGCGAGGGAGGCTACTCTTGAAACTGAAGGATTCAATTAAACATTTCCTTAAATGTGCCAGTTCACCATCAGTGCCGTTTATGACGTCATGGATTTTATTTTTTTTTTACCTTCATTTCAATGTGATGACGACTTCCATGTCTCAGGGTTTCTGATCTTAAGGCTGCCATACATATTAGATGAATGTCGACTAAACCTGCTAATTATGGACATACACTCCAGCCGTTTATGTATATGGTAGTGGCCCAACTTTGCTTGACATCAAAAGTCATAAGAAAGAAGTATTGGGCATGTTGGATGTCAGCATGCCCCATCTTTTTTCCTCAAGGAAGATAAGCCAACACAAGAGTTCATGTGGACGGTGGGTCATCAGGAATAGGTGGCTGAAAGAATGAAGGTTCAGCTGAAACTTACCAAAGGAGGATGACCAACACTATGAAACATTTTACTCACTTAAATTGAAATCAGATAATAGGAGATTTTTTTTAATTCTGTGAACAGATGTCCCTTAGGATGTACCATATTTAATTTTAAGCCTGCCATATTATACCATATTTATAGCTGTTTTCTTATAGTTATGCCTTCTTTTAAAATGAATGTAAATGTAAAAGGGGTTTTTCCAACGGACATATTAAAAGGATAAACCAGAAATGTATGATGGCTGCAGGCCCCACCACTGGGACTTAAAGAGAACCTATGGTGGGCTGCATTATTAATAGGCTGTAAGCCAGATGCTAGTCATCCTTTGTGTGTGAACAGTGCCGCATACAGATTGTATTTGTTTGCACTGGTGTACCAAATAGCCAATCCCTGATTGTAGGTTGGCTGTCTCATCGGTATTACTGCACTTGTGTAGTCGCCACCTTTATTTGGGTCCGCTGCACCCTTATAGTGCATTTGTCTTTAGGCCTAGACAGTTAAGCTTCTTTCCCTGTTTTTTGGTGTGTTTTTACTATATGGAGGACTATGGGGGTGCATTATAATGTATGGAGGACCAAAAAATTCGCAATAGAAGGAGCGTAGATACCTGGCACTTTATGCTTTTCTACAGATTCTATACTGATACTTCAAACAAATCAAACAACAAATCAAATTTATTATCGCCAAGTACATATTACATATATACAAGGAATTCTTTGTGGCAAAGAGGCAACATAATATATAACAACAGATACAACAAGTAACATCTAACAAGACAGATACAGTATATAGTCTACACATGACGATTTAATTGTTGAACAGAGAGTGGATAGAAGCTGTTCATATGGCGGTTGGTACTGCATTTGGGGACTCTGAAGCGACGTCCTGAAGGGAGTAGTTGGAATGAGGAGTGTCCCGGGTGAGAGGGATCGGATGAAATTTTCAATGCGTGGGATCGAATACTCTTATCATAAAGATCCTGGATTTTAGGCAGGGGGGAACCTATAATTCTCTCTGCTGTTCTGAAAGTCCTATGTAAGCGGAGTTTGTCATGCGCAGTGGCTCCCCCATACCAGACTATCAGAGAGGAACAAATCACAGATCTGATGACAGCATTAAAGAATAAGATCAGCAGATTCTTAGACAAACCATATCTTTTCAGCTGACGCAGGAAGAACATCCTCTGTTGTGCATTTCTTATAACAGCATCCATGTTTTTCCCCCATTTAAGATCATGAGAGATGATAACACCAAGGAATTTGGTCTCTGTGACCCTAAGAACCACTTCGTCATGGATGTAGATTGGAAGTATCTCATGTTGATCTTTCCTAAAATCCACAACCATCTCAGCAGTTTTTTTAGTGTTGAGTACAAGATTATTGGCTTTACACCAGTCACATATTCTTTCCACCTCACTCCGATACAAGTCTTCAGCATTTCCCCTGATGAGACCAATCAGTGTCATATCATCGGCAAATTTCAAGATTTTTACTGAGTCTGCTGAAGAGATGCAATCATTTGTATAGAGAGAAAACAGTAACGGGGACAAAACACACCCCTGAGGTGCCCCGATGTTTGTGACCAAGGTGTCCGAAGTAAATGGTCCAACTTTTACACTCTGTATCCTGGCTGTCAGGAAGTTATAAATCCACAAGCATAAGTTAAGAGGGACTCCAAGAGCTACCATTTTCTTATGAAGTAAATTCGGATCAATTGTATTAAACGCTGAGCTAAAGTCCATGAAAAGAATCCGGACATATGAGTGCAGTTCATCTGTATGATCCAAAATGTACTTCAGTGCCAGATTGACAGTGTCGTTTGCCGAACGATTCTCCTTATAGGCAAACTGAAGCGGGTCCCATAGCTTCTGTGTGAATTTTATCAGGTGGGACATCATAATTCTTTCGAAGACTTTCATAGCTACAGATGTGATACTTCCCCCTCATATTATTTATTTTCTTACTAGGGATCTAGATCCTGGATGGAAGACTGAGGAATTTAGCGAGCAATGTGATTGTTTAGTATTAATTATTTAATATGTCTGTACATATTCTAAAATATATGAATAAAAAAATGTTCAAAAAATATTAGGCACCCAAAAGAATTTAAAAAAAGTCAACTTTAGTGTGGAAAAGTAGGAAAGCATTAAAAAATTTGTATTAATCTGATATTGCTGTAATTGTTCTGATCTAAAGAATAAAGCTGTCTAATCACTTATATCGCACGGTGAATATCATGAAAAAAATAAATAAAAAACAACTTTTATATTTATCCTGCACTCTATGCTGAGAATGATGTGAGTTGTAGTTTCACAAAACCTGGAATGTCCATAGTTCCTGCACCTACAAAATGTGTGAAAATGTGAAGCAATGGGAATGGTTTCTGTCTTAGACAATGACTCCTGCTCTTACATGTCATTTGTGTATTGTTAGATGTATCACCAGCAAAGAAACACTCAATGTTCTTGTTTTAAATGCATTTTACTTTTGGGAACTTTCCCTTAATCGCCCGCCTCCTCCAGCCTTGATGCTGACCAATGTGATCTGCAGATTATTACTACTTGTTATCAATATTAATTAACTCCTGTGGAGAAATCACTCATGGTCATTTGTGACATCATCAAATACAGGAGGCCATTGTTACCTCACAGCATGATGTCACGATGACAGTGGGTCTATATAAACGGGTGTTCAGGGGGCAAAGGCTCATTTCAGAAGATGAAGACGAGGAGAGCGGAGGATACAGGATGGAGGATACAGGTAAATAAGAAACCTTACAGGGATTTCTCAGTGAACTTACCTCCAACATGGACCCTCCACGTCTACAGATTGTGGCTGTAAGGTGCTGGATTTCTTCAGTCCTTGCTGGTAGAATCTCTACACTTGGGTGATGAAGGTTCTTTGTGAGGTCACACAGCGGAATGTTGGACACTGAAAGTTCCATGCAGAAAACATGGGGACATCAGAGAGGTCAGCACAAAGATGGCACCTCCAATGGAGACATTACAGTAGTTACTACGGTCAGTGGCTGGCACAGATTGTTGGTGGGGGTTCTGTCACTTTAATTTAAGATTATTGGGGCAAAAAGTCTACCATTGTGCCCCTACCTGGGAGAGGGGTTGGTGTACATACATTGGGATAATATATTTATTTACATACTTTCTATTTATTTTACTATTTTATTTTACTATTTATGTTACTGATATATAAAGGCATTTGAAGCAATTTTTTTTTCAAATCATATTTATTACACCATTTTTAATTGCCTACATCAAAACTTAAAATTCGCAGTAACAGGAACGTGGATACCTGACACTTTATGCTTTTCTACAGGTTTTATACTGATACTTCCACTTATATGTTTTTTTCTTTCTAGGGAGAGAATCTGGATCCTGGAAGACTGAAGAATCTAAAGCGATCAATGGGATTGTGTAGTATTAATCATTTAATATGTCTGTGCATACTGTACATATTTACATGCCTTAGCACTATAGAGTGCAACTTTATTTGTTTTCTAACTGTATAGGGTCCTGATAGGACAGTTATATGTCTGTATATTAAGGGGTAGTGTTTGTGGGGGGGTAGTGTTGTTTTTTTTACAGGGGAGATGAACATAGTCAGGCTATGAGCTCCAGGAAGATCTGCAATCCGGAAACGAGTCTCCATATTGAGTATCATTGCGCTATACATATCAGTCAGTTAGTTGTAGTATGGCCTTGGTCCAGGGTTCTCAAACTGATCGCCTTTTCCCGGGGTCAAGAAGGAATTTTTTCCCTGTAACACATTGGCTGAATGTGTGCAGGTTTTTTGCCTTCTTCTGGATCATTGGCTTTAGGTAGGTGTAGAGATTGTAATTAATAAAACATGTTTAAAATCAATGATCTGTGTCCTTATATCTTTATTTCATACTCAGGTATTTGTATATGTTAGTTCTCATTTATGATCCATGACTATGAAGGTATACAGAAATACAAGGGTGGTAATTCTGTGTCTCCTAATGTAATGTCTGTATTTATAATACATACAAAGAGCCATAGACAAGATATCTGAAGTAGTGAAAATATTTGCGGACTTGACTCGAATATCGAGTATAATGGAAGTCAATGAGAAACTCAAGCATTTTTCGGAAAGTTCCTAACAGGAGACCTGGTGGGGCAGGAAAATCACTGAAAAATCGATGAAAGCTGTGCTCAAATGGAATGGGAACACCATTTGGAAGATGTCTGGATGCATCTCTAACTCCAAGATCTCTGCTGGGAACTAAATAAATAATTTTAAATGATGTGGGGGTCCTCATCATTTTTGAAAACCAGCCAAGGCAACACAGACAGCTGAGGGCTTATATTATCAGGCTGGGAAGGCCCATGATTATTTGTCCCTTACCAGCCTAAAAGAAAACCCGCAGCCTCTCCAGGATTGTCATATCACAGTAAAAATGTGCCAATTCTGGGGCTTTGCCCATTTTTTCTGGGTTGGGGAAGTTATGGGGGTGTTTTATAAACACCTCTCCATTACTAACCCCTGGGCTTCACCTGACATTTCACAGCTGAGATCAACCTCAAAAAAATTATCCCGATTGTCTCCATTACTAATCCCTGGGCTTGACCTGACATGAATCCCCAAAAATATTACCCCAATAGCCACAACAGGGCAACTGGGAAGAGTCAGGTAAAGCGACAGAATTGGAGCATCTCATGTGGTGCACCAATTCTGAGGCAGCTGCGGACTGGAGTTTCTAAGCTGGAAAGGGCCCAATGTCTATAGACCTTCCCAATCTGATAATATAAGCCTGCTAGCTGTCTGCTTTATATTGGCTGGTTACCAAAAATAAAGGGAGACCTCACATCATTTAAAAAAAATATATTTATGATATTTGTCTGTGATGCATTTTTAGGTGAGTTTTCAGCCGCAAAACATGCGGAGTGGGGACTTGAGCACGGAGCTTGAGCACCCACTATACTTCATCAAATTAAATATATATAGCTGGAAATTCGGAATAACAAAAGAACCATGTTCCTAAATTCGGGTTACTCTCCAAAATATACAATTAGAGAATGAAGGGCATTGGGAACGTAAATCCCTAAAATACAATATATGGATGTGACATCAAGTAGATTCTAGATCTTGTTTTTGCCAAAAAATTACACAACATATTTGATCAAAATTATACAAACAAGAAAACTCAAAAATGGACAAATCACCATGTAGAAAAAATAGTGACTATAAAAACATGCAGGCCACAATACAACCATGGGGCAATAAAAAAGGCATACAGCTTATCAGGGAGTAAATAATGTCACAAAAATATATCGGGTAATATACAGAGTAAGATTCATTATAATATACAACCCATAGGCATGGGGTGTGAGGATTTGCATAAAATTTATTAAAATTAAAAATACACAGGAGAAGTCAATGAGGTGATTACTCACGAAAATCGACTATTTTCCATATAAGTAAATATGACACATACCCCTGTTTCAGAAATCATTGGAATCACAGCATGTTATAAGGGTCAGAGGTAAAAGAGTATGTGAGCTTAAGCACAAAAACGACCATCATAGTGTGACAGGTGTCAGCAGCACAAACCAGAGAAACATGCCTCTTACCCACATGCTGTTTAAGTCTAAGTATTTCACCAGAGCCCCAATGTGTGTTTCGCTGTGGCTTACTTTGGGGGGGGGGGACAGTCGAGTATTGACATGTGGAGAGCACCCTTGGCCATCACTAGTACCTCTTAATAACAATCCTAATGGCATGCCCCTACTAATAACACTTCTAGTGGCACATCCCTCTTAATAACACTCCTAGTGGCACATGCATCATAATAACACTCCTAGTGGCACATGCATCCTAATAACACTCCTAGTAGCAGGTCCTTCCTATTTACACTCCTAGTGGAACGTTCCTCTTAATAACGCTCCTAGTGGCACGTCCCTCTTAATAAATCCACTAGTGGCAGGTCCCTCCTAATAACTCTACTAGTAGCAGGTCCCTAGTAATAACACTCTTAGTGGCAGGTCACTCCTAATAACACTTCTATTGACAGGTCCCTCCAATTAACACTCCTTGTGGCACGTCCCTCCTAATAACACTCCTATAACTTTGATATATACTTAAATGGAATCTGTCACCCCATTTTTGGCATATGAGATGCGGCCACTGCCATTCGGGGATTATCTACAGCATTCTGTAATGCTGTAGATAAGCCCCCGATGTAACCTGAAAGAGAAGAAAAACACTTTAGATTATACTCACCGGAGGGGGCGGTCCGGTCCGATGGGTGTCGCGGTCCGGTCCAACGCCTCCCATCTTCATATGATGCCGTCCTCTTCTTTCCTTCTTGTAGTAGCTCCGGCGCAGGCACTCTGCTCTGCCCTGTTGCAGGCAGAGCAGAGTCCTGCAGTACGCAGACGTCGGGAGAGGTCTGGTGCCTGCGCACTGCAGTATTCTGCTCTGTCATCAACAGGAAGGGAAGTCACTGAGCTCAGTGACTGTGCTGAGATAGAAGGCATGAGTTGCCGATCTGCTCAGTGATTACCTGCAGCAGTGATAAGCGCTGTTGAAGTGACATCACCCCTATAGCTAAAACACCGAGATTCGAACAATGGTGGGAAGTAGGCTCTGGTGCCGAGGACGGGGGAGTGATGGTTTTCTTTGTTATTTTTGGTATTTTAGAGCCATTGGGTAGACTTTTCTGAAACTGGAAAACCCCTTTAACTATATTAACATACCTTTATAAATTATCAATAAAAAAATCATACAGTTTAATAATTCTAGTATCAAACAGAATTCAATGGACTCTCTGGATTGCAAAACAACCTGGTCAGTAAACGCTGCGGGTTGGACGCTGCATACATTTGGATACACAAGGTTTGTGTTATACATCGGACATCCACCTCTAAAAGCAGCAACCAGAGCTACAGCACTGTAGCGCTGATCATTGCTGTTTAACCACATTAATTCTGCTTTGAATCTCTAAAAGTGACATTTAACATATAAAGAATGCCTTTTCAAGATCCTACAAATGCAATTGTGGGGTTCTGATGGTAACTGGTGGCCTGCTGAAAGCCTTCATGGCACTCATGTGTAGCCCAGTCACAAACTGGGATTCATAGGAGACCATTATTTTCCTATTTGCTGCAATACTATGATATTATTAATATAATGCTCACAGGACAATTTTTCCAGTAAGTCATGCTGTCAAAACTGCATGGTCTCCCACAACATAAAATGTCTAATAAAGTGAAGTAAACTCCATAATAAGACCCTAAATACTATGATATTGCAATAAATAGATTAAGTGATCTCAGGTTCAGGTCCCTAAGGAAACTAAAAAATAAAGTTAAAAAAAAAGTAATAAAATAAAAAGTAATAAAATATATATATACCTTAAAATTCAAATCACCCCTTTTTCCCAATTTAAAAAAGAAAAATCTAAAACAATAAATATTGCTGTGTTTTTATTGGTACAATCTATATAAATATCAAATTATTTACAAGGCAACCTATGTACCCCAAAGTGTTGCCAATAAAAACAACTCGGCATAAAAAAACAAGCCTTCATTAACCCCTTCACGACCCATGACGCCTACATAGGCGTCATGAAAAGTCGTACCCAAACCACCCATGAAGCCCCCGTAGGCATCATGCTATAAATAGCACTCCTGCGGGTCGGGTGACCGGGGTCACTGAAAGGTCACCCGTCCCGCACACAGAGGACACTCTATGGTTAATCCCAGGGGGCGTGGCTTAGCCCCCACGTGCCTATGATCGCTCTGATTGGCTGTTAAAAGTTAAACAGCCAATCAGAGCGATTTGTAATATTTCACCAATGAAATTTGGTGCAATATTACAATCCAGCCATGGCCGATGGCTGGACACTGACACCTGACCCCCCCAAACGGACTGGCGGGGCGATCGGCCACTGATGGACGGCAGCGATCAGTCGCCGCCATCATCATCTGCTCCCCCTCCCCTTCCTTTCGCTCCCCCCACCTTCCGATTCCCCCCAGGAACCTCCGATGTCCTGCTGTGGCTCCCGGTGTCCCGCCATCCGGATCATGGGCGCCGCCATCTTGCAAATGGCAGGCGCAAGAGCAGTGCACCTGCCATAGTACAAGATGGCGGTGCCCATTAATTTGCCGGCTGCCCATTCATTTTTCTTTTTGATCACTGTGATAAACTCTCACAGTGATCAAAAAGAAAAAAAAAGTAAATACAACCCCCATTTATCACCCCCATAGCCAGGCATAAATAATAAAATACATTTTTATTTTTTTTCCATTTAGGGTTAGAATTAGGGTTAGGGTTGGAAATAGGGTTAAGTTTGGAATTAGGGTTAGGGTTGGAATTAGGGTGAGGGGTGGAATTAGGGTTAGGGTTGGAATTAGGGTTAGGGTTAGAAATAGGATTAAGTTTGGAATTAGGGTTAGGGTTGGAATTAGGGTTAGGGTTGGAATTAGGGTTAGGGTTGGAATTAGGATTAAGTCTGGAATTAGGGTTAAGATTTGGGTTAGGGGTGGGTTGGGGTTGGGATTAGGGGTAGAGTTGGGATTAGGTTTAGGGGTGTGTTGGGGTTAGGGTTATTATTAGGGTTGGGTTAGGGTTAGGGGTGTGTTGGGGTTAGAGTTGGAGTTAGAATTGAGGGGTTTTGACTGTTTAGGCACATCACGGGGTCTCCGAACGCGACATGGCGCCACGATTTATTCCAGCTAATTTTGCGTTGAAAATGTCAAACAGCGCACCTTCCATTCTGAGCCCCGACGTGTGCCCAAACAGTGGTTTACCCCCACATATGGGGTATCAGCGTACTCAGGAAAAATTGCACAACAACATTGGAGGTCTAATTTCTCCTGTTACCCTTGTGAAAATAAAAAATTGCAGCTAAAAAAATGATTTTTGTGAAAAAAAATGATTTTTTATTTTCACCGTTCTGCATTATAAACTTCTGTGAAGCACTTGGGGGTTCAAAGTGCTCACCACACATCTAGATAAGTTCCTTGGGTTGTCTAGTTTCCAAAATGTGGTCAGTTGTGGGGGGTTTCCACTGTTTAGGCACAATAGAGGCTCTGCAAACGTAACATGACGCCCACAGACCATTCCATCAAATTGGTATTTCAAAACGTCACTACTTCCATTGCGAGCAGCGACGTGTGCCAAACAGTGGTCCCCCCCACATATGTGGTACCAGCGTACTCAGGACAAACTGGACAACAACTTTTGGGGTCCAATTTCTCCTGTTACCATTGTGATAATAAAAAATAGCAGGCTAAAAAATCATTTTTTTGAGGAAAAAAAATTATTTTATTGTCACGGCTCTGCGTTATACACTTCTGCAAAGCATCTGGGGGTTCAAAGTGCTCACTATGCACCTAGATAAGTTCCTTAGGGGGTCTAGTTTCCAAAATGGGGTCATTTGTGATGGAGCTCCAAAGTGTAGGCAGACAGGGCCTCTCCAAACACGACATGGTGTCCGCTAACGATTGGAACTAATTTTCCATTCAAAAAGTCAAATGGCGCTCCTTCCCTTCTGAGCCCTGCTGTGTGCCCAAACAGTGGTTCCCCCCCACATATGGGGTATCAGCGTAGTCAGAACAAACTGAACAACAACTTCAGGGGTCCAATTTATCCTGTTACCCTTGTGAAAATAAAAAATAGCGGGCTAAAAAATCATTTTTGAGGAAAAAAAATGATTTTTTATTTTCATGGCTCTGCGTTTATAAACTTCTGTGAAGCACTTGGGGGTTCAAAGTGCTCACTACACATCAAGATAAGCACATTTGGGGGTCCAGTTTCCAAAATGGGGTCACTTGTGGGGGGTTTCTACTGTTTAGGCACATCAGGGGCTCAACAAATGCAACATGATGCCCACAGAACATTCCATCAGTCTGCATTCCAAAATCACGCTCCTTCCCTTCTGAGCTCTCCCATGCGCCCAAACAGTGGTTCTCCCCACATATGGGGTATCGGTGTACTCAGGACAAATTGCACAACTTTTATGGTCCAATTTCTCCTGTTAGCCTTGTGAAAATAATAAATCATTTTTTATTTTCACAGCTCTGCGTTATAAACTTTTGTGAAGCACTTAGGGGTTCAAAGTGCTCACCACACATCTAGATAAGTTTCTTGTGGGGTCTAGTTTCCAAAATGGGGTCACTTGTGGGGGACCTCCAATGTTTAGGTACACAGGGGCTCTCCAAACACGACATGGTGTCCGCTAAAGATTGGAGCTAATTTTCCATTCAAATGGTGCTCCTTCCCTTCTGGGCCCAAACAGAACATGTTGCCCATGTTAAAATGAAAAAACTGAGGCTAAAATAAAATTTTTGTGAAAAAAAGTCCTTTTTTCTTTTTACAGATCAATTTGTGAAGCACCTGGGGGTTCAAAGTGCTTACTGTCCAAAGAGATAAGTTCCTTGGAGGGTCCAGTTTCCAAAATGGGGTCACTTGTGGGGGAGCTCCAATGTTTAGGCACACAGGGACTCTCCAAACTCGACATGGCAACCGCTAAATATTCCAGCATAATTTCCATTCAAAAAGTCAAATGGTGCTCCTCCCTTCCGGGCCCTGACGTGCGCCCAAACAGTGGTTTATAACCATATATGAGGTATCGGTGTACTCAGGAGAAATTGCCCAACAAATTTTAGGTTCTATTTTATCCTGTTACCCATGTGAAAATGAAAAAATTGATGCTAAAAGAATATTTTTGTTGCAAAAATGAAAATGTCCATTTTTTCCTTAAACATTGCTTTAGTTGCTGTGAAGCACCTGAAGGGTTAATAATCATCTTGAATGTAGTTTTGAGTAGCTTGAGGGGTGCAGTTTTAAGAATGGTGTCAGTTTTGGGTATTTTCTGCCATATAGACCCCTCAAAGTGACTTCAAATGTGAGGTGGTCCCTAAAAAAATGGTTTTGTAAATTTTGTTGTAAAAATCAGAAATCGCTGGTCAACTTTTAACTCTTATAACTTCCTAAAAAAAAAGTTTTGTTTCCAAAATTGTGCTGATGTAAAGTAGACATGTGGGAAATGTTATTTAGTAACTATTTTGTGTCACATAACCCTCTGGTTTAACGGCAAAAAAATTCAAAATGTGAAAATTGCGAAATTTTCAAAATTTGGCCAAATTTCCGTTTTTTTACAAATAAATGCAAAAATTATCGACCTAAATTTACACTATCATGAAGCCCAATATGTCACGAAAAAACAGTCTCAGAATCACTAGGATCCGTTGACGCATTCCTGAGTTATTACCTCATAAAGGGACACTGGTCAGAATTGCCAAAAATGGCCAGGTCATTAAGGTCAAAATAGGCTGGGTCATGAAGGGGTTAAGTTATCGCTCTTTTTATCTTACAAAGTTCTGAACTTTTGTTAACCTCTAAAATAAAAATAAACCTATACAAATTTGGAACTTTTGTGTTTGTGCTGCCCTGGAGAATCAGGTCATTTTTACAATGAATGCTGTGAAATCAAACTCCGCAAAAAACAATGGCGGAATTGTGTTTTTTTCAACATTCAATGCACTTGGAATTTTTCTTTGCGTTTCTCAATGCAGTATACGGTAAAATGAATGGTGTTATTCAAAACTACAACTCATCTCATGAAACCAAGCATATCACTATTTCAAGGGAAAAATGTTAAAAATGTACAGCTCTTGGAAAAAAACAAATAATGTAAAGTTACATAGAATTATATATATTGGATCCATATACTGTAGAAACGGTACATTAATGATCCAAGGTAAACCACATAATGTTCATCCATACAACAACGTTACGGTGCTTTTGTTTTACAGAAAAATAATGCGGATAATGCGAGGGAGGATACTCTTGAAACTGAAGGATTCAATTAAACATTTCCTTAAATGTGCCAATTCACCATCAGTGCCGTTTATGACGTCATGAATTTTATTTTTTTTTTACCTTCATTTCAATGTGATGACGACTTCCATGTCTCAGGGTTTCTGATCTTAAGGCTGCCATACATATTAGATGAATGTCGACTGAACCTGCTAATTTTGGACATACACTCCAGCCGTTTATGTATATGGTAGTGGCCCAACTTTGCTTGACATCAAAAGTCATAAGAAAGAAGTATTGGGCATGTTGGATGTCAGCATGCCCCATCTTTTTTCCTCAAGGAAGATAAGCCAACACAAGAGTTCATGTGGACGGTGGGTCATCAGGAATAGGTGGCGGAAAGAATGAAGGTTCAGCTGAAAGTTACCAAAGGAGGATGACCAACACTATGCAACATTTTACTCACTTAAATTGAAATCAGATAATATGAGTTTTTTTTAATTCTGTGAACAGATGTCCCTTAGGATGTACCATATTTAATTTTAAGCTTGCCATATTATACCATATTTATAGCTGTTTTCTTATAGTTATCCCTTCTTTTAAAATGAATGTAAATGTAAAAGGGGTTTTTCCATCTGACATATCAAAAGGATAAACCAGAAATGTATGATGGCTGCAGGCCCCACCACTGGGACTTAAAGAGAACCTATGGTGGGGCTGCGTTATTAATAGGCTGTAAGCCAGATGTTCTGCATCCTTTGTGTGTGAACAGTGCCGCATACAGATAGTATTTGTTTGCACTGGTGTACCAAATAGCCAGTCCCTGATTGTAGGTTGGCTGTCTCATCGGTATTACTGCACCTGTGTAGTCGCCACCTTTATTTGGGTCCGCTGCACCCTTATAGTGCATTTGTCTTTAGCCCTAGACAGTTAAGCTTCTTTCCCTGTTTTTTGGTGTGTTTTTACTATATGGAGGACTATGAGGGTGCATTATAATGTATGGAGGACCAAAAAATTCATAATAGAAGGAGCGTAGATACCTGGCACTTTATGGTTTTCTACAGATTCTATACTGATACTTCCCCTCATATTATTTTTTTTCTTACTAGGGATCTAGATCCTGGATGGAAGACTGAGGAATTTAGCGAGCAATGTGATTGTTTAGTATTAATTATTTAATATGTCTGTACATATTCTAAAATATATGAATAAAAAAATGTTCAAAAAATATTAGGCACCCAAAAGAATTTAAGAAAAAAATCGATTTTAGTGTGGAAAAGTAGGAAAGCATTAAAAAAATTTGTATTAATCTGATATTGCTGTAATTGTTCTGACCTAAAGAATAAAGCTGTCTAATCACTTATATCGCACGGTGAATATCATGAAAAAAATAAATAAAAACCAACTTTTAAATTTATCCTGCGCTCTATGCTGAGAATGATGTGAGTTGTAGTTCCACAAAACCTGGAATGTCCATAGTTCCTGCAGCTACAAAATGTGTGAAAATGTGAAACAATGGGAATGTTTTCTCTCACAGACAATGACTCCTGCTCTTACATGTCATTTGTGTATTGTTAGATGTATCACCAGCAAAGAAACACTCAATGTTCTTGTTTTAAATGCATTTTACTTTTGGGAACTTTCCCTTACTCGCCTGGCTCCTCCAGCCTTGAGGCTGACCAATGTGAAATGCAGATTATTACTACTTGTTATCAATATTAATTAACAGCTGTGGAGATTTCACTCATGGTCATTTGTGACATCATCAAATACAGGAGGCCATTGTTACCTCACAGCATGATGTCACAATGACTGTGGGTCTATATAAACGGGTGTTCAGGGGGCAAAGGCTCATTTCAGAAGATGAAGACGAGGAGAGCGGAGGATACAGGATGGAGGATACAGGTAAATAAGAAACCTTACAGGGATTTCTCAGTGAACTTACCTCCAACACGGACCCTCAGCATCTACAGATTGTGGCTGTAAGGTGCTGGATTTCTTCAGTCCTTGCTGGTAGAATCTCTACACTTGGGTGAAGAAGGTTCTTTGTGAGGTCACACAGCGGAATGTTGGGCACTGAAAGTTCTATGCAGAAAACATGGGGACATCAGAGAGGTCAGCACAAAGATGGCACCTCCAATGGAGACAATACAGTAGTTACTACGGTCAGTGGCTGGCAGATTGTTGGTGGGGGTTCTGTCACTTTAATTTAAGATTATTGGGGGCAAAAAGTCTACCATTGTGCCCCTACCTGGGAGAGAGGTTGGTGTACATACATTGGGGGAAATATATTTATTTATATACTTTCTATTTATTTTACTATTTTATTTTACTGTTTATGTTACTTATATATAAAAGCATTTGAAGCAATTTTTTTTTCAAATCATATTTATTACACCATTTTTAATTGCCTACATCAAAACTTAAAATTCGCAGTAACAGGAACGTGGATACCTGACACTTTATGCTTTTCTACAGGTTTTATACTGATACTTCCACTTATATGTTTTTTTCTTTCTAGGGAGAGAATCTGGATCCTGGAAGACTGAAGAATCTAAAGCGATCAATGTGATTGTGTAGTATTAATCATTTAATATGTCTGTGCATACTGTACATATTTTCATGCCTTAGCACTATAGAGTGCAACTTTATTTGTTTTCTAACTGTATACGGTCCTGATAGGACGGTTATATGTCTGTATATTAAGGGGTAGTGTTTGTAGGGGGGTAGCGTTCTGTTTTTTTTACAGGGGAGATGAACATAGTCAGGCTATGAGCTCCAGGAAGATCTGCAATCCGGAAACGAGTCTCCATATTGAGTATCATTGCTCTATACATATCAGTTAGTTAGTTGTTGTACGGCCTTGGTCCAGGGTTCTCGAACTGATCGCCTTTTCCCGGGGTCAAGAAGGAATTTTTTCCCTGTAACACAAATGTGTGCAGGTTTTTTGCCTTCTTCTGGATCATTGGCTTTAGGTAGGTGTAAAGATTGTAATTAATAAAATATGTTTAAAATCAATGATCTGTGTCCTTATATCTTTATTTCATATTCAGGTATTTGTATATGTTAGTTCTCATTTATGATCCATGACTATGAAGGTATACAGAAATACAAGGGTGGTAATTATGTGTCTCCTAATGTAATGTCTGTATTTATAATGCATACAAAGAGCCATAGATAAAATATCTGAAGTAGTGGAAATTATTATCCTCATAGAAAATAATTGCGGTCTTGACTCAAATATCGAGTATAATGGAAGTCAATAAGAAACTCAAGCGTTTTTTGGAAAGTTCCTAACAGGAGAGCTGGTGGGGCAGGAAAATCACTGAAAAATGGATAAAAACTATGCTCAAATGGAATGGGAACACCACGTGGAAGACGCCAGGATGCATCTCTAACTCCAAGATCTCTGCTGGAAACTAAGTAAATAATTTTTAATGATGTGGGGGTCCTCATTATTTTTTAAAACCAGCCAAGGCAACGTAGACAGCTGAGGGCTCATATTATCACAATGGGAAGGCCATGATCATTTATCACTTCCCAGTCTAAAAAAACCCTGCAGCCTCTCCAGGATTGGTACATCACAGTAAATGTGCCAATTCTAAGGCTTTGCCCATTTCCTCCGGATTGGGGGAAGTTATGGGGGTGTCTTATAAACACCAGGATGCATCTCTAACTCCAAGATTAGAGATGAGCGACTTTTTTCGGGTCAAGTCAGGTTTCATGAACGAAATCGGCCGATTATCGTGAAAAGTCGAAGGCCGACTGAAACACGAAACCCAATGCAAGTCAATGGGGAAGCAAAGTCGGCAGGGAGTGGAGGACATTAAACACACTTACAGTGCCCATTTGAATGGCAAAAACATCAATTTTTATTACTGAAGCTTGTCAACCTTAATTTACTTCATAATAATAGTTACGCACTGAAAAATGGGGGTTATTTGGCTAAAGTTGTGGAGGGGTAGGGCTGGCTCCAGGTTTTCATGTGCCCTGGGCCAAAGAGCGCCCCTTTAACACATACCAAAACTCATGATGCTCCGATTCGGTAGAGAAATAGCGGTATAGTACAATGAAAAATACTTCACTTTTTACATCTCATGACTGATATCGATTTTAAATTCTCCAATAGCTCCAAAAACGGACAGTATATTTCTCCATACAAAATCATTGGTCCCATATAATGTTTGAAACAGTATATGATGAGCTCCACATAATGCTACAGTATATGTTGGTCCCCATGGATGAAGCTCCACTGTCTTATGGGTCCAAATAATGCTCCATATATAATGGGCCCCATTTCTAATGCTCCAGTGTCTGATGTCCACCTTTGGAATGCTCCAGTGTATGGTGGGCCCCATCTATCATTCTCCAGAGTATAGTGCTCCCCAAAAATTGCTCTCCCAACATTGAAAACAATTAAATAAGTCTCCTCGCTAGGGAATCCCTGTACAAGTCTGGACTCCTCGTCGTCCCCATCTTCCATCTCACTGCACTTGGCTGTTTAGGCAGAGGGCGTACAGACGTGATGTCATTGCGCTCCCTGATCAGCATATCACTGTCAGGACACGCGGAAGACGTCATGGCGGTGGAGCAGGGAGATGTAAGTATTTCAACTTTGCAAGTGCTGTGATCCGGAGCAAGCAGGGGGGCCCACTCGTTGGCGACAGCACTGGCACAGGGCCCCTCATAGTACGGCGGTGTGTCTGACGGCGGGTGGGCCCTCCCACCGGCAGAGACACTTTTGCGTACTATGAGGGGCCCTGTGCCAGCGCCGTCGCCCATGAGTATGCCCCCCACCTGCTCAAGGAACCTGAACTTTCATCTGCACCTTCCTCTTTGTCACCTTGTAAGGTGGTATAGTATGCGGGAAGGGGAACCTGAATTTCCTCAGGGTCAGATTCTGGCTGTGTAGAGTGTGAGGGGAATGTAGTGGTCTGGGTCAATGTACCAGCAGAATCATCTAGCAGTGGCTGGGCATCAGTGCACTTGTGGCGTCCCCAGGAGTACGGTCACCACAGTGGCATTACCTTCCTCCTAGGGAGTGTGATGTCATGCTTGGGAGCAACGAAGGATCTCTCTAGCAGTACAACCAACACACAACACATTTCCCACTCCAGGCCAGCAGGGAGACCTCTGAACCTGACTGCTGAGGAGCTGCTCTCTGTGGTCGGGAGGAGGTAAGTTAGGGCACTCTGTGCAGGGAAGGGGAAGTGTGTGGACGTGAGAAGGGGAGCTGGAGGATGAGCAGAGTTAAGGCTCACTCCTAGCTGGAGCGCATGGTCCGGATTCCGGTCTCCGAGTTTGTAGGGACACTGACGTTCCTGCAGCAGAAACCGGAGGAAGTAGCAGCTGTAAATGCTCTGTACCCAACTATGGCTCAGAGGCCCCAGCATCGACGTGTTGGAGCCAGAAGGAAAAGGCTATGGCTGCCTGCCATACGAGAAAGTTCCAAAAGAGAGTCAACAGAGGGAAATTCATTGAACTCAGCACTGCGAGTACCTCAGATAAGCGCTAGAACGGAGGCCACACTACCTATCTGCAGAGAGAGAATTCGAAATTGGCTTCCAGGCTGACCAGCTCCTTCTCCATCTGTACTCTGGGTCCTGGACAGCACTTACCAAGTACAGGTAAAGGAACTGCACAACTGTGTCTGTCATCTTTCTCCTGCGCCTGGCGCACGGCTCTGCTACATCCTGCACTGCACACCATCTACCAACTCTTTCATCTGCCCTGCGACTATGCCCCTACCTGGGCAGGGCTTCTACATCTTAGCTGCACCACAACATCTGTCCCAGAGAAGTGACACTGCAGAGCTGGTCAATCTAATCAGAAACCACAGGTGGTGTCACGTATCATTCACCTATAAACATAATTCACCCATTTGCATGGACGCCCAGGGCCACGGAACGGGTCACCACCACCGTGACACATCCCTGTGAGACACCGGCCCAGTACCGATAAACCCCACTGCCCTGGCTGGCCACCCACACTCCATGTCTGATTCATCTTGGACTTGGGAATTCACGATTTGATTTGATAACCCAGGCATGGCATGATAGAAAGAGCTACATGGACTAATGTGAAGTGTGGCCTGCTGCATCATTCACTTTTGGTGGGGGTGAAGGACACAAGGAAAGGGGTTCTTCCTGACCAGGAGCCAGCACTTGACAACAGGAGTAACTCATAGACACTCACACACTCAGGATGGATCACACCACAATATAACAAGAAGATCCGTAAGAAATAATCACACATGTGGGACAATGTTCCAGGTGTCAATGATACACTTAGAGTGTTGGTTGGAGGAGGACTTCCTGGCAGAAAGGGTACAGTATCACCAGATACCAGGCATATATAGCATAGTTTAAACATTAACAATGTACTTCTATATATCAGGAGTAGTGTTGAGCCACCCCGCTAGTGTTTCGGTTCGTCGCACAGGAGGCAAGTTCGTCGAATGTTCGTCGAACATTCGAAGAACACCGTCGAACCCCATTGAAAACAATGGCAGGCAAATACAAACACATAGAAAACAATTACAAAACACCTTTAAAGGTGTCCCAAAGCAGACAAAATGCTCAGAAGACAAAAATAACATATGGAAAAGGGCAACTACATTTAGAAAAGAGGTGGAGGAGTAAAAGGAGGAGGTGGAGGAGACACAGATATAGGCTTGTCATGCCCTTATGAAGTCAAGAAAGGCTGGATTAAAAAACTTAAAATACAAACCAAAAAAAAAAAAATTCTGAAATCGAACACGCGATCATATACCATCAGACTTCCCACCAATAAATTATGCCAACTGCCGATGGGGCGGCGCTATTCCCACGAACCTCCAAACTGCGTCCATGAAGGCAAAGTGTTTGGCTTCCTTGGGCTGTATGATTGCAAATGCAAAGCTGAACCTTAAAGGATTGTCCAAAAGGGCACCACCAGGAGTGGAGCCTGTGGCTTAATTGGACTCCACCCGGGAAACCATAACCATACAAGCTACAGAAAAGATGGACAGATTGCAAGCTTTGTCGATTCTGTGTGTGGTGTGGTATGTCAGTTTGTAGTTGTGCTAGCGATTTCTCAGCTTCATTCCGTTAACGACCGAGACTCCGACATGCCCCCGCGGTACGCGTCAAGCTTACTAGAGGGATACGCGAGTCTCTGGCACGCGAGATCGAGCAATAACAGGTCTATCATGCCCTTACATCTCCGGGGCTGCATGCGCGCTACACTGAAAGGACCAGCTTTTGTCGCTTACAGGTGCTGATAACCCACTGAACACCGTTAGTGATGGGGATCTGGGATTCCAATTATTCCCCGCGAACGATGATTTCCCAGTAAGTGCAGGTCAACCGCAATTATGGAATTAGGCCTAACCAGCATTCCTGACAAAATGAAACAGCTTAACAGCTCGGCAGCCGTTCTCAGGCCCAGTATGGATTCGACAACATTGTAGAAAGTTGATAAAGGGTACAGTTTCACCTGATAACACGTATATATGTAGCATAGTTTACACATTAAAAACCTATGTCTATAGATCAGGAGGCAGGCTCAGACGGGCTCAGGCCCAGTATGGATTAGACGTGATTGGACAAAGGTGAGAAAGGGTAACATATCACCGGATTACAGCTATGTATAGCATAGTTTACACATTAAAAGCCTATGTCTATAGATCAGGAGGCTGGCTCAGATGGTCTCAGGCCCAGTATGGATTAGACGTGATTAGACAAAGGTGAGAAAGGGTACATTATCACTGGATAGCAGGTATTTATAACATAGTTTAAACATTTAAAATCTTCGTGTTCTCAGTATGGATTAGACAACAATCTAAAAAGCAGAAAAAAGAAAATGTTTTTGAAGCGTACACCAGTATACACTTTTGGTGGTATTTTTAAATCTTCATATATATTTCTGTCTCAGTAAGACAGTACAGCCTCTCCGCAATAGGAAATGAGATGCATACAATTACTGACAAAGTCTAGTGATTGCAGAAATCTAGGAATTAATTATCATGGGAAAAACTTCCGTCACAATTCTCAGAGGCGATGCTGACCCTCAATTAATTTGTGTGGAGACAGCGAAAACATAACTTTGTGAAGAAAGTGTTGCTGTATCGCAGTACCGTTGGGAGGTTTACAAAATGGCATATGTTGATCTGGGACATTCAGCTGCTGCTAAAGGCGAAATTGGTCAAGTCCGAGGAAGAGGAGGACCAAAGCAAGCCATTTTTCTGGCAACCTATGTGTCATCAGGGTAAGGTGGGACAAAATCCTTGGAAACCCATGCATGGTTCATTTTAATGAAGGTTAGATCATCCACATTTTGGGTTGACAGACGTGTCCTTTTTTCTGGCAGGATTGATCCAACTGCACTGAAGACTCTTTCTGATAGCACACTTGCAGCTGGGCAAGCGAGCTCCTGTAAGGCATATTGTACCAATTCAGGCCAGGTATCCAGTTTAGCGGCCCAATAGTCAAATGGGAATGACCAATGAGGGGGAACATCGATATGGGATGAGAAGTAGTTTGTAACCATAGTTGACAACTGCTGTCTCCTGTCACTTTCAATCGATGTAGTATTACCAGTCGTGTGAGCGGGACTTGAAAAATCAGTCCACAACATGGTCATGAAACCCCTGTCTCCAATGCCACTTCTGATGTGTGCACCACGAACACCTCTTCCAAGCTGGCCCCGGCCCCTACGGCTCGTGTGAGAACCATCACCGCTGCTGTGTGCTGGGAATGCCTCAACCAACCGGTTTACCAGAGTTGCTTGTTAGCCAATATTAGGTCAAGGTTCTACTGTGGCATTATGTTTTGGAATTTGCCTTTATAGCGTGGATCCAGGATGCTGGCCAACCAGTAGTCGTCATCGTTCATTATTTTGGCAATGCGGGGGTCCCTTTTTAGGATCTGCAAGGCATAATCTGACATGTGAGCCAATGTTCCCGGTGTCAATGATGCACTGCGAGTGCTGCGTGGAGGAGCACTTTCTGGCAAATCCACATCCCTCCAGTCACGCACAATCCCTGTACCAGACCTTGCCACGCCAACATTTTCTTTTGCCCCACGAGAAGCATCCTCTTCCCCTAAATAATCATCCCCATCATCATCCTCCTCCTCTTCCTCCTCCACCTCGTCCAGGAGAGGTCCCGGAGCAGACAATGGCTGACTGTCATCAAGGCTTCCCTCCTACTCTTCCTCCTCATCTACATCGGCTGCAGACGCCTGCTTCTTATTGTGCGTCAAAATTTGCATGAGCAGACGCATAAGTGGGATGTTCATGCTTATGATGGCATCGTCTGCGCTTACCAGCCGTGTGCATTCCTCAAAACACTGAAGGACTTTACAGAGGTCTTTCAGCTTCGACCACTGCACACCTGTCAACTCCATGTCTGCCCTCAAAGTGCCTGTCCGTGTATCCTCCCACAAATGCATTATGGCCTGCCTCTGTTCGCACAGCCACTCAACCATGTGCAGGGTGGAGTTCCACCTTGTTGCAACGTCGATAATTAGGCGGTGCTTGGGAAGGTGGAGCCATCGCTGCAGCTTCTGCATACGACTGGAGTGTACCAGCAACCAGCTTATGTGCGAGCACAGTCTTCGAACCTTATGGAGCAGGCCTGTTAACTCCGGATAATTATTGAGGAAGCACTGGTGCACCAGGTTCAAGGTGTGAGCCAAGCAAGGTATGTGTCTGAGTTTTGAAAGGGCTATGGCTGCCACAAAATTCTGGCCGTTATCACTAACTACCTTGCCTGCCTCAAGATGTAGACTGCCCAGCCATGAATCAGTTTGTCGCTGAAAGTAGTCGGCCAGTACCTCCGCGGTGTGTCTGTCGCCCAAACACATCATCTGCAACACAGTCTGCTGACGCTTTCCTCTAGCTGATCGATAGGGGGACACCTCGTGTGCAACACTGGCAGCTGCGGATGGAGTGCTCGTGCGACTGCGCTCTGTGGACGAGCTTTCGCTTCTGGAGGAGGAGGAGGAGGGTGGAACGCCTACAGCTAACTGCTTCCTATACCGTGGGCTAGGCAGCACTGTCCCACCACCGCTGTCCCCTGTGGACCCTGCATCCACCACATTAACCCAGTGCACAGTGATGGACACGTAACGGCCCTGGCCATGCCTACTGGACCATGTATCAGTTGTGAGGTGCACCTTTCCACTCACTGATTGCTTGAGTGCATGGACAATGTGGTCTTTCACATGAAGGTGGAGGGCTGGGATGGCTTTGCGAGAAAAGAAGTGGTGACTGGGTAGGTCATAGCGTGGTACTGCATAGGCCATGAGTTCGTGGAAAGCTGCACTTTCAACCAACCGGTAGGGCATCATCTCTAACGAGATTAGTTTGGCAATGTGGGCGTTCAAACCCAGTGTACGCGGATGAGTACTTTCTTGTCCTACTCATAGTCTCTGGTAAGGTGAGTTGGACTTGAGAGCTGCATATGGTGGAACTAGCGGTGGACATGGCGGACTGAGAGAGGGTTGATGATGGTGATGCAGTTGGTGTTCTTTCTGATGGCCTAGATTCAGTCTTTCGTTGATATAACATTGTGATTCCCTGGCCTTTTGACAACACCTCAACATTTGCTGCTGGTGGTGTGCTAACCGGTGGGCTTACATTGGGGGAAACAATGTAGCGTTGCTGACTACCTTCCTTGGGAGCTGTTGCACATGTGGTATGTGAGGTTTGGTAGTCCGTCCATGCTTGCAAGTGCATGGTGGTTAAATGTCTAAGCATGCAACTGGTATTCAAATTTCTCTGATTTTTCCCTCGGCTAAAGGTCTTTGCGCACTTCTTACAGATAACCTTTGCCTGATCATTAGGATTTTGTTCAAAAAAGTGCCATACTGCACTCTTCCTACTATGGAAGACATTTTGAGGCCTTACACGCTGTGCTATTTTGACCGTCTGGTCAAGCTGTCCTGCAACTCTTTTGGTTTTTGTACCCCATTTTTGCACTGCTCCAGGCCTGCCAGATAACGGCTGTTGCGATGACGATGCCTGCTGCGGATGCTCCTCCTCAACTTCTGAGCTAATGGCAGCGGCACCCTCTTCCCCCAATGGATGCCAATCTGGGTCAACAACTGGGTCATCCATCAATATCATGTGCACCTTCCTCTGTGTCACCGTGTATGGTGGTATAGTATACGGGAAGGGGCACCTGAGTTTCATCAGGGTCAGATTCTGGCTCAGTACACTGCGAGGACAATGTAGTGCTCTGAGTGAATGTACCAACAGATAAATCTAGCAGTGGCTGTGCATCAGTGCACTCCATGTCAGATTCATCTTGGACTGGGGAATTCACGATTTGACTTGATAACCCAGGCATGGTATGAGAAAAGAGCTCCATGGAGTAATCTGTAGTGTAGCCTGCAGCATCCTTCACTTTTGGTAGGTGTGAAGGACACAAGGAAAGGTGTTGTTCCTGACCAGGAGCCTCCACTGACGACGCAGTGCTTTTATTTTTTGAAACTTCAGAAGAGGAGGTGATAGAGCTGGAGGCTGTGTCAGCAATGTAAGCCAAAACTTGTTCCTGAAGCTCCGGCTTTAAAAGCAGTTTACCTACTCCCAAAAAAGTGAGCCTACGAGGCCTTGTGGAGCCAGACAATGACGCCGGCTCACCACCTCCTGCCTTAGGTGCTATTGTGCTTTTGCCACAACCAGCAGAAGCACCACCACCAACACCACCATCAGGACCAGCTGGCAACCCCTGCCCACTTCCACGGCCTCTTCCACCATACTTCTTCATTTTTTTAAAAAAGGTACCCAAAATAACAACAGCTACATGGTACTGTAAAACAAGGTAAAGGGTCTATAGAGTATTGGTGAGAATTTGAAGCTCACTGTAAATTGGAGGACGCTGAACTATTGTCTCAGGCCCAGTAGATATTACACCGCAATGTGACAGGCAGAAATTGGCTGGTGTATGAGAAGACAGAAGCTGTATATAGTATTGGTGAGAAATTGAATCTCACTGTAGATTGGAGGAAGCTGAACTATTGTCTCAGGCCCAGTAGATATTACACCGCAATGTGACAGGAAGAAATTGGCTGGTGTATGAAAAGGCAGAAGCTGTATATAGTATTGGTGAGAATTTGAAGCTCACTGTAGATTGGAGGACGCTGAACTATTGTCTCATGCCCAGGACAGATTACACCGCAATGTGACAGGCAGAAATTGCCTAGTGTATGACTAACTACAAGGTGTATATAGAATTGGGCAGAATTGGAATCTCCCTAGAGTGTAGGTCTGTAAGAACGGACAAACTTCTTGACTTTTTCTTACAGAGTCACACACAGATAGCTTCATTTTGACTGCTGAACTATTGTCTCTGGCCCAGAACAGATTACACCGCAATGTGACAGGCAGAAATTGCCTAGTGTATGACTAACTACAAGGTGTATATAGAATTGGGCAGAATTGGAATCTTTCTAGAGTGTAGGTCTGTAAGAACGGACAAACACACAAAGATAGCTTCAATTTGGCCGTGATAACAGCCGGTACACGGTACTGTGTGAGGAACGTACACCGCTGTACAGTGTGTGAAAAAATGAATGCTCAGTAACTCACCAGGACAAAACAATAAAATTTGGATTGCTTTGAAAAAAGCAGTTTGCTCAGCAGTGTGAAAACAGCAATGCAGCCATCAGGGAGCCTTAAAAGGCAGCCTAATAACCAACAGAGCTGATGCACCAAAATATAGCCTCCCCTTGCACTGCACAGTAACTGGTGTGTTGTACAGGCAAAATCGCTAGCAGCAGAAGTAGTTTTTGGTATCTTCTTCACTGCCTAACGCTCTCCCTACAGAATCAGCAGCTCTTTTATACCCCCTGTGACGCCACACATAGCAAGCCAATCACTTGCATGCCCTTCACAAACATGGTGGTAACCGCTGCCTATGTCATCACATTGCCCACAGTGTCCGTTCTTCCTCATTGACTGAAAAAGGGCGCAAAAGCATCTTTTGAAATGCGACTTTGGCGCGATGGTCGCCGACCTCGTGGCCGACTTCACTCTAAGGTCGGGTTTCGTTTCATGAAACCCGACTTTGGCGAAAGTTGGAGACTTTTGAATTTTTTTCGACCCGTTTCGCTCAACTCTATCCAAGATCTCTGCTGGAAAATAAGTAAATAATTTTAAATGATGTGGGGGTCCACATTATTTTTTAAAACCAGCCAAGGCAACGCAGACAGCTGAGGGCTGATATTATCACGATGGGAAGGCCATGATCATTTATCCCTTCCCAGCCTTAAAAAACCCTGCAGCCTCTCCAGGATTGGTACACCACAGTAAATGTGCCAATTCTAGGGCTTTGCCCGTTTCTTCCAGATTGGGGGAAGTTATGGGGGTGTTTTATAAACACCTCACCATTACTAACCCCTGGGCTTCACCTGACATTACACAGCTGAGATCAACCCCCCAAAAAATTACCCCAATTATCTCCATTACTAACCCCTGGGCTTGTGCTGACATGAACCCCCAAAAATATTACACCAATTGCCACAATAGGGCAATCGGGAAGAGTAGGATAAAGCAACAGAATTGGAGAATCTCATGTGAGTCACCAATTCTGAGGCAGCTGCGGACTGGTATTTCTAAGCTGGAAAGGGCCAAATATCGATAGACCTTCCCAATCTGATAATATAAGCCTGCGAGCTGTCTGCTTTACATTGGCTGGTTACCAAAAAAAAGGGAGACCTCAAGTCTTTTAAAAATATTTATGATATTTCTCTGTGATGCATTTTTTAGGTGCGTTTTCAGCCGCAAAACATGCGGCGTGGGCACTTGAGCATGGCGCTTGAGCACCCACTATACTTGATCAAATTAAATATATATAGCTGGGAATTCGGAAAAACAAAAGAACCAAGTTCTTAAATCAGGATACTCTCCAATATACACAATTAGAGAATAAAGGATATTGGGAGTGTAGATCCCTTATAATACAATACATGGATGTGGCATCAAGTAGATTCTAGACCTTGTTTTTGCCAAAAATTACACAACATATTTAATCAAAATTATACAAACAAGAAAACTCAAAAATGGACAAAATCACCATGTAGAAAAAGTTGTGACTATAAAAACAATACAACCATGGGGCAATACAATAGGCATACAGCATATCAGGGAGTAAATAGGGTCACAAAAATATATAAGGTAATATACAGAGTAAGATTCATTATAATACATGACCCATAGGCATGGGGTGTGAGGATTTGCATAAAATTTATTAAAATTTATAATACACAGGAGAAGTCAATGAGGTGATTGTTCACGAAAATAGACTATTTTCCATATAAGTATATATTACATTCTACAGGATGGTGGGGAAGGGGACAGTAGGTTGAGGGTTGCAGCAGCTCCAGTGATGGTGAGGCGGTAGCTCCAGTAGTGGTGAGGAGGCAGCGGGGATCATTGCAGGCTGTAAGCTTTCCTGAAGAGATGGTTTTTCAGGTTACATCTGAAGGATCCGATTGTGGTTGATAGTCGGACGTGTTGGGGCAAAGAATTCCAAAGGATGGGGGATATTCGGGAGAAGGCTTGGAGGCGGTTGGGTGAGGAGCGAATAAGTGTGGAGGAGGGAAGGAGGTCTTGGGATGACTGGAGATTACATGAGGAAAGGTATCGGGAGATTAGTTCAGAGACATATGGGAGAGACAGGTTATAGATGGCCTTGTAGGTCAGTATTAGTAATTTGAATTGGATACGCTGAGGGAATGGGAGCCAGTGAAGAGATTTGCAGAGGGTAGAAGTGGAGGCGTAGCGAGGAGATGAATTAGTCAGGCGGCAGAGTTAAGGATGGACTGGAGAGGTGCGAGGGTGTTAACAGGGAGGCCACAGAAAAGGATGTTGCAATATTCGAGGCGGGAGATGATGAGGGCATGTACAAGCATCTTAGTAGAATGAGGGTTGAGGAAGGGATGGATTCTGGAAATATTTTTGAGCTGGAGGTGACTGGAGGTGGAGAGAGCTTGGATGTACGATTTGAAGGACAGGGCAGAGTCAAGGGTTACTCCGAGGCAGCTGACCTCTGGTACGGGGGAAAGTGTGATGTCGTCAATGGTTATAGATAAGTCGGGTAAGGGAGATCTGTGAGATGGGGAAAGATGATCAGTTCAGATTTGTCTACATTGAGTTTGAGAAAGTGAGAGGAGAAGAAGGAGGATATGGCTGATAGACACTCCGGGATTCTAGACAACAGAGAGGTGACGTCTGGGCCAGAGAGGTAGATCTGAGTATCATTGGCGTAAAGGTGGTACTGGAATCCATGGGACTTTATGAGTTTCCCCAGGCCAAGTGTATAGATTGAGAAGAGTAGGGGTCCTAGAACAGCCTTGGGGGACTCCAACAGAGAGAGGGTGGGATGAGGAGGTAGTGTGGGAGATGCTGAATGTGCGGTTGGAAAGGTATGAGGAGATCCAGGATAGGGCGAGGTCTTTGATGCCAAAGGAGGAGAGGATCTGTAGTAGGAGGCATTGGTCAACTGTGTCGAAAGCAGAGGACAGGTCAAGAAGGAGGAGTATAGAGTATTGTCCGTTAGCTTTGGCTGTAAGTAGGTCTTTGGTAATTTTGGTCAGGGCTGTCTCTGTGGAATGATGGGGATGGAAACCAGATTGCAGATTGTCAAAGAGAAAGTTAGATGAGAGGTGGGAGGAAAGGTCAGCGTGGACATGCTGTTCCACGAGTTTAGAAGTGAATGGGAGCAGCGATATTGGGTGATAGCTGGACATGGCTGTTGGGTCGAGAGTTGGCTTTTTAAGGATAGGCATGATTGTGGCATGTTTGAAAGCAGAAGGGAAAGTACCGGAAGTACAGTAATTGATAGGTTGAAGAGGTGGGTTAGGGATGGGATAAGAGTGGTGGCAAGGTTGGGGAGGATGTGGGATGGGATGGGGTCGAGTGCACAAATGGTGAGGTGTAATTTGGGGATTAGATGAGCAAGCTCCCCTTCATTGTTGTTGGATAAGGAGGTTATGGGGTTTGGGCATTGGTCTGGTATACAAAGGGGTTGTGGTGGTTGAATAATAAAGACTTGCCGTGTTTGGTCTATCTTGTTTTTGAAGTGCATGGCGAAGTCCTCAGCAGAGATTAGGGAAGTTGGAGGGGGCAGTGGTGGGCGGAGGAGGGAGTTAAGAGTATTGAACAACTGTATGAGGTTGTGGGATAAGGTACATACAAGGGATATAAAGTAGGCCTGTTTAGTAGAGGTGAGGGCAGATTTGAATGCAAGTATTGCTTGCTTGAGTGCAGTGAAGTCATCTTGGGAATGAGTTTTCTTCCAGCGCCATGCAGAAATTCTGGATGCTTGCTGAAGTTTTTTAGTGGTGTTATTGTGCCAGGGTTGTCTATTGATTTGTCGCACTCTGCTATGCATGACAGGGGCGACCGAGTCAATGGCTAATGCGAGAGTGGCATTGTAGAAACTAGTGGCAGTGTATGTGTCGTGGAGTGAAGATATGGAGGACAATGGTAGGATAGAGTCAGAGAGTATGTGAGTGTCTAGATGTGCAAGGTTTCTGCGGGGGTGCGCATGTTGCTGGACATGGGTGACAGGTGAGGACTCGGAGGACAGTGATGAGAATGAAAGTAGATGGTGGTCAGATGGAGGGAGAGGTTGTGAAGTTAGATAGGGAGCAGAGACGGGTGAAGACCAGGTCTAATGTGTGTCTGTCTGTGTGGGTGGCTGAGGAGGACCACTGAGTAAGTCCATAAGATGAAGTAAGCGACAGGAGTTTTGCGGCTGCTGACTGGTGGGTGTCAATGGGGATGTTGAAGTCACCCATGATGATGGTGGGAATGTCAACAGAGAGAAAGTGAAGGAGGCGGGTAGAGAATTGGTGAATGAAGGCAGTGGTTGGGCCTGGAGTTCGGTATATGACAGCCACTTGGAGGTTGTAGGGAGAGTAGATGCGGACAGAGTGGACTTCAAAAGAGGGGAGGACAAGGGAGGGAAGAGGTGGGATTGGGTTGAAGGTGCAATTGGAAGAAGAAGGCCCACTCCTCCATCATGTCTGTTGCCAGGAGGAGTGTGGTTGAAGTGGAGGCCGCCATAGAATAGTGCAGCAGGGGAGGCGGTGTCGTAGCGTGTCAGCCATGTTTCAGTGAGGCCAAGGAAGGAAAAATTGCAGGAGGTAAAGAGGTCGTGAATTACATGGCGTTTATTGCAAATGGAGCGGGCATTCCAGAGGGATCCCGAGAGAGAGCAGGGTGGTGGGCGTCAAGGGCATAGATTTGAGGTGAGAAAGATTTCGGGTGTTTGTTTTGGCTGGGGAATGATAGAAGAGGTAATAATGGGAGCTATGAGCTGTGGGGGTCCAGGGTTGGGAGATAAGTCACCAGCAGTGAGAAGCAGAGAGATGCAGAGCAGGTGGGAGGAGAGTGGGAGATTAGTTTTGTGTGTTATTAGGAGAGATCTGAGGTTGAGGAGCAGGTCAGTGGTTGAGGTCAGGTGTGTCATGATCCCAGTGCAGGTTTTTGAGCTGCACACCGGGGGTTAATGTCTGGAGCTCTGTGCAGGTTTTGACCTGCACACTTGGGGTTAATGATTGTGGCCTCTTTCTGGTTCTGGGAGAGCTTCATAAACCCCTGGGTAGCTTCAATCCCTGCCAGTTATACTTTTGCCTTTGGCCTAGTGTGCTGACCCCCATGTGCCTGTTTGTTGCTATAGCTTGTTTATATGGTTCTGACCCGATTCTGTTTCCCGTTGTGAGTTTGCCTGTTGATTTTGTACTGCGTTATTATCTGTGTATGACTCATTGCCTGTGACCTGACTACTCTCTGCTCGCCCCTCTTGTACCTTGCAACTATCTGTGTATGACTCATTGCCTGTGACCTGACTACTCTCTGCTCGCCCCTCTGGTACCTTGCAGCTATCTCTGTGTGTGACTCATTGGGTACGTCCTGATTATTCTCACTATCTATGCCCCTTGGTAACTTTGTCTCGCAGTTACTCTGCTAGGAATTGTCTTGCAGCTCCTAGCTCTGTGGAGTTTAAGCCACGCCTCTAGCAGTCACGTGCTTCAGGTCCTGCGGCTCTGAAGTACACATCTATTCGGTTGCTGCCCGCTCCACAGATAGCTTTGAGCACTGTTCGCTTTACTCAGGACACGCGCACTGGCTCAGTGAGCTAGTTCAGTGTGGTGTCTCTGACAAGGTGGGGGCAAGAGGAAAGGAGGGATTATTGCGTGGTTAGAAGGTGCTGGGTCTGTGGATAGCGAAGGAGAGTCAGGAGTAATGTAGGCAAAACCATTAGAGCATATTTCAGCATGGTAAGAGTAAGTGTGGAGCTAACAGAAAATTTTTTTGTATATTTTAACAAAGGTTAGGCGTACCTTCTGGTCACTTCTGGCTCATTTCTGGCATATTTCTATTGTTATCCTTAAAAAAGACATCATTGCAAAAGACAGCCCAAGGTCTAGACAGTCCTGTGCCTCTGAATTTATGGCAACTTAACAGCACATGAAAAAGCCCAAGTGTGATCAGAAGGGAGGAGCAGAAGGAAGGCTGGACACAGACACAGGAGATGATTAATTAGAAGTCAGAAGAGAAAATGCAAAAGGAGATTGATTCACATGGACAGATAAGGCCAAATTGTCTGTTAGAATCAAGGAAATAAGGTGAGAAAGGAGTCAGCAGACATACCAGTAATAGAGAGATACAGGGTCATTGGAATCAGGAAAGATGGGTTATGGTATTGCAGCATTTATTTAGGTATTTTGACGAAACATACCTCCCCCTTACTACTAACCCAGAAGTGAAGTATGATCGGCGGTGAAACTCACAAACCAGGCCTGAAATCATAATATAGGTATATTAATAAGTTTAATCAATTTTAATCAAGATATTATTTTTGTTCTGGACTACCCCTTTAATGACCACCATTGCAACTTTTTTCATTTTAACACAATTGAGGAAAAATTTTCTTGCGCGCGATGTAAGGTGAAAATGCATCAGCCATATGTCATTAGCAAAAGCAGCATCTACATGGTTAACAGTGAGAGGAAGCTCCCTCTTTAACCCCATGGGCACTTGATTGTGGGGTGCTAGCTACGGTGGCCTGTTAGACACTGCTTATGGCAAGGCCTAACAGGCTAAGTGTCAGTGTAAGGCTGGAGTCACACACAACGTATAAAAAAAAAAAAAATCGGTCTGTTTTTCTCGGATGAGAATCGCAGAAATGTTTCATGAAGAGTGATCCGTATGTGAGCCGTGTGTAATGTGAGGATGCGATTTCCTCGCATCAAAGTATCCGTGTGACATCCATATACATACAGTCTATTTACACTAATGTTAAAAAGTTTAGGGTCACTTAGAAATTTCCTTATTTTTGAAAGAAATCAGTTTTTTTCCAATAAAGCTGACATTAAATGATTCAGAAATACACTCTATACATTGTTAATGTGGTAAATGATAAATCTAGCTGCAAACATCTGGTTTGCAATGCAATATCTTCATAGGTGGAAAAAACCACTCATATACGACCATAGATCCAGTATAAAAATAGAATATCTTTATTTGACAGGTATGCAGAGCAAGACAAAAACAGTGTGATAATACACATAGAATAACCACGTGGCATGGAAACCGTGGCGGATCCCACCCAGAAACTCACAAACTTGTATTATAAATCAGATGTAATATATATATATATATATATATATATATATATATATATATATATATATACACACACACAATACATTTGTATGCAACTCAATTCTTAATACAAATTGTAAACCGTATCAATCGCTAATCCAATCAGCCCTAAAGGTATATCATAACGTCCCAGTGAGCCAATAAATCACTATCCCATAAAGATCGAATAAATACCATCTAAGGGAGATAATAACGAGAATATAAGTGCCACCGTCATCTTTATCATACCGAATCGACATAATATAACCCTGGTTAATATACCAGTCCTAGTTTTGTAACCTCATGATGTCGCTGATGCAATATATATGACCATGTTAACCCAAAATGGGATCCGCCATGTTTTCCATGCCACGTGGTTATTCTATATGTATTATCACACTGTTTTTGTCTTGCTCTGCATACCTGTCAAATAAAGATATTCTATTTTTATACTGGATCTATGGTCGTATATGAGTGTTTTTTTCCACCTCCTTTTTCATTGTGTTTTTACGATGGATCTATATTGAGGTCCTTTTCAAACGGTGACATACAGGTTGAATACATAGTATGCCTGTAATGTGGTATCTCAGCCTGTTTGTGTTTATGAGTATTTCTTTTGATTAATATCTTCATAGGTGTATAGAGGCCCATTTGCAACAACCATCACTCCAGTGTTCTTATGGTACTTTGTGTTTGCTAACTGTGTAAGAAGGCTAATGGATGGTTAGAATACCCTTGAAAACCCTTGCGCAAGTATGTTAGCACAGCTGAAAACAGTTTGGCTGATTAGAGAAGCTATAAATATGATTTCCTTTGAGCTAGTTGAAAATCTGGTGCATTATATTTGTTGGTTCCATTAAACTCTCAAAATGGCCAGATAAAAGAACTTTCATGGGAAACTTGACAGTCTATTCTTGTTCTTAGAAATGAAGGCTATTCCATGCGAGAAATTGCCAAGAAACTGAAGATTTCCTACAAGGGTGTGTACTACTCCCTTCAGAGGAGAGCACAAACAGGCTCTAACCAGAGTAGAAAGAGAGGTGGGAGGCCCCGCTGCGCAACAAGACAACTATATTAGAGTACGTAGTTTGAGAAATCGACGCCTCACAGGTCCTCAACTAGCCGCTTTATTAAATAGCACATGCAAAACGCCAGTGTCAACGTCTACAGTGAAGAGGCGACTCCGGGATGCTGGCCTTCAGGGCATTGTGGCAAAGAAAAAGCCATATCTGAGACTGGCTAATAAAAAGTAAAGATTAATATGGGCAAAAGAACACAGACGTTGGACAGAGGAAAATGGGTAAAAACTGTTAAGGACAGACAAATCCAAGTTTGAGGTGTTTGGATCACTCAGAAGAACATTTGTGAGACGCAGAACAACTGAAAAGATTCTGGAAGAGTGCCTGACGCCATCTGTGAAACATGGTGGAGGTAATGTGATGGTCTGGGGTTGCTTTGGTGCTGGTAAAGTGGGAGATTTTACAAGGTAAAAGGGAATGAAAGGTCTGAAATGCTGTAATTGCAACTCATTTGATTAATAAAAGTATGAGTTTTCATGGAAAACACAAAAATGTCTGGATGACCCCAAACTTTTGAATGGTAGTGTGTGTATATATATATATATATATATATATATATATATATATATGTGTGTCAGTGAGACACATATATACAGTTATATTTCATAAAGTTTTAGATAGCAGAATAGGTTAGTATTCAATTATCAGCATCCGTAAAATCATTACAGAACCCAACAGGATATGAGACATGGTTTACATATAGTAATCCATTGCATATCCCTCACTAATAATGTTAGTAGTGTATGTGTGTTAAATTTTGGAGCTGTAGGTGTTAAATTAAAGGATTCATTCACGAAAAAAACTGGCGTGGGCTTCCGCCCAATTTTGTCCGCCAGAGAGGGCAAACCAGTGACTGAGGGCAGATATTAATAGCCAAGAGAGGGTCCCCCTGGCTAAAATAATCTCCCCCAGCCACCCCAGAAAAGACGCATCAATAAGATGTGCCAATTCTGGCACTTACCTGCTCTCTTCCCATTGCCCTGTAGCGGGTGGCATATGGGGTAATAAGGGGTTGCTATTGTAAGGTGACATTAATCCCTGGTTAATAGTGGAGAGGTGTCAATAAGACACCTATCCATTATTAATCCACAAGTCTGAAAGGGGTTATAAAACACACACATATTAAGAAAAAAGACTTTTAATGAAACAAACACGCATTTTATCCATCTTTATTACACTCCCAATCTACTTGAAGCCATCGTTCTCCTGTAAAAAAAATCCAAAATAAAAAAGCAACATTATCACATACTGTACAGTCTAGGCCGAGATACGGTGGAAATCGCAGCATGCTGCGATTTTTCTCTCACGTATAATACGGACGAGAAAAAAGCGGATGATGGGAGCTGCCCCATAAATTAACACTGGTTCAAGTGCCATGCGATTTTTTCTCGCATAGCACTCGTCCGTATTTCTCTCTAATGTGACTCTGGCCTAACCATGATCTGCAGTACAGCAATACGGAAGTAGTATTGCAGAAGGACTAAGAAAAAAGTCAATAAATTTTATAACAAATTTAAAAAAACAGGTAAACATTGTGGAAAAATTTGTGCTTATTTATTATTTTTTTACTTACTTATATAGCGATATTGATTTCCCCAGGGCTTTATCGACATCAAATGTGTAAAGATGTTTATATAAAGAGTTTAAAGACAGAAATAACAAGAAAAACAAACAATCATGCACAAAATTGGTATCGCCTCGTTTGCAACAATGCAAGATCGGAAACTGTTACATTATTTGTTTTGTGTTGTAAATACCATAAAAAAAATAAAAACTGACAAAAATGTAGGTTTTTCCTGATACGAACAGGAAAAAAAAAAGAGAACAAAAAAGTAATCAAACACATGTATGTTGAAAAAGTATAGTATCACTGGAAACATCAATGTGTCCCGTAAAAAGAAAGCCTCGTACAGTTCTGTTGGAGGAAACATAAAACGTTATAGACTTTAGAATACAAAGCTGAAAAACAAATTATTTTTCAGCAAAAAATGTTTTACTTTAACCCCTTCACAACTTGCGCTGTACATGTACTGTGCATGTCGTGTCTCTCCCTTTGATGTGGGCTCCGGCGCTGAGCTCACATCTTTCCCAACACATGTCATCTGTTTTGAACAGCTGAAATGTGCTCCCAACAGCCGCAGGTGGAATCGTGATCCATCCACGGCTGTTAAACTGTTAAATGCCACTGTTGAAGTCAATCTCTGATAGTGGCATTTAGTGTGATCGTGCCAGAAGCGCATCACTAATCCTACCCATCGGCACCTGTGTCACATGACCGCAGGTCGCCAATGGGTTGACATGACAACCCGTGGTCTGCAGGAGATCCCTGTGGTTGTCACTGATGGACTGCTGTGAGCAGCGGTCGGTGATCATAGCAAGTGAGCAGCAGGTGATCTGATCATCGCCTGTGTGTAGCAGAGGCGATCGAATTACTAAAGCTTCTATTATGCCCTGGAGACTATTGAAGCAAGCAAAAGAAGAAAAAAATGTTTTTTTATTAACAAATAAAAAAAATATAAAAATTTAAACCACCCTCCACTTACCCCATTCAAAATACAACTCTAAAAAATACACATATTTGGCATCGCCACGTTCAGAATCGCCCAGTCTATCAAGATATAGAAATAATTAATCCGATTGGTAAACGGCGCAGCGAAAAGAAAATTAAAAACGCCAGATTTATGTTTTTTTGGTCCAGCAACACTGCATTAAAATGCATACTGACAGAAAAATAAAAAAAGTTATGGCTCTGGGAAGAAGGGGAGCAAAAAACAGAAACGCAAAAATGAAAAAGGGCTGTGGCATGAAGGGGTTAAGTTTTCAAATGAGCAAAATATAAAAGCCTAAATAAATCTAGTATCACCACGATCATACTGACTGCAAGATAAAGCTGACATATCCCTCCAAAATATATGAATAAAAATGGTCAAAAAATATTTTGCACTGAAAAAATGAAAGAAAAAATCAATTTTAGTGTGCAAAAGTAGGAAAACATTAAAAAAAAATCTTGTATTACCCTGGTATTGCTGCAATTGTTCTGACCTAAAGAAAAAAGCTGTCTTATCACTTATACCGCACGGCGAATATCATAAGAAAATGAATAAAAAGATACTTTTTTATATGTACAGTATATATCAGACACCTGCGCTAACTGCCTGTAAAGACGGTTAATAGAAATGGGGTTTTTGCACAAGAGGAGATTCAATTGTGTAGTTAAACAGGTATAATCAATGGTAAAGATGAAACCAAACAAATGATACTCCATGGTGCTCAATGAATAGATTATGCTCCGTGGTTAATACCACTAGTCCTTATTATGCCCACAAAAAAAAACTTAAGCGATGTTGAACTTTCTCTGATAAGAGGCATGGATGGAATCAATGCCGGAACTTGTGGTTGCAATGGCACATACTGGTGGTTCAGTGTTAAAGGAGGTAATGAGGCGTTCTGTGACAGCACCAAGTGGGCGTCCCCCCTATCAGGTGCACTACAACTTCCACAGGAGCTGGGAGCTGGGGAGAGCAGGCGGCGGTAGCGTGTTCCAGTGTACACGTGCGCACCAGGCCTGACGAAGAAGGTCTGTGAACCTTGGAAACGCGTCGGCACTAGTTTGGTCCTCCTGCGCTCCCATCCCCACTTGCGGTGATGTCACCCGCCCCCTCAACCCGACGCTGTTTTGGCGCTGGTGCGCACGTGTACGCTAGAACACGCTGCCGCCTGCTCTCCCCAGCTCTCAGCTCCTGTGGAAGTTGCAGTGCACGTCACAGGGGCCGCCCCCTTGGTCCTGTCACAGCACGCCTCATTACC
Source organism: Dendrobates tinctorius (assembly GCF_039654945.1). Lineage (NCBI taxonomy): Eukaryota > Metazoa > Chordata > Amphibia > Anura > Dendrobatidae > Dendrobates > Dendrobates tinctorius. Next base: position 29,751,410 of record NW_027361741.1, on the reverse strand, counting down.
TCCTTCAACACTGAACCACCAGCATGTGCCTTTACAACCACAAGATCCGGCATTGATTCCATCCAGGTTCAGGTCCCCAAAGGAAACTAAAAACTAAAGTAAAAAAAAAGAGTAATAAAATAAAAGGCAATAAAATATATATATACCTTAAAATTCAAATCACCACTTTTTCCAAATTTAAAAATAAAAACCTAAAAGAATAAATATTGCTGTGTTTTTATTGGTTCAATATATATAAATAGCAAATTATTTAGAAGGCAATCTATGTACCCCAAAGTGGTGCCAATAAAAACAACAACTTGGCATATAAAAAAAATCAAGCCTTCATTAAGTTATCGCTCTTTTTATTTTACAAAGTTCTGAACTTTTGCTAACCACTAAAATAAAAAAAAACTTTACAAATTTGTTATTTTGTGATTGTGCTGAACGGAGAATCAGGTCACTTTTACAATGAATGCTGTGAAAGCAAACTCCCCAAAAAACAATGGCGGAATTGTGTTTTGTTTTAACATTCAATGCACTTGGAATTTTTCTTTGCATTTCTCAATGCAGTATACAGTAAAATGAATGGTGTTATTCAAAATATAACTCATCTCATGAAACCAAGCATATCACTATTTCAAGGGAAAAATTTTAAAAATGTACAGCTCTTGGACAAAAAAAACGCAAAGTTACATAGAATTATATATATTGGATCCATATAGAAACTGTACATTAATGATACAAGGTAAACGATACAATGTTCATCCATACAACAACGTTACGGTGCTTTTGTTTTACAGAAAAATAATGCGGATAATGCGAGGGAGGCTACTCTTGAAACTGAAGGATTCAATTAAACATTTCCTTAAATGTGCCAATTCAGCATCAGTGCTGTTTATGACGTCATGGATTTTATTTTTTTTTACCTTCATTTCAATGTGATGACGACTTCCATTTCTGATCTTAAGGCTGGAGTCACACTAACCTGCGCAAAATACGGTCAGTATTTTACATGCGTAATACGGATGACAGACCCCTGAATAGTGCTCCGTATGTCATCCGTAAGCAAGGTGTGGTTGCGTATTTTGCGCATGTCAGCATCCGTATGGCGAGATTTTCTCGCAGGCTTGCAAAATGGACATATAATGGAGCCCTATGACAGTTTTAATAAAGAAATGAAAGAATACATATAGACACATAGAATGCATATATATATATATATTTATATATATATTCTATATGTATTCTATGTGTCTATATCTATTCATTCGTTTCTTTATTAAACCTGTCAGTGTGAGTTTACTGTATAGCGCACTGAATTGCCGGCTTTGCTAAAAGACACCGGGTGCGTATTTCTCGCAAGTCACATGTGTGGTCCGTGTGTAATCCGTATTTTTTGCGCACCCATAGACTTGCATTGGCGTACTACGGCCGTAGTACGCTGACAATCGCAGCAGGCTGCGAGTGGCACGGAGCGTAGGATACTGAGGAGAAATATACGGCTGGTGCGAGTGACCCCATAGAGAATTATTGGTCCGTGTTTAATGCGTGCTTTTAGCGCCTCTCACTCTCCCGTATTCCTCGCCAGTGTGACTCCGGCCTAAGGCTGCCATACCTATTAGATGAATGTCGACTGAACCTGCTAATTTTGGACATACACTCCAGCTGTTTATGTATATGGTAGTGGCCCAACTTTGCTTGACATCAAAAGTCATAAGAAAGAAGTATTGGGCATGTTGGATGTCAGCATGCCCCATCTTTTTTCCTCAAGGAAGATAAGCCAACACAAGAGTTCATGTGGACGGTGGGTCATCAGGAATTGGTGGCTGAAAGAATGAGAGTTCAGCTGAAAGTTAACAAAGGAGGATGACCAACAATATGAAATATTTTATTCACTTAAATTGAAATCAGATAGTTTTTTTTTTTAATACTGTGAACAGATGTCCCTTAGGATGTACCATATTTAATTTTAAGTTTGCCATATTATACCATATTTATATCTGTTTTCCTAATAGTTATGCCTTCTTTTAAAATGAATATAAATGTAAAAGGGGTTTTTCCATCTGACATATCAAAAGGATAAGCCATAAATGTATGATGGCTACAGGCCCCACCACTGGGAATTAAAGAGAACCTTTCACTATTTAAAAGGAGCATCCCCTCCAATTGCCGCTTCTCAACTGAATCTGGAACAGGCTTTCTTTGATCGGTGGGTATGTGACACCCGGACCCCTGACCGATCAGCTGTTCCCAGTGTCAGTCAGAACTGCACAGCACAACTTCCCGGACTGTATAGTGGCCGTGGCCAGGTACTGCACATCCGCCTCTTATTCAAATCAAGAGCCACTATTTCGTCAGTGGGGAAGTGCTGTGCAGTCTCGCAACTGAGCAATTCCAGCCACCACCAACATGAGGAACAGTTGATTGGCGGGGGTGCCGGGTGTCACATTTCCCTCAACCAGACATTGATGATCTATTATAAGGATAGGCCATCAAAGTTAACGTCTCAAATAATCCCTTTAAAAATAAAAATCTATAACTATGTTGATGCTCTGCTGTCAGAGGAGAAGTGGCCGATCATGCATGGCTTTCTTCATTCATTTTTATACGAGAGTTCCGAGAATTGCTGAGAACACTTGTTCGCCAACTTTTCATACCTCCCATACGGCGTCAAATTACCTTCTCCATGTTTACTAAAGCCAAGGAGACACAGGGGCAAGGCTACGGGCAAAGCCAAACTGAGAGGTGTGGAGAGAGGAGGAGGGGTGAAGGATTTTCTGCATACTTGCATGTAAATGGGTGACTGGATAACCAGGTGACTATAAGGCTAGGTTCACATTGCGTTAATGCAGCCCGTTCAACACATAGCGTTGGCAGACTGCATTAACGCTACTGTCATATTGTCATTGCGTTTACCGATCATGCTAGCGCAGCTTCCCTATCTGTGCTAGCAGTGACGGAACCTCGGACGCTGCAGACCGCGTCCGAGGGTCCGTCACAGAATGACAGCACATCGCGAACGCAAGCCGATTATGACATGCGTTGGCAATGCGCTCGTCTATTGCAGTCTATGGGTGCGTTAACGCATCCGTTACATAGCGTTAATGCCGCTATGTAACGGATGCGTTAAATGCTGCCCACAAACGCAATGCAACCCAGCCTTATTCCAGTCAGTCTCCATGTACAGTAGGACGAATGTGACGACTCCTGGAGTGGACCCTCTGGGTCGTGGCACCAACCCTCCCAGGGCGAGCTGGCCTAGTGAGGACCACCCCCTATACAGGGAGTGTCAGGAGCAAGCCCCACGGGATAAAGTACCACGACTGCTGACAACAGGCGGCCGTCTCACAGGAGACACGCGTGAGTCTGCAGGGAGGTGCAGGGTGTACTCAGGAACAAAGGGTGTGTACACGGGAGTGCGCTAGATACAGGATAGTGCAAGACGGGTACACGAGAGCACGTATGGCGAGCAGCGACTAGTACGTCCGGGGCTGAGCAACACAGGACGCGTGCAAGGAGCACGTCAGAGTACTGAGTGGGGCAGCAGGTGTGCCAAGAGGTGTAACAGAGTACAGGGACAGAGTGTGTGCCAGGAGGCATAACTGAGTACAAAGCAGAGAGCGGATTCAGAGCGTGCGCCAAGAGGCACAATAGAGTCCAAGACATAGTGCAGGTTCAGAGCGAGTACACCGAGAGGCATGGCTGAGTATAGGACAGGGCCTGAATACAGCGCACAGCCAGGCAGGGACACACCAGACCAAGTCAGGAAGCACAACAATAATCAGGCACCTCCCATAGGGGAGGTAGTCTGATATAGCACATGACCACTAAAGCTTCCGGGTCAAGTCCTCCATTACCATAGAGAGGACGGACCTGGAGAATGAACAGACAAGAGCGCGCAAGCGCATACCCAACATGGAGGAGGTGGGAGCCTGGGTACGAGAAGTGCGCGTGCGCACCCGATGGGACCCCTGGAGCGACCGCGGCTCCGGAAGAGATGACGTCAGGACCAAAGTCCCGTCTCCAGATGAGCACGGCGTGACAAAGAACAGCTCTGAAGCACAAACTGCTGCCCAAACAAGTCAAATGCTAATGAACGTTCATTAGTACATGTAGGTTTAAATATTTTGGAGATGTAATTTAGGTCTACTTTAGAGGGAAACTGTTATGCTGAAAATGTCTGATCTGCAAGAGAAGAGTCCAGTGGGAGGTGCTAAGCAGTGATTGACAGTCTACCCTGTATCACTGTGCATGCAGAGATGGCACTGAGCAGGACCGCCCACTGGAGTCCTTGGATTTCTGTGATTAAAATGCAAATTTTATACTGGATCTTTTCCAACAAACCTATATGTCATTCTGCTCAACTTTTCCTCCTCTATATCCACAGATCGCACCTCATGTACAACATGACAGGTTCCCTTTAAAGACGTCTTATGAATTTTTGTTTTTTTTTGGTGCTGAATTAATTATGTATATTATTCATCAAATGAACTGTACAGGAAGCGATCTATGACAGCTTCCGGTATTGAGTGAGAAGATCCCCACGCATGTGCTGTTCATCTATTGACAGTACATAAGGAGCTGTAATTCGTTCCGTTTGAGACTCTATCGCGTAAGGGCTAAGACATATGCGTCACAATGTTGATTGACCGTTCCTATTGGTGGCTCTGACTATAAATACTAACACCTGATTACAAGTAAACCAAGCCTCCTGAAGAAGCTGCGGCGTAACGCATGTAGGGGCGGCGGGCCAGGGCAGCGTTACTGCATAATTTCAGTTTGCACTTTTATGGTACCTTACATTTCTGAGCACCTTTCCCTTATTTTTGGTTTATGCACTAATATTATAATATTATTTGGGTGGGAGTGCACTCAATAATAAATCAAGATTTAGAGCTTAACCGCTTCCTGACCACCCACAGTAGATAAACGTTGGCGCTTGCTGGCTTTGTGCAGCGCCGACGTTTATCTACTGTCGGCGGTTTTGTGCCCCCCCGGGACCCCCACATAACTTACAACGCTGGGATCCCGGTGCACAATGCATGCTGGGACCCCCGACGTCATCGAGACCTGATTGGTTCAGGTCCTGATGACGTCAGCGTCACAGCAGCCAATGGGAGCGATCGCTGGGAAAGCTGCTTGTTTCCCGGCGATCTCACTCATTGTAACGCGGCTTCTCCTCTGATCTAACACTGACAGATGATCAGAGGTGAAGCAGCGTTACTGTGTGACTAGATCGCTGCCTGGCACAGCTGATCGCTGCCTGGCACAGCTGTGCCAGGCAGCGATCTTGTCTCACAGTAACGCTGCTTCTCCTCTGATCATCTGTCATTGTGAGATCAGAGGAGAAGTCACGTTACTGTGTGCCAGGCAGCGATCTTGTCACATAGTAACGCTGCTTCACCTCTGATCATCTGTCAGTGTGAGATCAGAGGAGAAGTGGCGTTACTATGAGTCAGATCGCAGGGCAGCGATCTAGTCACAAAAAGAAAAAAAAAGTAAAGAAAAAAAAAGCAGGTACACGGGCTAGGGCTAGGGTTAGGGTTAGGGCTAGGGTTAGGGTTAGGTTTGGGATTAAGGTTATGGTGTGTTGGTGTTAGGTTTTTGGTTATGGTTAGGGCTGAGATTAGGGTTAGGGGTGTGTTGGGGTTAGGGTTGGAATTAGAATTGGGGGTTTCCACTGTTTAGGTACATCAGGGGCTCTGTAAACACAATATGACGCCCGCAGACCATTCCATCAAAGTCTGCATTCCAGAACGTCACTACTTCCCTTCCGAGCCCCACCGTGTGCCCAAACAGTAGTTTTCTCCCACATATGGGGTACCAGCGTACTCAGGACAAATTGGACAACAATTCTTAGGGTCCAATTTCTCCTGTTATCCTTGTGAAAATAAAAATTGGGGGCTAAAAGATCATTTTTGTGGAAAAAAAATGATTTATTTATTTTCACGCCTCTACATTATAAACTTTACTGAAACACTTGGGGGTTCAAAGTGCTCACCACACATCTAGATAAGTCCCATGGGGGGTCTAATTTCCAAAATGGGGTCACTTGTGGGGGGTTTCCACTGTTTAGGTACATCAGGGGCTCTCCAAATGCGACATGGCATCCGAACTCAATTCCAGCCAATTCTGCATTGAAAAAGTCAAACGGCACTCCTTCCATTCTGAGCTCTGCCGTGTGCTCAAACAGTGGTTTAGCCCCACATACGGGGTATTGGTGTATTCGGGAGAAATTGCACAAAAAATTTTGTGGTTCATTTTCTCTTTTTACACTTGTGAAAATAAAAAAAAATGGTTTTGAAGTAAAATGTTTGTGAAAAAAAGTTAAATGTTTATTTTTTCCTTCCATATTCCATTCATTCATGTGAAGCACCTGAAGGGTTAATAAACTTCTTGAATGTGGTTTTGAGTACATGGAGAGGTGCAGTTTTTAGAATGGTGTCACTTTTGGGCATTTTCTGTCATATTGACCCCCCAAACTCACTTCAAATGTGAGGTGGTCCCTAAAAAAAAATGGTGTTGCAAATTTTGTTGTAAAAATTAGAAATCACTGGTCAACTTTTAACCCTTATAACTTCCTAAAAAAAAAAATTATGTTTCCAAAATTGTGCAGATGTAAAGTAGACATGTGGGAAATGTTATTTATTAAATATTTTGTGCGATATCACTCTCTGATTTAAGGGCATAAAAATTAAAAGTTTGAAAATTGCAAAATTGATTTTTTTTAACAAATAAGCGCAGATCATATCTAAAAAATTTTACCACCATCATGAAGTACAATATGTCATGAGAAAACAATGTCAGAATCAGTAAGATCCGTTGAAGCGTTCTAGAGTTATGACCTCATAAAGTGACACTGGTCAGAATTGAAAAAATTGGCCCGGTCACGAAGGCAAAAACAGGCTCGGGTGTGAAGGGGTTAATCTCCCTCTCTTAACACCAGAGTATTGGAATATCCTTCCAGCTTTTGAATGGGCATACAGCCAGGTGTTCTCTTTAGGGTAGAATCAGTTGCACTTTATACTGGTCAATTTTATAGTTGGAATTTCTGTTTACTTAAGCACATATGCACTTTATATTTTGTATTTTAGTGCATACTTATTTTGAAAGACTTATGATTAAGTGATATTTACTACAATTGTGCTCTATAAGGTCATATTTATTCTGCCCTGTGTCCCATCAGTATTTATGCTCAGTTTTTTGTTTTAATTATGCATAATAAAATTTGTTATTTTAGCTTGGAAAACTCTACGTTCTCTCTTTCTTAATTGAATTGGGAGTATTTGATGGTGATACGGTATTTACCCAGTTGGTAAATATCATCATTGCTCCATGATATGGGTTGAGATTTGTGGAGTGAACAAGCTCTCACCAATCTTCTACAAATTCACACTTCCCATCAGACCCATATATGCCCCTCTTCTCAGATATTGCAGCCATGTTTAATTAATACCTGTGAGGCAGTGGCAAGTGACGCTACTGCTATGGGACCGTGAGCCGGAAGGCAGTTGCCAGTGTCGGCACTGGCCCCCGCCCGTCATCTCAAGTTCAACTGTATTGTCATCCTGAATGCCATTACAGTTGAAAGAAATCACTAAGGAAGGAGCGTCAGCTGACTATGGAGAGCATTATACTATATAAAGGACTATGGGGGGTGAATTATACCATATGTAGGACAATGGAGTGTAGATTATACTATATTAAAAACTATGGGGGTGCATTATATTATAAGAAGGACTATGGTGGGTGCAATATACTATTTATAGCACTATAGGGGTGAATTGTACCATATGGAGGACTATGGGGGTAGATTATACTATATGGAAAACTATAGGAGTGCAATATACTATAAGAAGGACTATGGTGGGTACATTATACTATATGGGGGACTATGGGGGTTTATTATACTATATGGAGTACTATGGGGGTGCATTAGACTATATGGAGGAATAGGAGGGGTGCATTGTACTGTATAGTGGACTATGGGGGGAGCATTATTATATACAGAGAACTATGGGGGTGCATTATACTATATGGAGAACTGTGGGGGAGCATTATACTATAAGAATGACTATGAGGGGTGCATTATACTACATAGAGGACTATGGTGGGAGCATTATGCTATATGGAGGACAAAACCACAAAAAGAAGACTTCAAAATCCTCCAATAATCTAGAAAAAACACACCAAAAAAACAGGCAAAGAAGCTTACCTGTCTAGGCCTCAAGACAAATGCACTATCAGGGTGCAGCAAACCCAAATAAAGATGACAACTACACAGGTGCAGTAATACCGATGAGACAGCCAGCTACAGCCAGCCAGACACACAGCCAGATTGTAGATTCAGAGATTGGTCGTTTGGTACACCAGTGCAAACAAATACAATCTGTATGCGGCACTGTTCACACACAAAGGATGACTAGCATCTGGCTTAAAGCCAATTAATAACGCCCTATTGCGGGCTACGTTATTAATAGGCTGTAGGCCAGATGCTCTGCATCCTTTGTGTGTGAACAGTGCCGCATACAGATAGTGTTTGTTTGCACTGGTGTACCAAACGGCCAGTCCCTGATTGTAGGTTGGCTGTCTCATCGGTATTACTGCACCTGTGTAGTCGCCACCTTTATTTGGGTCCGCTGCACCCTTATAGTGCATTTGTCTTTAGGCCTAGACAGTTAAGCTTCTTTCCCTGTTTTTTGGTGTGTTTTACCATATGGAGGACTATGGGGGTTCATTATAACGTATGGAGGACCAAAAAGTTCGTAATAGAAGGAGCGTAGATACCTGGCACTTTATGCTTTTCTACAGATTCAATACTGATACTTCCTCTCATATTATTTTTTTCCTTACTAGAGATCTAGATCCTGGATGGAAGACTGAGGAATTTAGCGAGCAATGTGATTGTTTAGTATTAATCATTTAATATGTCTGAACATATTCCAAAATATATGAATGAAAAAAATGTTCAAAAAATATTAGGCACCCAAAAGCATTTAAAAAAAAAAAAAAAAAAAAAAAAAAATCGATTTTAGTGCGGAAAAGTAGGAAAGCATTAAAAAAATTTGTATTAATCTGATATTGCTGTAATTGTTCTGACCTAAAGAATAAAGCTGTCTAATCACTTATATCGCAGGGTGAATATCATGAAAAAAATAAATAAAAAGCAATTTTTATATTTATCCTGCGCTCTATGCCTGGAATGATGTGAGTTGTAGTTCCACAAAACCTGGAATGTCCATAGTTCCTGCACCTACAAAATGTGTGAAAATGTGAAGCAATGGGAATGGTTTCTGTCTTAGACAATGACTCCTGCTCTTACATGTCATTTGTGTATTGTTAGATGTATCACCAGCAAAGAAACACTCAATGTTCTTGTTTTAAATGCATTTTACTTTTGGGAACTTTCCCTTACTCGCCCGCCTCCTCCAGCCTTGATGCTGACCAATGTGATCTGCAGATTATTACTACTTGTTATCAATATTAATTAACACCTATGGAGATTTCACTCATGGTCATTTGTGACATCATCAAATACAGGAGGCCATTGTTACCTCACAGAATGATGTCACAATGACTGTGGGTCTATATAAACGGGTGTTCAGGGGGCAAAGGCTCATTTCAGAAGATGAAGACGAGGAGAGCGGAGGATACAGGATGGAGGATACAGGTAAAAAACAAACCTTACAGGGATTTCTCAGTGAACTTACCTCCAACATGGACCCTCCACGTCTACAGATTGTGGCTGTAAGGTGCTGGATTTCTTCAGTCCTTGCCGGCAGAATCTCTACACTTGGGTGATGAAGGTTCTTTGTGAGGTCACACAGCGGAATGCTGGACACTGAAAGTTCTATGCAGAAAACATGGGGACATCAGAGAGGTCAGCACAAAGATGGCACCTCCAATGGAGACATTACAGTAGTTACTACGGTCAGTGGCTGGCACAGATTGTTGGTGGGGGTTCTGTCACTTTAATTTAAGATTATTGGGGCAAAAAGTCTACCATTATGCCCCTACCTGGGAGAGGGGTTGGTGTACATACATTGGGGAAATATATTCCTTTATATACTTTCTACTTATTTATTTTACTATTTATGTCACTTCTATATAAAAGCATTTGAAGCAATTTTTTTTTCAAATCATATTTATTACACCTTTTTAATTGCCTACATCAAACCTTAAAATTCGCAGTAAAATGATCGTGGATACCTGGCATTTTATGCTTTTCTACATGTTTTATACAGATACTTCCACTCTTTTTTTTTGCTTATTAGGGAGAGAATCTGGATCCTGGAAGACTGAAGAATCTAAAGCGATCAATGCGATTGTGTAGTATTAATCTGTCTGTGCATACTGTACATATTTACATGCTTTAGCACTACAGAGTGCAACTTTATTTGTTTTCCAACTGTATAGGGTACGGATATGATATAACTGTCCTATGTCTGTATATTAAGGGGTAGTGTTTGTAGGGGGGTAGTGTTTTATTTTTTTACAGGGGAGATGAACGCAGTCAGGCTATGAGCTCCTGGGTCTGATTTGACGAGGAAAGGTGAGGCGTGTTACCCGGACAAAGAAGATCTGCAATCCGGAAACGAGTCTCCATATTGAGTATCATTGCTCTATACATATCAGTTAGTTAGTTGTAGTATGGCCTTGGTCCAGGGTTCTCGAACTGATCGCCTTTTTCCGGGGTCAAGAAGGAATTTTTTCCCTGTAACACACATTGGCTGAATGTGTGCAGGTTTTTTGCCTTCTTCTGGATCATTGGCTTTAGGTAGGGGAAGAGATGGTAATGAATAAAATATGTTTAAAATCAATGATCTGTGTCCTTATATCTTTATTTCATACTCAGGTATTTGTATATGTTAGTTCTCATTTATGATCCATGACTATGAAGGTATACAGAAATACAAGGGTGGTAATTATGTGTCTCCTAATGCAATGTCTGTATTTATAATGCATACAAAGAGCCATAGACAAGATATCTGTGTCTGGACGCAGCGAGTACCGCAAAGCGAACCCATATGACACACGTGACACTGGATACACCGCCTCCAGTGGGGCGAATTTAAATAATAAGAAGTACAGCTGGATACGCCGCCTCCAACAGGCGAATTTAGGTATTACACGTAAATCTGGAAATCCCGCCTCCAGTAAGGCGAATTTAAATAATAAAGGGGGAACCTGGGTAACATTAACAATGGTGGGCCCTGTGATAGGGAATAGGGAAGTGGAGACCTCCTGAGCTCCCCTGAGCCAGTGTCCCTGCACTCCTAACGTTCCCAATGCCGGTTCCGCATCGGGCGCGCAACAGGAACCTAAAAACCCTAGCTCGTCCTGACCTAAACCCTCACTAGGGAATTGGTCGGTGCGGAAACTAATCCCACTACTGCACTAAAACACACATGAGGAAAGATGGCAAAACAGGGGAAACACCACTTAGCTTTGCTCTGTTGCGTACGCTCCTAGCAACAGAGCCCACCACCTGTGTGCATCTTCTCCTCCACCCGGATCCATCACCATAACTGGATCCTTCACCATAGTGCAGCCTTGGAGCAGAGTCCACCACCAGTTTGCAGCTGTCCAGTAAGAGAGTCCCAAAGATGAGTTCAGCTCCTGCCCAAAAAGTCCAGCATGCTTGAGTCCAGCTCTCAGCAACCAAGTCCCGCATGCGAGTGCAACTCTCTCCATAGTCGTCACTCCACAAAGCCATGCAAGCACTTCCTGCAAACACCATAAACTGTGACTCCACCACGCCATGTCAGCCCTTCTTGCAGACCACATAGCTGCCACCCGTCTCCTCTGGCTGGGCTGCGCAGGACTCAGGTTCAGCTCCTTCTTTCACCCAGGCTTCCTTGTGAATGACTAACACAATCAATATCACCAACAGTGAATGATACACCTGACACTCATTTATAGTGCATTCACACCTGTTACCTAATCACATGCACTTAATCAAAGAACTAAAGTGCGCTACCGCTCACCACCACCGGGGAAACTTAGAATGAACGACACCACGTGTAATAATTCTAATGGCCACCGGGGGGCAATCAACCCACTTTGGCACCTAGCCAAAGGAAAAAAGATCACTTCTCCATTTTACCTTGTCAGATCCAGCCTGGATCATGACAATATCTGAAGTAGCGGAAATTATTATCCTCTTAGAAAATAATTGCGGGCTTGACTCGAATATCGAGTATAATGGAAGTCAATGAGAAACTCAAGCATTTTTCGGAAAGTTCCTAACAGGAGAGCTGGTGGGGCAGGAAAATCACTGAAAAATTGATGAAAACTGTGCTCAAATGGAATGGGAACACTACAGTTGTGGCCAAAAGTATTGACACCCCTGCAATTCTGTCAGATAATACTCAGTTTCTTCCTGAAAATGATGGCAAACACAAATTCTTTGGTATTATTATCTTCATTTGATTTGTCTTAAATGAAAAAACACAAAAAGAATTGTCCTAAAGCCAAATTGGATATACTTCCACACCAAACATAAAAAAGAGGGTGGACAAAAGTATTGGCACTGTTCGAAAAATCATGCGATGCTTCTCTAATTTGTGTAATTAACAGCACCTGTAACTTACCTGTGGCACCTAATAGGTGTTGGCAATAAGTAAATCACACTTGCAGCCAGTTGACATGGATTAAAGTTGACTCAACCTCTGTCCTGTGTCCTTGTGTGTACCACATTGAGCATGGAGAAAAGAAGAAGACCAAAGAACTGTCTGAGGACTTGAGAAACCAAATTGTGAGGAAGTATGAGCAATCTCAAGGCTACAAGTCCATCTCCAAAGACCTGAATGTTCCTGTGTCTACTGTACGCAGTGTCATCAAGAAGTTTAAAGCCCATGGCACTGTGGCTAACCTCCCTAGATGTGGACGGAAAAGAAAATTTGACAAGAGATTTCAACGCAAGATTGTGCGGATGTTGGATAAAGAACCTCAACTAACATCCAAACAAGTTCAAGCTGCCCTGCAGTCCGAGGGTACAACAGTGTCAACCCATACTATCCATCGGCGTCTGAATGAAAAGAGTCTGTATGGTAGGAGACCCAGGAAGACCCCACTTCTTACCCCGAGACATAAAAAAGCCAGGCTGGAGTTTGCCAAAACTTACCTGAAAAAGCCTAAAACGTTTTGGAAGAATGTTCTCTGGTCAGATGAGACAAAAGTAGAGCTTTTTGGGCAAAGGCATCAACATAGAGTTTACAGGAGAAAAAAAGAGGCATTCAAAGAAAAGAACACGGTCCCTACAGTCAAACATGGCGGAGGTTCCCTGATGTTTTGGGGTTGCTTTGCTGCCTCTGGCACTGGACTGCTTGACCGTGTGCATGGCATTATGAAGTCTGAAGACTACCAACACATTTTGCAGCATAATGTAGGGCCCAGTGTGAGAAAGCAGGATCTCCCTCAGAGGTCATGGGTCTTCCAGCAGGACAATGACCCAAAACACACTTCAAAAAGCACTAGAAAATGGTTTGAGAGAAAGCACTGGAGACTTCTAAGGTGGCCAGCAATGAGTCCAGACCTGAATCCCATAGAACACCTGTGGAGAGATCTAAAAATGGCAGTTTGGAGAAGGCACCCTTCAAATATCAGGGACCTGGAGCAGTTTGCCAAAGAAGAATGGTCTAAAATTCCAGCAGAGCATTGTAATAAACTCATTGATTGTTACCGGAAGCGGTTGGACGCAGTTATTTTGGCTAAAGGTTGTGCAACCAAGTATTAGGATAAGGGTGCCAATACTTTTGTCCGGCCCATTTTTGGAGTTTTGTGTGAAATGATCAATGTTTTGCTTTTTGCTTCATTCTCTTTTTTGTTTTTTCATTTAAGACAAATTAAATGAAGATAATAATACCAAAGAATTTGTGTTTACAATCATTTTCAGGAAGAAAATGAGTATTATCTGACAGAATGGCAGGGGTGTCAATACTTTTGGCCACAACTGTATGTGGAAGATGTCTGGATGCATCTCTAACTCCAAGATCTCTGCTGGGAACTAAATAAATAATTTTAAATGATGTGGGGGTCCTCATCATTTTTTAAAACCAGCCAAGGCAACACAGACAGCTGAGGGCTTATATTATCAGGCTGGGAAGGCCCATGATTATTTGTCCCTTACCAGCCTAAAAGAAAACCCGCAGCCTCTCCAGGATTGTCATATCACAGTAAATGTGCCAATTCTGGGGTTTTGCCCGTTTCTTCTGGGTTGGGGGAAGTTATGGGGGTGTTTTATAAACACCTCTCCATTACTAACCCCTGGGCTTCACCTGACATTACACAGCTGAGATCAACCTCAAAAAAATGACCCCGATTGTCTCCATTACTAACCCCTGGGATTGACCTGACATGAATCCCCAAAAATATTACCCCAATAGCCACAACAGGGCAATTGGGAAGAGTCGGGTAAAGCGACAGAATTGGAGCATCTCATGTGATGCACAAATTCTGAGGCAGCTGCGGACTGGAGTTTCTAAGCTGGAAAGGGCTCAATGTCGATAGACCTTCCCAATCTGATAATATAAGCCTGCAAGCTGTCTGCTTTACATTGGCTGGTTACCAAAAATAAAGGGAGACTCACATCATTTAAAAAAAATATATTTAAGGTATTTGTCTGTGATGCATTTTTAGGTGCATTTTCAGCCGCAAAACATGCGGAGTGGGGACTTGAGCATGTCGCTTGAGCACCCACTATACTTGATCAAATTAAATATATATAGCTGGAAATTCGGAATAACAAAAGAACCATGTTCCTAAATTCGGGTTACTCTCCAAAATATCCAATTAGAGAATGAAGGACATTGGGAGCGTAAATCCCTAAAATACAATATATAGATTTGACATCAAGTAGATTCTAGATCTTGTTTTTGCCAAAAAAATTACACAACATATTTGATCAAAATGATACAAACAAGAAAACTCAAAAACGGACAAATCACCATGTAGAAAAAGTAGTGACTATAAAAACATGGCAGGCAACAATACAACCATGGGGCAATAAAATAGGTTTACAGCGTATCAGGGAGTAAATAATGTCACAAAAATATATTGGGTAATATACAGAGTAAGATTCATTATAATATACAACCCATAGGCATGGGGTGTGAGGATTTGCATAAAATTTATTAAAATTAATAATACACAGGAGAAGTTAAAATCGACTATTTTCCATATAAGGCTGGTTTCACATTAGCGCTTTTTAAGCGCACGCACGGCCGGGGGTAGCTCCGCCCCCGAGCCAGCTCTCTGCCCGGCGTGCCCGCCCCTTGCTTGTAGCGCCTCCTCCTAGTGGACAGCGGCGCCTGCGATCGGCGCACCCTATCTTTAGCATAGGGTGCGCAGATCGTGCGCAGGCCGTGCGCTAGTTGCGCTTTGACCTGCGCTGCGCACTTTTGACGGTGCGCGCCAAAATCGAACTTTTCGGATTTTGGCTCGCACGGCGCACCGTCAAAAGTGCGCAGTGCAGGTCAAAGCGCAACTAGCGCACGGCCTGCGCACGATCTGCGCACCCTATGCTAAAGATAGGGTGCGCCGATCGCAGGCACCGCTGTCCGCTAGGAGGCGGCGCTACAAGCAAGGGGCGGGCACGCCGGGCAGAGAGCCGGCTCGGGGGCGGAGCTACCCCCGGCCGTGCGTGCGCTTAAAAAGCGCTAATGTGAAACCAGCCTATATATGACACATACCCCTGTTTCAGAAATCATTGTAATCACAACCTGTTATAAGGTTCAGAGGTAAAAGAGTATGTGAGCTTAAGCACAAAAACAATCATCATAGTGTGACAGGTGTCAGCAGCACAAACCAGAGAAAAATGCCTCTTACCAACATGCTGTTTAAGCCTAAGTATTACACCGGAGCCCCGATGTGTGTTTCGCTGTGGCTTACTTTGGGGGGGGGCAGTCGAGTATTGACATGTGGAGAGCACCCTTGGCCATCACTAGTACCTCTTAATAACAATCCTAATGGCATGCCCCTACTAATAACACTCCTAGTGGCACGCCCCTCCTAATAACACACCTAGTGGCTCATGCATCCTAATAACCCTCCTAGTAGCAGGTCCTTCCTATTTACACTCCTAGTGGAACGTTCCTCTTAATAACGCTCTCAGTGGCACATCCCTCTTAGTAAATCCACTAGTGGCAGGTCCCTCCTAATAACTCTACTAGTAGCAGGTCCCTAGTAATAACACTCTTAGGCCTGTTTCACACATCAGTTTTTTCTGTCAGTCCAAATCTGGCAAAATAGCGGAAAACGGATCAGCAGGCGGACTGACAAAAACGTGTGCCAGCGGATCGATGGATGTATGGATCTGCCGATCTTGCAAATTTAAAGGAACCGTGCCTGGTTAAAAAAATTTAAAAAAAATACCGGTGATGTAGTGTTCTCAATGGCGCTGCCGAGATCTCGCGGGAGCCAGGGTGGGAGTAATGGCGCGGCTGAGATCTCGCGGGAGCCGGGACCAGGGGACATGAGCAGGTGTGATGGATCGCGGGAGGGATAACCTGGGGATTATTGCGGGATGTTAGCGCCAACCATCGCGTGACGTGGGGAGCAGACATCGCGGGAAGTGAGCGGTCATTATCGCGGGATGTGTGGAGCGATCGCGCGATGTGAGTAACAATCATCGCGCGATGTGGGGAGCAGGGATGCCATCATCGCAGGAAGTGTGGAGCTGCGGTGACCATGGATGAGAGAGAAAGATATTTTTCTACCAGCAGCCAGACAGAATTGAGGGTTAAATCACTACATGGCAGATCTGCGATCCGAAAAAACGTTGCATGGCCCATCCGGTCATGTCAGCGGACGCCAAAATCTTGGCGGATCCGTTGACATGCGGATGTAACGGACGACCATCAGTCAAAATCCGCCAATAATCCTAGTCAATGGGGGGAAAAAAAGGATCCGCAAAGAAAAATGGCGGATCCGTTTTTTCTTCAAAACGGCGGATTTTGACTGATGGTCTAAAACGGAGGAGTGAAACAGGCCTTAGTGGCAGGTCACTCCTAATAACACTTCTATTGACAGGTCCCTCCAAATAACACTCCTTGAGGCACGTCCCTCCTAATAACACTCCTTTAACTTTGATATTTACTTAAATGGAATCTGTCACCCCATTTTTGTCATATGAGATGCGGCCACCGCCATTAGGGGCTTATCTACAGCATTCTGTAATGCTGTAGATAAGCCCCTGATGTAACCTGAAAGAGAAGAAAAACACTTTAGATTATACTCACCGGAGGGGGCGGTCCGGTCCGATGGGTGTCGCGGTCCGGTCCAACTCCTCCCATCTTCATACGATACCGTCCTCTTCTTCCCTTCCTGTAGTAGCTCCAGCGCAGGCGCACTGCTCTGCCCTGTTGATGGCAGAGCAGAATACTGCAGTGCGCAGTCACCAGACCTCTCCCGACGTCTGCTTACTGCAGGACTCTGCTCTGCCTGCAACAGGGCAGAGCAGTGCGCCTGCACTGGAGCTACTACAGGAAGGGAAGAAGAGGACGGCATCGTATGAAGATGGGAGGTGTTGGACCGGAACGCGACACCCATCAGACCGGACCGCCCCCTCCGGTGAGTATAATCTAACGTGTTTTTCTTATCTTTCTGGTTACATCAGGGGCTTATCTACAGCATTACAGAATGCTATAGATAAGCCCCTGATGTCAATGCTGGCAGCTCATAGGGAAATAAAAGTTTGACAGATTCCCTTTAAGGAAAGTGAACCCCATACGCTCAAAACTACCTCTGCCCTCATTCTCCCCTCTACTGCTCAGGTCTCCTTGTTTTGGCTCTAGCGGTGACATCAAGTCAATGACACCGTTGAAGCCAAACACTGAGCTCAGCGACTGTGCTGAGATAGACGGCGTGAACCGCTGATCTGCTCAGTGATTACCTGCAGCAGGGATGCGCGTTGTTGAAGTGACATCACCCCTACAGCCTAAACACCGAGATTCAAACAATGGTGGGAAGTAGGTTCTGGTGCCGAGAATGGGGGAGTGATGGTTTTCTTTGTTATTTTTGGTATTTTAGAGCCATTGGGTAGACTTTTCTGAAACTGGAAAACCCCTTTAACTATATTAACATACCTTTATAAATTATCAATAAAAAAATCATATAGTTTAAAAATTCTAGTATCTAACAGAAGATTATTCAATGGACTCTCTGGATTGCAGAACAATTTGGTCAGTAAACACTGCGGGTTGGACGCTGCATACATTTGGATACACAAGGTTTGTGTTATACATCGTACATCCTCCTCTAAAAGCAGCAACCAAAGCTACAGCACTGTAGCTCGGATCACTGATGTTTAACCACATGAATTTGTCATGTCGGGCACTGTTCGCACCAGGGTGTCCGGCAGACAGCGGTAATACCCCATCTTACCACTTTGTTCTCAGCGGCACTGGTTGGTCTTCTGATCCGGCTTGTCATTCTGGCTGAGGGCTTAGCCACGCCCTCTGTCTTTAAATTGTCCTGCGTGACTATGGACGTCGCCGACTATAGCTCTTGCCTTGTGCTAGCGATACCGGTCTGGAGTGGTGGTCTAAGGAACATACTGTGTCTGGTGTAGTATATTCCGTTGTTGCCATTTTGCCTCCCTGTGTTGTATTTTTTGGTTGCCCTTGCACATTATTGTATTCTCCTATGTGTACACGGTGTGGTGCATTTCCTTTATCCCTGTCCATACTTATTTGTGGGGTCTGGTGTTTGGTCTCCTCACTGGGTGGAGGGTGGTGGGTTCAGCTTAGGGCTGGACAGGAGACAAGGACAGGGTGGAGGCCCAGACAGGCACACCTTCAGTGTAAACCCTGGGTTGAGGGACAGACAGGGTTTCCCCTAGTCTGAGGGACACCGCAGGGGCCCCGGGGTTTTAGCCTATAGCATCCTAGACATCCCATGACATTATAGTCGGCCCAAATTTTATTTACCATGGATCCTATAGTCTCCATAACCAAGCAGCTGGAGGCTCTGTCCATACAGGTCACTGAACTGAGGGGGCTGTCCAGCAACAAGGCCTGTCAGTTCCTGCTGTGCAAACTGAGGCAGCAGTCAGGGCAGCTGAACCCAAGTTACCTCTCCCTGAACGATTTTCTGGTGATCGCTGTAAGTTCGTTGTATTTCGTGAATCCTGCAAATTGTATTTTCGTATGCGTCCACTCTCCTCAGGAAATGAGGCTCAGTGTGTGGGCTTGGTAATTTCCTTGCTGAGTGGTCATCCACAAGCAGGGGCCTTTTCACTACCTTCTGGTTCACCTGCATTTGAGTCCGTAGACTTTTTTTTTTCTGCTCTTGGTTTAATCTATGACGATCCTGACAGACTGGCGTTAGCAGAGTCTAAAATACGCTCTCTGCTCCAGGGTGAGCGACTGGCGGAGGATTAGTGTACGGAATTTCGTCGCTGGGCTGAGGACACTCAATGGAATGACCCTGCACTAAGGAGTCAATTTTTGCATGGGGTTTCTGGAAGGGTTAAACAAGCTCTGCTAATGTATGAGACTCCCGCCTCTCTGGAGGCTGCTACGGTGCTTGTAGTATGCATTGATCGCCGCTTTTGTCAGAGGTCACAGGAGACATTGCCTGTGGGGGGGGCAGTTTCTGGTGAGGTTGACTTGGGTGAATCCATGGAACCTATGTAGATCGCTGGTATATCACATACACATATTAACAAGCATAAATGTCCATTGCCCAGAAAGCAAGGGGTCTGTTTTTTTTGTGGCAAAAAAGGACATTAATGCTTGCCCCCTGGTACCTAAGAAAGACGTGCCGGCGGAAAACTGCTAGGCTCAGAGGGTTTTGGAGGAGTCTATTCGGAGCCATTCCATATCCTCCATGGTGGTCTCCCAGTGTATACTCCCTGCCAAGGTAGTAATCGGGGGCCAAGAGCTGTCGATTACTGTATTTGTAGATAGTGGTTCAGCAGCTAATCTCATTGATGAAAAGTTTGCGCGTACAGCGGGATTTAAGGTTGAAAAGCTGCCTACTCCTTTCCGGGTGGTTACCATCAATGCCTCCCCTCTCTCACAAGGGGAGATTAAAGAGTTTGTGGCTGATGTAAAACTCCACATTGGGGTCCTACACTCTGAGCGGGTAACATGTAAGGTGCTCAGTAATTTACCTGCTCAGGTAGTTCTGGGGTTTCCATGGTTGTCTATGCACAATCCGGTGATTGATTGGAAAACCCAGGACATAATCCAGTGGAGCAGATATTGCCAGGAGAGTTGTCTGGCCACGTGTATCTCCGCTGTGACTCCCAGCATCCCGGAGCCACTGCTGGACTTTGCTGATGTATTTTCTGAAAGAGGTTGTTCAGAGCTGCCACCGCACCGACCCTATGACTGTGCTATTAGGTTAAAACCGGGGGGGCCAAGTTACTGAAAGCCAGGATGTTTAATATCTCAGGTCCTGAGAGGCAAGCTCTCAAAGAATACATTGCAGAAAGTCTAAGCAAAGGGCACATCAGGCCTTCATCATCTCCATTGGCGGCGGGGTTCTTCTTTGTCAAGAAGATGGCGGATTACACCCGTGTCTGGATTTCAGGGAACTCAACCAGATTACGGTTCATGACCTATACCCGATGCCACTGATACCCGATTTGTTCAACCAGGTGTCTGGTGCCAAATGGTTTTCCAAGCTTGACCTCAGAGGGGCGTACAATCTCATAAGAGTCCGTCAAGGGGATGAATGGAAGACGGCATTTAATACCCCTGAGGGTCATTTTGAGAATTTGGTGATGCCATTTGGGTTGACTAGCGTGCCAGCAGTATTTCAACATTTCATAAATGATGTCTTTTCTCGTCTCTTAGGGAAATTTGTTATTATATACCTTGATGTCATTCTTATTTACTCACACGACCGTGATGCACACATAGAGCATGTTAGGCAGGTATTGCAATTGCTCAGGGAGAACAAGCTCTATGCCAAGCTTGAGAAATGTGTATTTGTCGTCCAAGAATTACCTTTTTTGGGTTATGTAATTTCCGCCTCAGGGTTTAAAATGGACACAGCTAAGATGCAAGCGGTGCTGCAGTGGGATTGGCCTGATAATCTCAAGGCGCTTCAGCGATTCCTGGGCTTTTCCAACTATTATAGGAAATTTATTAAGAATTTTTCTATGATTGCTAAACCGCTCACCGACATGACTAAAAAAGGTACCAATTTTTCTGTCTGGTCTGAGGCTGCTGTGCGCGCGTTTGAATTCCTCAAAAACAGTTTTGCTTCAGCTCCCATCCTGGTTCAGCCTGATGTCTCCCTACCATTTACCATGGAGGTGGATGCATCTGAGGTTGGAGTGGGGGCGGTACGGTCTCAGAGTCCATCCTTGGGCAAATTGCATCCGTGTGCCTACTTCTCCAAGAAGCTGTCACCTGCCGAGCGTAATTACGATATTGGTAACAGGGAATTGTTGGCCATCAAGTTGGCATTTGAGGAATGGCAACACTTCTTGGAGGGGGCTGTCCATCAGATTACTGTTATAACAGACCATAAAAATCTGCTTTATTTAGAGTCTGCTAAACGCCTGTCCCCCAGACAGGCTCGCTGGGCGTTATTCTTCACCCGGTTCAATTTTTTTGTAACATACCGACCAGGTTCTAAGAATACTAAGGCGGACGCCTTGTCCAGATGTTTTCCGGGTGGAGAGCCATGTGAGGATCCGGTGCCTATTCTCCAAAAGGGAGTTGTGTTCTCGGCTCTCACGACAGAAGTTGAGGCAGAGATTGCTGAGGCTCAGGAGGAGGTACCGCCGGATCTGCCTCCTAATAAATCGTTTGTGCCACTACACCTACGCTTAAAGGTGTTAGGGGAACATCACGATACTCTCCTGGCGGGCCACCCAGGGGTTAAGGGCACTCTGGAACTTGTATCACGTCGTTTTTGGTGGCCCAAAATCCGGCAGGACGGGGCCTCATATGTGTCAGCCTGTACCACGTGCGCACGGGCCAAGACACCACGCTCCCGTCCTGCTGGCACGTTGCATCCTCTCTGTGTGCCCAGTAAGCCATGGACTGAGATTTCCATGGATTTCATTATGGATTTGCCCTCCTCGGCTGGGAACACGGTCATTCTGGTAATAGTTGATCGGTTCCCTAAAATGTCGCATTTCGTTGCTTTGCCATCTTTGCCCAATGCGAAGACCCTTTGTCAGGAACACCGCACTGCACTTGCTCACTGAGCCAGTGCGGGTGTCCTGAGTACAAAGCCAGTATTCAAAGATACCTGTGGAGCAGGGCAGCCGCGGTGACGATGCGTGCTTCAGAGTATCAGGACCTGAAGCACATGACTGCTGGGGGCGTGGCCTAAGCTCCACAGATCTAGGAGCTGCAGGGAAACTCCTAGAAAGGTAACTACGGGACAATGTTACCAAGGGGCATAGACAGAGACAGAAACCAGACGAAGCCAGGGTCAAAGCACCAGATAGCAATACAGTACCACGGGGTTTAGACAGAAAGGATAGTCAGGACGTAGCAATAGGTCAGAAAACCAGAACGTGCAATAGACGGTACAATAGGGACAAACTGTAACAGAGTAATGATAGCCAAGCCAGGAGGTCAGAACCGGAGAAGACAGTAGTACCAAAGCGAGAGACGGAGAACAGAGTGAGGGAACAGGCCGGGTCATACACGGGAAGCAAACAAGCAACGCAGAATACATGCACACCAGGGGTCAGACACACCAGAACAACAGTATAGCTGACAGAGAACCCTGTTAAAGAGTGAGTATAAATACCCCTCCCAGATCCAGAAGGAGGCCACAAACACTTAACCCTGTGAGTGCAGGGCAAGAACCCTGTTCAAACCATGACAGTACCCCCCTCTTAATGGGGGGCCACTGGACCCCCAGGCTTGTCTGGGTATCTGGCGTGGAAAGCCCGCACCAGACGATCGGCATGCACCGAACTGGCCGGAACCCATGACCGATCCTCCAGAGAGTACCCCTTCCAGTGTATCAGATACTGGAGTCTCCGGCGCACCCACTGGGAGTCAACAATGCACCCTACTTCATACTCCATCTGCCCCTCTACCAGCACTGGCGGAGCATTTGATGAGGGATCCTCTCTCACCGTCCCCACAGGCTTTAACAGGGACCTGTGGAAGACATTAGAAATTTTAAAGGAGGTGGGCAGCTGCAGTCGGTAGGCTACTGGGATAACAACCTCCACAACTTTGTATGGGCCAATAAACTTGGGGCACAGCTTTATAGAAGGTATCTTAAGCTTGATATTGCAGGTGGATAGCCACACCTTCTCCCCTACTGCAAATGCTGGACCTGGCCCCCTCCTCCTGTCAGCAAACCGCTTATAGTTTTCCTGGGCCTTGGAAATATTCCTCTGAACCTCCCTCCAAAGAATTCTAAGATGTTGTGTCACATCCTCAGCACCAGGACAACCTGAATCCATACGGGAAAACTCTCCAAAATGTGGGTTAAACCCATAGTTGATCTGAAAGGGAGACTTCCCAGTAGATTGACTCACACGACTGTTGAATGCAAACTCTGCCATGGGCAATACCTCACACCAGTCCTCCTGCCTGGAAGAGGCCAAGCATCTCAGAATCTGCTCCAACGATTGGTTCGTGCACTCCGTCTGTCCATTAGACTCTGGGTGGTAGGCAGAGGAGAAGGACAACGAAATCCCCAGCTTTTTGCAAAAAGCCCTCCAGAACCTGGCTACAAACTGTACCTGTGACGGCCGTCTGCGAATCTGGGCTGCAGTGGGGACAGCACCCCGAGTAACCCCGAGACCCTTAACCCCTATACAGGGATCTGGAATTGTAGCAAGGCCCAGGAGGTAGCTGTCTAGATTAGCAGTGGACCAGAGCAGGACGGCCACCAAGGGGTCAAAACTAAAACCCGTAATCAAGGTCAGGATGCAGGAGTCTGAGACCAGGGCGCCGCAGAGGCACGAAATCAGCAGACAGAAGGAGAGTCAAAAGTCCAGGCCAGGGTCAGTAAAACCAGGAGGGCAGCGAGGTACAGAATCAGCAGGCAGAAGGAGAGTCAGGAATCCAAGCAAAGGTCAGCGTCAAAAAGTCGGAAGAGAGGCGGAGGTACAAAAACGGCAGGCAATAGAATGGTCAAGAATCCAGGCTGAGGTCAGAGTATACACTATAGCAATTCACACAGTAACACGCAGGGGAACCAAGAATATATCCGGCGGCTTGCAAGACCAGTCCCCAGGTATTTGAGGGATCAGGTCGTCCCTCACAGGTTCCCGGCCCGATGATGTAACCAGGACCACCCCCAGACCAGGCCAGATGGACATGCAGTAAGCCCTACATGACTGACAGAGGGGCGGAGCCTGCGCCCACCAGATAGCTGCGCAGGAGCCCCCTCTCTGCCACCACCCTCACCCTGGAGCGAACCACGGCGCCTCCCAGTGGCTGAGGCAGGAATAGCCGTCCCTGAGTCCGACGGCGACGTGACGGTCCGGCGCCCCCGAGTGGCCGAGACCGGAACTGCAGGCCCTGAGTCTGGCAGTGACGTCCGGCGCCTCCTAGTGGCCGACGCCGGAACAGCAGGCCCTGAGTCTGTCTGCGACGTGACAGTACCCCCTCTTCTAAGAGGGGCCTCCGGACCCTCAGAACCCGGTTTGTCAGGGTGAAGGAGGTGAAATCTTCTAATTAACCCCTTGGCATGGATGTCACCAGCGGGGACCCAGGACCTCTCCTCTGGGCCGTAGCCCTTCCAATGCACTAAGTATTGCACGGACCCTCTCACTAAATGGGAATCAAGGATACCTTGGACTTCGTACTCCAAAGTACCCTTGACCAAAACTGGAGGAGGAGGGGACTGGACAGGTTGAATTGGGGAGCGGTACGTTTTTAGGAGGGATTTGTGGAAAACGTTGGGTATTTTGAAGGACTGAGGGAGCTTTAAGCGAAAGGCTACCGGGTTAATTACCTCCAAAATCTCATAGGGACCAATAAATCTGGGGCCCAGTTTGGCAGACGGTACCTTAAGTTTAATGTTCTTGGTAGACAGCCAAACTTTGTCCCCAACTCCCAGGTGCGGCCCCTTGGACCGCCGTTTATTTGCCGCCGAAGCCTGTCTGACTTGGGAGCCTTTCAAGTTTGAGTTCACCTCTGACCAGATGGTCCTTAAGTGATGTATGGATTTCTCTACCCCCGGGAGGTCCGACATCTTAGCCGAAAAAGAACCAAAACGTGGGTGTAAACCAAGATTACAGAAGAACGGGGTGGTTTTGATGGATTCTTGGTATTGGTTATTTAGGGCGAATTCGGCTAACGGGAGATGTTCCACCCAATCAGATTGATGTTCCGAAACATAACAGCGGAGATACTGCTCTAGGCCCTGGTTAGTGCGCTCAGTTTGACTATTGGTCTCAGGGTGGTAAGCGGAGGAGAAGGATAATTCAACGCCAATCCGTTTGCAGAACGCCCTCCAGAATTTAGAAACGAACTGGGTTCCTCGGTCGGACACGATATTCACCGGGGCGCCATGCAGTCGTATTACATGAATAAAGAACAATTTACTCAGCGTTTCTGCATTAGGTAGTCCAGACAGGGGAACAAAATGGCACTGCTTACTGAACCTGTCTACCACCACCCAGATACATGTCTTCCCTTCTGAGGGTGGCAGGTCAGTAATGAAGTCCATGGAGATGTGGGTCCATGGACTCTCTGGGGCAGGCAAGGACTGGAGCCAGCCGGCAGGCCGATTATGGGGGGACTTAGCACGAGCACAAGTTTCGCAAGCCAGTACGTAATCCTTGCAGTCCTTAACCACCGTCGGCCACCAAAAATTCCTGGTCACTAGTCTGGCTGTATTATTAACACCAGGATGGCCTGCCAGGACAGAGTCATGCGACTCTTTCATAACTTGTAGACGCAACGGGGCCAGAACGAACAATTTCTGGGGGGGCGTCGTGTCCGGGACTTGTTCTGAGGATCTACGGATCTCCTCCAGAAGGTCCAGAGACACGGCCGACACGACGATCCCATTGGCCAGTATTGGGACTGGTTCCGAGTCCTCAGCCTGTGAGGGGCAGAAACTTCGAGAGAGGGCATCAGCCCTTACATTTTTCGTCCCTGGACGAAACGTGATCACAAAGTTAAACCTTGAGAAAAATAAGGCCCACCTGGCCTGCCTAGGATTCAGTCTTTTAGCTGACTCCAAGTAGGTCAGGTTCTTGTGATCTGTGATCAAGGTAACCTTGTGTTTAGCACCTTCGAGAAAGTGGCGCCATTCTTCGAAGGCCCACTTTATGGCCAACAATTCCCGATTCCCTATATCATAATTTTTCTCAGTAGGGGAGAATTTTCGGGAAAAGAAGGCACATGGACGGAGTTGAGTGAGAGAGGCAGTGCCTTGGGAAAGCAC
Source organism: Dendrobates tinctorius (assembly GCF_039654945.1). Taxonomy (NCBI): domain Eukaryota; kingdom Metazoa; phylum Chordata; class Amphibia; order Anura; family Dendrobatidae; genus Dendrobates; species Dendrobates tinctorius. The sequence continues at coordinate 29,725,091 of NW_027361741.1, read as the reverse complement.
TGCACCTACGCCAACCTCAGAGGCATCAACCTCTACCACAAAGGGGCGATCTAGATCAGGCTGAATTATTATTGGGTTGGCAGAAAAACACTCCTTTAAAACAGAAAATGCCTGAAGTGCCTCTGGCTTCCAATTAACCACGTCAGCCCCCTTCCGGGTCAGATCCGTGAGCGGTTTGGCGATCTCAGAGAAGCCTTTGATGACTTTACGGTAGTAATTAGTAAATCCCAAGAATCGCTGCAGCGCTTTTAGAGTTTTAGGTTGTACCCATTCTCTAATGGGTCGGATCTTGGCAGGATCCATGCGAAACCCCTTAGCAGAAATCATGTACCCCAAAAATTGTACCTCCTCAGCCATAAAAACACATTTCTCCAACTTGGCGTATAGAGAATGTTCTCTAAGTCTCTGGAGTACAGAACGGACATGTTGCACGTGTGTAAGAACATCAGCGGAGTAAATCAGGATGTCATCCAAATAAACCACTACATATACCCCACAAATATCCCTGAATATATCATTCACAAAGTGTTGGAACACGGCGGGCGCGTTACTCAACCCAAACGGCATCACAAGGTACTCAAAATGACCAAGAGGTGTGTTAAAGGCTGTTTTCCACTCATCCCCATTTCTTATGCGAACCAGATTGTAAGCCCCCCGGAGATCAAGCTTAGTGAACCAACGGGATCCTAGTAGCTGATTAAACAGATCAGGGATGAGTGGAAGCGGATACTGATTTTTCACAGTAATCGCGTTCAGCTCACGATAATCAATACACGGTCTGAGTCCACCATCTTTTTTTTCTACAAAGAAAAACCCAGCCCCTACAGGTGAAGTGGAGGATCTAATAAAACCTTTTTGCAAGCTGTCCGCTATGTAGTCCTTCATGGCTACACGCTCAGGACCAGAGAGGTTAAATATTCTCCCCTTAGGGAGACGAGCACTTGGAACCAAGTCTATAGGACAGTCATACTCTCTATGAGGCGGTAATTTCTCAGACTCCACTATGGAAAAGACGTCCTCATAGTCCCTGAATGCGTATGGTATAAAGGGTGTTTTAATTTTAATTTGGTTCACTGACAGCGACATACAGTGATTCTGACACTGTGGACTCCAGCGCACGATATCCCCTTGGTGCCAGTCAATAATAGGATTATACTGGCGCAACCATGGCATACCTAACACAACTGCATGTGATAAATTGGAAATAACAAAAAATGACATATGTTCTGTGTGTAATGCCCCCACTGACATAACAATCTCTGTAGTAACAAATTCCACTCCACCCTGGATAATGGATGTACCATTAATCGCCGTGGTTTGAATAGGGGCATTAAGCCTTAAAAGAGGTACACCAAGTTTCCTTGCAAGCAAAAAATCTATGAAGTTGCCTGCGGAACCACAATCCACATAGGCCTTCACACACAAAGATTTCTTTGAAAATAAGAGAGAAACGGGTAACAAAAGTTTAGCCGCATTTGCGGGCAATACCTGAGCCTCTGGGACAGCACGACCAGAGCTGCCCAGAGGCAGACGTCCCAGGAATGTGGATTTCTGACGCTCAGCATTTCCCTTGAAGCCTCCAGGCTGCAGCATGATGGTATAGGAAGATGGGAGTATTCCTTCAGACTGTGCACTGGAGCAGGTGTAGGCCAGGTAATCAGCTCAGGGAAAAAAAAAATCAGGAGACTGCTTTTATATATGATGGAAATATACACAAAAAGCAGTTCTTTTTTGGCCGGATATAATGTGACGGCCATCTGCGAATCTGGGCTGCAGTGGGGACAGCACCCCGAGTAACCCCGAGACCCTTAACCCCTATACAGGGATCTGGAATTGTAGCAAGGCCCAGGAGGTAGCTGTCTAGATTAGCAGTGGACCAGAGCAGGACGGCCACCAAGGGGTCAAAACTAAAACCCGTAATCAAGGTCAGGATGCAGGAGTCTGAGACCAGGGCGCCGCAGAGGCACGAAATCAGCAGACAGAAGGAGAGTCAAAAGTCCAGGCCAGGGTCAGTAAAACCAGGAGGGCAGCGAGGTACAGAATCAGCAGGCAGAAGGAGAGTCAGGAATCCAAGCAAAGGTCAGCGTCAAAAAGTCGGAAGAGAGGCGGAGGTACAAAAACGGCAGGCAATAGAATGGTCAAGAATCCAGGCTGAGGTCAGAGTATACACTATAGCAATTCACACAGTAACACGCAGGGGAACCAAGAATATATCCGGCGGCTTGCAAGACCAGTCCCCAGGTATTTGAGGGATCAGGTCCTCCCTCACAGGTTCCTGGCCCGATGATGTAACCAGGACCGCCCCCGGACCAGGCCAGATGGACATGCAGTAAGCCCTACATGACTGACAGAGGGGCGGAGCCTGCGCCCTGAGTCTGGCTGCGACGTGACAGTACCCCTCTGTCTGACACCACATTCATAGGCACTCCATGTAACCTAATTATATGCTGCATAAATAAGCGGGCCAGGGTTTCAGCAGATGGTAACGCGGGGAGAGGTACAAAGTGAGCTTGTTTTGAAAACCTATCCACCACCACCCATATCACCGAGTTGCCCCTGGAAGGAGGAAGATTTGTGATAAAATCCATTGACAAATGTGTCCATGGTCTATCCGGAATTGGCAAAGGCACCAATTCCCCGGCCGGCCGGATCTGAGAACTTTTAGAACGAGCGCACACCCCACATGCAGTCACAAACTTTTTAATATCTGTTACCATAGAGGGCCACCAGAAATCCCTCGCAATTGCCCCCCGGGTAGCTGCAATCCCAGGATGAGCACTCAACACAGAATCGTGAATTTCCTGCATAAGTCCGAGACGGAAACGTTCCGGTACAAACAATTTACCCGGGGGTTTACCACCAGGAGCCTGAGCCTGGGCCTCCAAAATCCCTCTCTGAAACTCAGATGAGATTTCGGCCACCACTACTCCTGGCTGAAGAATGGAGGAGGGAGGTTCTGGAGGGGACACCGAATCAAAGCTTCGGGATAAGGCATCAGCCTTGATGTTTTTAGATCCCGGGCGGAATGTGATGGTAAACTGAAAACGAGAAAAAAAAAGCGCCCACCGAGCCTGTCTGGGGGGTCAATCTCTTGGCAGACTCGATATAGGCCAAATTTTTGTGATCAGTGATGACTGTAATGGGATGAACAGACCCCTCCAGGAAATGCCTCCATTCTTCAAAAGCCAACTTTACCGCCAACAACTCTCTATTGCCGACATCGTAATTTCTCTCGGCAGAGGAAAATTTTTTTAGAGAAGAAGGCGCAAGGCCTCAGGTTAGTAAGGGTAGGAGGGGCCTGAGACAAAACTGCCCCCACCCCCACTTCCGAGGCGTCAACCTCCACGACAAAAGGTCTTGACGAGTCGGGTTGTACCAATACAGGGGCTGAAGAAAAGCACTTTTTTAATGTCATGAAAGAGTTTTTTGCAGCTACAGACCAATTTTTTACATCAGCTCCCTTGACAGTGAGGTCCGTTAGAGGCTTTACCACCTGTGAAAAGCCCTTAATAAATTTCCTATAAAAGTTGGCAAAGCCCAAAAATCGTTGCAACCCTTTCAAGTCATGAGGTTGCACCCACTCCGTAACACCTGTACTTTCTTAGGATCCATGCGGAACCCCTCCCCTGACACAATCAACCCCAGAAAGGATACTTCTTGCATGAAAAATGAGCATTTTTCCAGCTTGGCATACAAATGATTCTCCCTCAGTCTCATGAGAACCATCCGCAAATGGTGCAAGTGAGATTGACTGTCCACCGAGTACACCAGAATGTCATCCAAATAGATAACCACAAAACGACCGATTAAATCAGAGAAAATTACATTAATAAAATTCTGAAAAACAGCAGGAGCATTGGTGAGACCAAAGGGCATAACCAAGTTTTCGAACAGCCCTTCAGTCGTCAGGAATGCTGTTTTCCATTCGTCCCCTTCACGGACTCTTATAAGGTTATATGCCCAACGTAAATCCAGTTTAGAGAACCACTTGGCCCCGGTGAGTTGGTTACATAGATCAGGAATTAGGGGGAGAGGGTATGTATTTTTCACAGTAATTTTGTTTAATTCCCAAAAGTTGAGGCACGGCCGCAAACCACCATCTTTTTGCTTAACAAAAAAGAAGCCCGCCGCCACAGGTGAAACAGAAGGCCTAATATGCCCTTTGCGGAGACTCTCAGTAATGTACTCCTTCATGGCTAGACGTTCGGGCCCGGACAAATTGAACAGGCGAGCCTTGGGTAACTTGGCTCCAGGGACTAGATTAATGGCACAATCAAAGGGTCTATGTGGTGGTAGTGCCTCAGCCTCACTTTCAGAAAATACGTCTTCAAAATCTTTCAGGCACTCCGGAATACCTTCCAGATCGACAGACGACACTGACACAGATTTTACTGGGGTGACAAGGGTTGTCAAGTTACAACATAGACCGTTAGCCATACAACCCCACTGAATGATCTCCCCTGTGACCCAGTCAATAGTAGGATTGTGACGTTGAAGCCAAGGCATACCCAGTATCAGTCCAGCCGGCAGATTATTTATGACAAAACATCTTAATTTTTCCACGTGAGTGGAACCCACTTTCAGAGAAAAGGTATCAGTCATGAAACAAATTCCCTCCTGGGTGATAGGAGAAGAATCAATTGCCACGATTTTAACAGGATCTTTTAACCTGACTGTCCCTATCTTATGAAAAGTCACAACTTTGGCATCGATCAGATTAATAGAAGAACCACAGTCAACAAAGGCGGTAGTCCCAACCGGACCGCCTGTAAGTTCCAGTTCCACCGGAAGCAGAATTTTAGTAAGCGAGTTAAAGGGTACCTGGGAGTCTGGGCAACCTCCTCGATTGTTACCCAGAATCAGTCGTTTTCCTGACGGCTTCACTGAAGGGCAAGAAGGACAGTTCCTTCTCCAATGTCCAGCGGATCCACAGTAAAAGCACAATTGGTTGTTTCTTCGGTGTCTCCTCTCTTTTTCCTCCAATGACGTGGCACCAACCTCCATGGGCTCAGGACTAGATGCAGAGTCTCTCAGATTGGAGAATAAAGGGGTCTCCTGCAGCATGACCCCTCTTGCCCGCAGCCTACGGTCCATGCAAACAGCCTGGATCATAGCATCCTCCAAAGAATCCGGTGGAGGATGAAGGGCTAGGGCATCTTTCAAACGTTCGGACAGGCCTCTACAGAACAAACCCCGGAGGGCAGCGTCATCCCAGGAGACCTCCGCTGCCCAGCATCTGAACTCAGAGCAGAACCATTCAGCAGAGTTCCTTCCCTGTGTCACACTCATCACCATATCCTCTGCCAGACGCACTCTATCAGGCTCATCATAAATGTGCCCCAGAGCCTCAAAGAACAAATTCCCAGACATGCGTTCAGGAGCAGAGGAAGAGAGAGAGAAAGCCCATGCCTGTGGAGCCCCCCGAAGTAGGGAAATGACGACCCCCACCCTCTGGAACTCATCCCCGGAAGAGCGGGGCCTCAGAGAAAAAAAAAGCTTGCATCCTTCTCTGAAAGACCTGAACTCCTTTTTATCCCCTGAGAAAAGGTCTGGCAATTTGACCGGAGATTCTGGGAATGCCAATGACACATCTCTATCCCCAGCACAAGAATCCCCTGTAGCGGCAGCCCCCTGTACCGTATCCACCAACTGTTGCTGGGTCTGGGCCATCGTGCGCTGTTCCACATTAAGTTTGTGGAACATTTGGGTCAGGTGCTTGACCTGACCAACCAAAGCTTGTATGGGATCCATGAGGATAACACACTTTTTTTTTTTTTTTCCCTCAGAGGGGAAAAAAAACTGAAATGGTCAGCTATAATGTCAGGAACACCGCACTGCACTTGCTCACTGAGCCAGTGCGGGTGTCCTGAGTACAAAGACAGTACTCAAAGATACCTGTGGAGAAGGGCAGCCACGGTGACGATGCGTGCTTCAGAGTATCAGGACCTGAAGCACATGACTGCTGGGGGCGTGGCCTAAGCTCCACAGATCTAGGAGCTGCAGGGAAACTCCTAGAAAGGTAACTACGGGACAATGTTACTAAGGGGCATAGACAGAGACAGAAACCAGGCGAAGCCAGGGTCAAAGCACCAGATAGCAATACAGTACCACGGGGTTTAGACAGAAAGGATAGTCAGGACGTAGCAATAGGTCAGAAAACAAGAACGTGCAATAGACGGTACAATAGGGACAAACTGTAACGGAGTAACGATAGCCAAGCCAGGAGGTCAGAACCGGAGAAGACAGTAGTACCAAAGCGAGAGACTGAGTACAGAGTGAGGGAACAGGCCGGGTCATACACGGGAAGCAAACAAGCAATGCAGAATACATGCACACCAGGGGTCAGACACACCAGAACAGTATAGCTGACAGAGAACCCTGGTAAAGAGTGAGTATAAATACCCCTCCCAGATCCAGAAAGAGGCCACGAACACTTAACCCTGTGAGTGCAGGGCAAGAACCCTGTTCAAACCATGACACCCTTGCTCAGGTATTTATTCGCGAGGTGGTCAGACTTCATGGTGTCCCATCTGACATTGTACCTGATAGAGGTACACAATTTGTGGCAAAATTTTGGAGAGCTTTTTGTTCACGCCTAGGGATTAAATTGTCTCATTCAATGGCTTTCTATCCGCAGTCGAATGGGCAGACTGAGCGTATGAACCAAAACCTGGAACAATACTTACGCTGTTTTGTGTCTGACAATCAGGAAGAGTGGTCGGCGTTTCTTCCTCTGGCTGAATTCGCGATAAACAATCATTGTCAGGAATCGTCTCGGGAATCTCCCTTCTTTTGTGTTTATGGTCAACATCCCCAATTCTGTATCTTGCGCCAAGGGTGCTCTGCGGGCGTCCCTGAGGAGGACCCGTTGGGAGCACAATTGTCATCCATTTGGAGGAGAGCAAAGCAGCGCTTGCTGAATGTAGCTTCTAGGTACAAACGTGTGGCTGACAGTAGACGTGTGCCAGGTCCGGACCTGTGTGTGGGTGATTGGGTGTGGTTGTCTACAAGGAACATCAAACTCAAAATACCATCGCTTATGTTGGGTCCCAGGTTCATTGGTCCATTTAGGATCTCCGCAATTATCAACCCCGTGGCATTTTGTTTGGAGCTACCTGCCGTATACAAGATACATAATGTGTTTCACAAGGCGTTACTTAAGAAGGTCGTTGGTGCTGTTGATGTTTCTCCCGTGCCACCACCTCCCGTCTTGGTGGATGGCAAGTTGGAGTTTGAGGTGTCCAAGGTGATTGACTCTCGGGTAGTGCGTCGCACTCTACAGTACCTGGTCCACTGCCGTGGCTATGGTCCTGAGGAGAGGACTTGGGTGCCGGCTTCGGACATACATGTGGATCGATTGGTTACAGTGTTTCATCGCCGCCATCCATGTGTACGCGGTGTGGTGCGTTTCCTTTATCCCTGTCCATACTTATTTGTGGGGTCTGGTGTTTGGTCTCCTCACTGGGTGGAGGGTGGTGGGTTCAGCTTAGGGCTGGACAGGACACAAGGACAGGATGGAGGCCCAGGCAGGCACACCTTCAGGGTAAACCCTGGGTTGAGGGACAGACAGGGTTTCCACTAGTCTGAGGGACATTGCAGGGGTCCCAGGGTTTTAGCCTATAGTTTCCTAGGCTTCCCATGACAGAATTCTGCTTTGAATCTCTAAAAGTGACATTTAACATTTAAGGAATGCCTTTTCAAGATCCTGCAAATGCAATTGTGGGGTTCTGATGGTAACTGGTGGCCTGCTGAAAGCCTTCATGGCACTCATGTGTAGCCCAGTCACAAACTGGGATTCATAGGAGACCATTATTTTCCTATTTGCTGCAATACTATTATTAATATAATGTTCACAGGACAATTTTTCCTGTAAATCATGCTGTCAAAACTGCATGGTCTCCTACAACATAAAATGTCTAATAAAGTGAAGTAAACTCCATAATAAGACCCTAAATACTATGATATTGCAATAAATAGATTAAGTGATCTCAGGTTCAGGTCCCCTAAGGAAACTAAAAATTAAAGTAAAAAAAAAGTAATAAAATATAGATATACCTTAAAATTCAAATCACCCCTTTTTCCCAATTTAAAACTGAAAAAACTAAAAGAATAAATATCGCTGTGTTTTTATTGGTACAATCTATATAAATATCAAATTATTTACAAGGCAACCTATGTATCCTAAAGTGTTGCCAATAAAAACAACTCGGCATAAAAAAACAAGCCTTCATTAACCCCTTCACGACCCATGACGCCTACATAGGCGTTTTGTGTTTGTGCTGCCCTGGAGAATCAGGTCATTTTTACAATGAATTCTGTGAAAGCAAACTCCCCAAAAAACAATGGCGGAATTGTGATTTTTTCAACATTCAATGCACTTGGAATTTTTCTTTGCGTTTCTCAATGCAGTATACGGTAAAATGAATGGTGTTATTCAAAACTACAACTCATCTCATGAAACCAAGCATATCACTATTTCAAGGGAAAAATGTTAAAAATGTACAGCTCTTGGAAAAAAACAAATAATGTAAAGTTACATAGAATTATATATATTGGATCCATATACTGTAGAAACGGTACAGTAATGATCCAAGGTAAACCACATAATGTTCATCCATACAACAACGTTACGGTGCTTTTGTTTAACTCTTACAGAAAAATAACGCGGATAATGCGAGGGAGGCTACTCTTGAAACTGAAGGATTCAATTAAACATTTCCTTAAATGTGCCAGTTCACCATCAGTGCCGTTTATGACGTCATGGATTTTATTTTTTTTTTACCTTCATTTCAATGTGATGACGACTTCCATGTCTCAGGGTTTCTGATCTTAAGGCTGCCATACATATTAGATGAATGTCGACTAAACCTGCTAATTATGGACATACACTCCAGCCGTTTATGTATATGGTAGTGGCCCAACTTTGCTTGACATCAAAAGTCATAAGAAAGAAGTATTGGGCATGTTGGATGTCAGCATGCCCCATCTTTTTTCCTCAAGGAAGATAAGCCAACACAAGAGTTCATGTGGACGGTGGGTCATCAGGAATAGGTGGCTGAAAGAATGAAGGTTCAGCTGAAACTTACCAAAGGAGGATGACCAACACTATGAAACATTTTACTCACTTAAATTGAAATCAGATAATAGGAGATTTTTTTTAATTCTGTGAACAGATGTCCCTTAGGATGTACCATATTTAATTTTAAGCCTGCCATATTATACCATATTTATAGCTGTTTTCTTATAGTTATCCCTTCTTTTAAAATGAATGTAAATGTAAAAGGGGTTTTTCCAACGGACATATTAAAAGGATAAACCAGAAATGTATGATGGCTGCAGGCCCCACCACTGGGACTTAAAGAGAACCTATGGTGGGCTGCATTATTAATAGGCTGTAAGCCAGATGCTAGTCATCCTTTGTGTGTGAACAGTGCCGCATACAGATTGTATTTGTTTGCACTGGTGTACCAAATAGCCAATCCCTGATTGTAGGTTGGCTGTCTCATCGGTATTACTGCACCTGTGTAGTCGCCACCTTTATTTGGGTCCGCTGCACCCTTATAGTGCATTTGTCTTTAGGCCTAGACAGTTAAGCTTCTTTCCCTGTTTTTTGGTGTGTTTTTACTATATGGAGGACTATGGGGGTGCATTATAATGTATGGAGGACCAAAAAATTCGCAATAGAAGGAGCGTAGATACCTGGCACTTTATGCTTTTCTACAGATTCTATACTGATACTTCAAACAAATCAAACAACAAATCAAATTTATTATCGCCAAGTACATATTACATATATACAAGGAATTCTTTGTGGCAAAGAGGCAACATAATATATAACAACAGATACAACAAGTAACATCTAACAAGACAGATACAGTATATAGTCTACACATGACGATTTAATTGTTGAACAGAGAGTGGATAGAAGCTGTTCATATGGCGGTTGGTACTGCATTTGGGGACTCTGAAGCGACGTCCTGAAGGGAGTAGTTGGAATGAGGAGTGTCCCGGGTGAGAGGGATCGGATGAAATTTTCAATGCGTGGGATCGAATACTCTTATCATAAAGATCCTGGATTTTAGGCAGGGGGGAACCTATAATTCTCTCTGCTGTTCTGAAAGTCCTATGTAAGCGGAGTTTGTCATGCGCAGTGGCTCCCCCATACCAGACTATCAGAGAGGAACAAATCACAGATCTGATGACAGCATTAAAGAATAAGATCAGCAGATTCTTAGACAAACCATATCTTTTCAGCTGACGCAGGAAGAACATCCTCTGTTGTGCATTTCTTATAACAGCATCCATGTTTTTCCCCCATTTAAGATCATGAGAGATGATAACACCAAGGAATTTGGTCTCTGTGACCCTAAGAACCACTTCGTCATGGATGTAGATTGGAAGTATCTCATGTTGATCTTTCCTAAAATCCACAACCATCTCAGCAGTTTTTTTAGTGTTGAGTACAAGATTATTGGCTTTACACCAGTCACATATTCTTTCCACCTCACTCCGATACAAGTCTTCAGCATTTCCCCTGATGAGACCAATCAGTGTCATATCATCGGCAAATTTCAAGATTTTTACTGAGTCTGCTGAAGAGATGCAATCATTTGTATAGAGAGAAAACAGTAACGGGGACAAAACACACCCCTGAGGTGCCCCGATGTTTGTGACCAAGGTGTCCGAAGTAAATGGTCCAACTTTTACACTCTGTATCCTGGCTGTCAGGAAGTTATAAATCCACAAGCATAAGTTAAGAGGGACTCCAAGAGCTACCATTTTCTTATGAAGTAAATTCGGATCAATTGTATTAAACGCTGAGCTAAAGTCCATGAAAAGAATCCGGACATATGAGTGCAGTTCATCTGTATGATCCAAAATGTACTTCAGTGCCAGATTGACAGTGTCGTTTGCCGAACGATTCTCCTTATAGGCAAACTGAAGCGGGTCCCATAGCTTCTGTGTGAATTTTATCAGGTGGGACATCATAATTCTTTCGAAGACTTTCATAGCTACAGATGTGATACTTCCCCCTCATATTATTTATTTTCTTACTAGGGATCTAGATCCTGGATGGAAGACTGAGGAATTTAGCGAGCAATGTGATTGTTTAGTATTAATTATTTAATATGTCTGTACATATTCTAAAATATATGAATAAAAAAATGTTCAAAAAATATTAGGCACCCAAAAGAATTTAAAAAAAATCAACTTTAGTGTGGAAAAGTAGGAAAGCATTAAAAAATTTGTATTAATCTGATATTGCTGTAATTGTTCTGATCTAAAGAATAAAGCTGTCTAATCACTTATATCGCACGGTGAATATCATGAAAAAAATAAATAAAAAACAACTTTTATATTTATCCTGCACTCTATGCTGAGAATGATGTGAGTTGTAGTTTCACAAAACCTGGAATGTCCATAGTTCCTGCACCTACAAAATGTGTGAAAATGTGAAGCAATGGGAATGGTTTCTGTCTTAGACAATGACTCCTGCTCTTACATGTCATTTGTGTATTGTCAGATGTATCACCAGCAAAGAAACACTCAATGTTCTTGTTTTAAATGCATTTTACTTTTGGGAACTTTCCCTTAATCGCCCGCCTCCTCCAGCCTTGATGCTGACCAATGTGATCTGCAGATTATTACTACTTGTTATCAATATTAATTAACTCCTGTGGAGAAATCACTCATGGTCATTTGTGACATCATCAAATACAGGAGGCCATTGTTACCTCACAGCATGATGTCACGATGACAGTGGGTCTATATAAACGGGTGTTCAGGGGGCAAAGGCTCATTTCAGAAGATGAAGACGAGGAGAGCGGAGGATACAGGATGGAGGATACAGGTAAATAAGAAACCTTACAGGGATTTCTCAGTGAACTTACCTCCAACATGGACCCTCCACGTCTACAGATTGTGGCTGTAAGGTGCTGGATTTCTTCAGTCCTTGCTGGTAGAATCTCTACACTTGGGTGATGAAGGTTCTTTGTGAGGTCACACAGCGGAATGTTGGACACTGAAAGTTCCATGCAGAAAACATGGGGACATCAGAGAGGTCAGCACAAAGATGGCACCTCCAATGGAGACATTACAGTAGTTACTACGGTCAGTGGCTGGCACAGATTGTTGGTGGGGGTTCTGTCACTTTAATTTAAGATTATTGGGGCAAAAAGTCTACCATTGTGCCCCTACCTGGGAGAGGGGTTGGTGTACATACATTGGGATAATATATTTATTTACATACTTTCTATTTATTTTACTATTTTATTTTACTATTTATGTTACTGATATATAAAGGCATTTGAAGCAATTTTTTTTTCAAATCATATTTATTACACCATTTTTAATTGCCTACATCAAAACTTAAAATTCGCAGTAACAGGAACGTGGATACCTGACACTTTATGCTTTTCTACAGGTTTTATACTGATACTTCCACTTATATGTTTTTTTCTTTCTAGGGAGAGAATCTGGATCCTGGAAGACTGAAGAATCTAAAGCGATCAATGGGATTGTGTAGTATTAATCATTTAATATGTCTGTGCATACTGTACATATTTACATGCCTTAGCACTATAGAGTGCAACTTTATTTGTTTTCTAACTGTATAGGGTCCTGATAGGACAGTTATATGTCTGTATATTAAGGGGTAGTGTTTGTGGGGGGGTAGTGTTGTTTTTTTTACAGGGGAGATGAACATAGTCAGGCTATGAGCTCCAGGAAGATCTGCAATCCGGAAACGAGTCTCCATATTGAGTATCATTGCGCTATACATATCAGTCAGTTAGTTGTAGTATGGCCTTGGTCCAGGGTTCTCAAACTGATCGCCTTTTCCCGGGGTCAAGAAGGAATTTTTTCCCTGTAACACATTGGCTGAATGTGTGCAGGTTTTTTGCCTTCTTCTGGATCATTGGCTTTAGGTAGGTGTAGAGATTGTAATTAATAAAACATGTTTAAAATCAATGATCTGTGTCCTTATATCTTTATTTCATACTCAGGTATTTGTATATGTTAGTTCTCATTTATGATCCATGACTATGAAGGTATACAGAAATACAAGGGTGGTAATTATGTGTCTCCTAATGTAATGTCTGTATTTATAATACATACAAAGAGCCATAGACAAGATATCTGAAGTAGTGAAAATATTTGCGGACTTGACTCGAATATCGAGTATAATGGAAGTCAATGAGAAACTCAAGCATTTTTCGGAAAGTTCCTAACAGGAGACCTGGTGGGGCAGGAAAATCACTGAAAAATCGATGAAAGCTGTGCTCAAATGGAATGGGAACACCATTTGGAAGATGTCTGGATGCATCTCTAACTCCAAGATCTCTGCTGGGAACTAAATAAATAATTTAAAATGATGTGGGGGTCCTCATCATTTTTGAAAACCAGCCAAGGCAACACAGACAGCTGAGGGCTTATATTATCAGGCTGGGAAGGCCCATGATTATTTGTCCCTTACCAGCCTAAAAGAAAACCCGCAGCCTCTCCAGGATTGTCATATCACAGTAAAAATGTGCCAATTCTGGGGCTTTGCCCATTTTTTCTGGGTTGGGGAAGTTATGGGGGTGTTTTATAAACACCTCTCCATTACTAACCCCTGGGCTTCACCTGACATTTCACAGCTGAGATCAACCTCAAAAAAATTATCCCGATTGTCTCCATTACTAATCCCTGGGCTTGACCTGACATGAATCCCCAAAAATATTACCCCAATAGCCACAACAGGGCAACTGGGAAGAGTCAGGTAAAGCGACAGAATTGGAGCATCTCATGTGGTGCACCAATTCTGAGGCAGCTGCGGACTGGAGTTTCTAAGCTGGAAAGGGCCCAATGTCTATAGACCTTCCCAATCTGATAATATAAGCCTGCTAGCTGTCTGCTTTATATTGGCTGGTTACCAAAAATAAAGGGAGACCTCACATCATTTAAAAAAAATATATTTATGATATTTGTCTGTGATGCATTTTTAGGTGAGTTTTCAGCCGCAAAACATGCGGAGTGGGGACTTGAGCACGGAGCTTGAGCACCCACTATACTTCATCAAATTAAATATATATAGCTGGAAATTCGGAATAACAAAAGAACCATGTTCCTAAATTCGGGTTACTCTCCAAAATATACAATTAGAGAATGAAGGGCATTGGGAACGTAAATCCCTAAAATACAATATATGGATGTGACATCAAGCAGATTCTAGATCTTGTTTTTGCCAAAAAATTACACAACATATTTGATCAAAATTATACAAACAAGAAAACTCAAAAATGGACAAATCACCATGTAGAAAAAATAGTGACTATAAAAACATGCAGGCCACAATACAACCATGGGGCAATAAAAAAGGCATACAGCTTATCAGGGAGTAAATAATGTCACAAAAATATATCGGGTAATATACAGAGTAAGATTCATTATAATATACAACCCATAGGCATGGGGTGTGAGGATTTGCATAAAATTTATTAAAATTAAAAATACACAGGAGAAGTCAATGAGGTGATTACTCACGAAAATCGACTATTTTCCATATAAGTAAATATGACACATACCCCTGTTTCAGAAATCATTGGAATCACAGCATGTTATAAGGGTCAGAGGTAAAAGAGTATGTGAGCTTAAGCACAAAAACGACCATCATAGTGTGACAGGTGTCAGCAGCACAAACCAGAGAAACATGCCTCTTACCCACATGCTGTTTAAGCCTAAGTATTTCACCAGAGCCCCAATGTGTGTTTCGCTGTGGCTTACTTTGGGGGGGGGGGACAGTCGAGTATTGACATGTGGAGAGCACCCTTGGCCATCACTAGTACCTCTTAATAACAATCCTAATGGCATGCCCCTACTAATAACACTTCTAGTGGCACATCCCTCTTAATAACACTCCTAGTGGCACATGCATCATAATAACACTCCTAGTGGCACATGCATCCTAATAACACTCCTAGTAGCAGGTCCTTCCTATTTACACTCCTAGTGGAACGTTCCTCTTAATAACGCTCCTAGTGGCACGTCCCTCTTAATAAATCCACTAGTGGCAGGTCCCTCCTAATAACTCTACTAGTAGCAGGTCCCTAGTAATAACACTCTTAGTGGCAGGTCACTCCTAATAACACTTCTATTGACAGGTCCCTCCAATTAACACTCCTTGTGGCACGTCCCTCCTAATAACACTCCTATAACTTTGATATATACTTAAATGGAATCTGTCACCCCATTTTTGGCATATGAGATGCGGCCACTGCCATTCGGGGATTATCTACAGCATTCTGTAATGCTGTAGATAAGCCCCCGATGTAACCTGAAAGAGAAGAAAAACACTTTAGATTATACTCACCGGAGGGGGCGGTCCGGTCCGATGGGTGTCGCGGTCCGGTCCAACGCCTCCCATCTTCATATGATGCCGTCCTCTTCTTTCCTTCTTGTAGTAGCTCCGGCGCAGGCACTCTGCTCTGCCCTGTTGCAGGCAGAGCAGAGTCCTGCAGTACGCAGACGTCGGGAGAGGTCTGGTGCCTACGCACTGCAGTATTCTGCTCTGCCATCAACAGGAAGGGAAGTCACTGAGCTCAGTGACTGTGCTGAGATAGAAGGCATGAGTTGCCGATCTGCTCAGTGATTACCTGCAGCAGTGATAAGCGCTGTTGAAGTGACATCACCCCTATAGCTAAAACACCGAGATTCGAACAATGGTGGGAAGTAGGCTCTGGTGCCGAGGACGGGGGAGTGATGGTTTTCTTTGTTATTTTTGGTATTTTAGAGCCATTGGGTAGACTTTTCTGAAACTGGAAAACCCCTTTAACTATATTAACATACCTTTATAAATTATCAATAAAAAAATCATACAGTTTAATAATTCTAGTATCAAACAGAATTCAATGGACTCTCTGGATTGCAAAACAACCTGGTCAGTAAACGCTGCGGGTTGGACGCTGCATACATTTGGATACACAAGGTTTGTGTTATACATCGGACATCCACCTCTAAAAGCAGCAACCAGAGCTACAGCACTGTAGCGCTGATCATTGCTGTTTAACCACATTAATTCTGCTTTGAATCTCTAAAAGTGACATTTAACATATAAAGAATGCCTTTTCAAGATCCTACAAATGCAATTGTGGGGTTCTGATGGTAACTGGTGGCCTGCTGAAAGCCTTCATGGCACTCATGTGTAGCCCAGTCACAAACTGGGATTCATAGGAGACCATTATTTTCCTATTTGCTGCAATACTATGATATTATTAATATAATGCTCACAGGACAATTTTTCCAGTAAGTCATGCTGTCAAAACTGCATGGTCTCCCACAACATAAAATGTCTAATAAAGTGAAGTAAACTCCATAATAAGACCCTAAATACTATGATATTGCAATAAATAGATTAAGTGATCTCAGGTTCAGGTCCCCTAAGGAAACTAAAAAATAAAGTTAAAAAAAAAGTAATAAAATAAAAAGTAATAAAATATATATATACCTTAAAATTCAAATCACCCCTTTTTCCCAATTTAAAAAAGAAAAATCTAAAACAATAAATATTGCTGTGTTTTTATTGGTACAATCTATATAAATATCAAATTATTTACAAGGCAACCTATGTACCCCAAAGTGTTGCCAATAAAAACAACTCGGCATAAAAAAACAAGCCTTCATTAACCCCTTCACGACCCATGACGCCTACATAGGCGTCATGAAAAGTCGTACCCAAACCACCCATGAAGCCCCCGTAGGCATCATGCTATAAATAGCACTCCTGCGGGTCGGGTGACCGGGGTCACTGAAAGGTCACCCGTCCCGCACACAGAGGACACTCTATGGTTAATCCCAGGGGGCGTGGCTTAGCCCCCACGTGCCTATGATCGCTCTGATTGGCTGTTAAAAGTTAAACAGCCAATCAGAGCGATTTGTAATATTTCACCAATGAAATTTGGTGCAATATTACAATCCAGCCATGGCCGATGGCTGGACACTGACACCTGACCCCCCCAAACGGACTGGCGGGGCGATCGGCCACTGATGGACGGCAGCGATCAGTCGCCGCCATCATCATCTGCTCCCCCTCCCCTTCCTTTCGCTCCCCCCACCTTCCGATTCCCCCCAGGAACCTCCGATGTCCTGCTGTGGCTCCCGGTGTCCCGCCATCCGGATCATGGGCGCCGCCATCTTGCAAATGGCAGGCGCAAGAGCAGTGCACCTGCCATAGTACAAGATGGCGGTGCCCATTAATTTGCCGGCTGCCCATTCATTTTTCTTTTTGATCACTGTGATAAACTCTCACAGTGATCAAAAAGAAAAAAAAAGTAAATACAACCCCCATTTATCACCCCCATAGCCAGGCATAAATAATAAAATACATTTTTATTTTTTTTCCATTTAGGGTTAGAATTAGGGTTAGGGTTGGAAATAGGGTTAAGTTTGGAATTAGGGTTAGGGTTGGAATTAGGGTGAGGGGTGGAATTAGGGTTAGGGTTGGAATTAGGGTTAGGGTTAGAAATAGGATTAAGTTTGGAATTAGGGTTAGGGTTGGAATTAGGGTTAGGGTTGGAATTAGGGTTAGGGTTGGAATTAGGATTAAGTCTGGAATTAGGGTTAAGATTTGGGTTAGGGGTGGGTTGGGGTTGGGATTAGGGGTAGAGTTGGGATTAGGTTTAGGGGTGTGTTGGGGTTAGGGTTATTATTAGGGTTGGGTTAGGGTTAGGGGTGTGTTGGGGTTAGAGTTGGAGTTAGAATTGAGGGGTTTCGACTGTTTAGGCACATCACGGGGTCTCCGAACGCGACATGGCGCCACGATTTATTCCAGCTAATTTTGCGTTGAAAATGTCAAACAGCGCACCTTCCATTCTGAGCCCCGACGTGTGCCCAAACAGTGGTTTACCCCCACATATGGGGTATCAGCGTACTCAGGAAAAATTGCACAACAACATTGGAGGTCTAATTTCTCCTGTTACCCTTGTGAAAATAAAAAATTGCAGCTAAAAAAATGATTTTTGTGAAAAAAATGATTTTTTATTTTCACCGTTCTGCATTATAAACTTCTGTGAAGCACTTGGGGGTTCAAAGTGCTCACCACACATCTAGATAAGTTCCTTGGGTTGTCTAGTTTCCAAAATGTGGTCAGTTGTGGGGGGTTTCCACTGTTTAGGCACAATAGAGGCTCTGCAAACGTAACATGACGCCCACAGACCATTCCATCAAATTGGTATTTCAAAACGTCACTACTTCCATTGCGAGCAGCGACGTGTGCCAAACAGTGGTCCCCCCCACATATGTGGTACCAGCGTACTCAGGACAAACTGGACAACAACTTTTGGGGTCCAATTTCTCCTGTTACCATTGTGATAATAAAAAATAGCAGGCTAAAAAATCATTTTTTTGAGGAAAAAAAATTATTTTATTGTCACGGCTCTGCGTTATACACTTCTGCAAAGCATCTGGGGGTTCAAAGTGCTCACTATGCACCTAGATAAGTTCCTTAGGGGGTCTAGTTTCCAAAATGGGGTCATTTGTGATGGAGCTCCAAAGTGTAGGCAGACAGGGCCTCTCCAAACACGACATGGTGTCCGCTAACGATTGGAACTAATTTTCCATTCAAAAAGTCAAATGGCGCTCCTTCCCTTCTGAGCCCTGCTGTGTGCCCAAACAGTGGTTCCCCCCCACATATGGGGTATCAGCGTAGTCAGAACAAACTGAACAACAACTTCAGGGGTCCAATTTATCCTGTTACCCTTGTGAAAATAAAAAATAGCGGGCTAAAAAATCATTTTTGAGGAAAAAAAATGATTTTTTATTTTCATGGCTCTGCGTTTATAAACTTCTGTGAAGCACTTGGGGGTTCAAAGTGCTCACTACACATCAAGATAAGCACATTTGGGGGTCCAGTTTCCAAAATGGGGTCACTTGTGGGGGGTTTCTACT
This sequence comes from Dendrobates tinctorius, assembly GCF_039654945.1. Taxonomy (NCBI): domain Eukaryota; kingdom Metazoa; phylum Chordata; class Amphibia; order Anura; family Dendrobatidae; genus Dendrobates; species Dendrobates tinctorius. The sequence continues at coordinate 29,706,170 of NW_027361741.1, read as the reverse complement.
GTTTAGGCACATCAGGGGCTCAACAAATGCAACATGATGCCCACAGAACATTCCATCAGTCTGCATTCCAAAATCACGCTCCTTCCCTTCTGAGCTCTCCCATGCGCCCAAACAGTGGTTCTCCCCACATATGGGGTATCGGTGTACTCAGGACAAATTGCACAACTTTTATGGTCCAATTTCTCCTGTTAGCCTTGTGAAAATAATAAATCATTTTTTATTTTCACTGCTCTGCGTTATAAACTTTTGTGAAGCACTTAGGGGTTCAAAGTGCTCACCACACATCTAGATAAGTTTCTTGTGGGGTCTAGTTTCCAAAATGGGGTCACTTGTGGGGGACCTCCAATGTTTAGGTACACAGGGGCTCTCCAAACACGACATGGTGTCCGCTAAAGATTGGAGCTAATTTTCCATTCAAAAATTCAAATGGTGCTCCTTCCCTTCTGGGCCCAAACAGAACATGTTGCCCATGTTAAAATGAAAAAACTGAGGCTAAAATAAAATTTTTGTGAAAAAAAGTCCTTTTTTCTTTTTACAGATCAATTTGTGAAGCACCTGGGGGTTCAAAGTGCTTACTGTCCAACGAGATAAGTTCCTTGGAGGGTCCAGTTTCCAAAATGGGGTCACTTGTGGGGGAGCTCCAATGTTTAGGCACACAGGGACTCTCCAAACTCGACATGGCAACCGCTAAATATTCCAGCATAATTTCCATTCAAAAAGTCAAATGGTGCTCCTCCCTTCCGGGCCCTGACGTGCGCCCAAACAGTGGTTTATAACCATATATGAGGTATCGGTGTACTCAGGAGAAATTGCCCAACAAATTTTAGGTTCTATTTTATCCTGTTACCCATGTGAAAATGAAAAAATTGATGCTAAAAGAATATTTTTGTTGCAAAAATGAAAATGTCCATTTTTTCCTTAAACATTGCTTTAGTTGCTGTGAAGCACCTGAAGGGTTAATAATCATCTTGAATGTAGTTTTGAGTAGCTTGAGGGGTGCAGTTTTAAGAATGGTGTCAGTTTTGGGTATTTTCTGCCATATAGACCCCTCAAAGTGACTTCAAATGTGAGGTGGTCCCTAAAAAAATGGTTTTGTAAATTTTGTTGTAAAAATCAGAAATCGCTGGTCAACTTTTAACTCTTATAACTTCCTAAAAAAAAAGTTTTGTTTCCAAAATTGTGCTGATGTAAAGTAGACATGTGGGAAATGTTATTTAGTAACTATTTTGTGTCACATAACCCTCTGGTTTAACGGCAAAAAAATTCAAAATGTGAAAATTGCGAAATTTTCAAAATTTGGCCAAATTTCCGGTTTTTTACAAATAAATGCAAAAATTATCGACCTAAATTTACACTATCATGAAGCCCAATATGTCACGAAAAAACAGTCTCAGAATCACTAGGATCCGTTGACGCATTCCTGAGTTATTACCTCATAAAGGGACACTGGTCAGAATTGCCAAAAATGGCCAGGTCATTAAGGTCAAAATAGGCTGGGTCATGAAGGGGTTAAGTTATCGCTCTTTTTATCTTACAAAGTTCTGAACTTTTGTTAACCTCTAAAATAAAAATAAACCTATACAAATTTGGAACTTTTGTGTTTGTGCTGCCCTGGAGAATCAGGTCATTTTTACAATGAATGCTGTGAAATCAAACTCCGCAAAAAACAATGGCGGAATTGTGTTTTTTTCAACATTCAATGCACTTGGAATTTTTCTTTGCGTTTCTCAATGCAGTATACGGTAAAATGAATGGTGTTATTCAAAACTACAACTCATCTCATGAAACCAAGCATATCACTATTTCAAGGGAAAAATGTTAAAAATGTACAGCTCTTGGAAAAAAACAAATAATGTAAAGTTACATAGAATTATATATATTGGATCCATATACTGTAGAAACGGTACATTAATGATCCAAGGTAAACCACATAATGTTCATCCATACAACAACGTTACGGTGCTTTTGTTTTACAGAAAAATAATGCGGATAATGCGAGGGAGGATACTCTTGAAACTGAAGGATTCAATTAAACATTTCCTTAAATGTGCCAATTCACCATCAGTGCCGTTTATGACGTCATGGATTTTTTTTTTTTTTTACCTTCATTTCAATGTGATGACGACTTCCATGTCTCAGGGTTTCTGATCTTAAGGCTGCCATACATATTAGATGAATGTCTACTGAACCTGCTAATTTTGGACATACACTCCAGCCGTTTATGTATATGGTAGTGGCCCAACTTTGCTTGACATCAAAAGTCATAAGAAAGTAGTATTGGGCATGTTGGATGTCAGCATGCCCCATCTTTTTTCCTCAAGGAAGATAAGCCAACACAAGAGTTCATGTGGACGGTGGGTCATCAGGAATAGGTGGCTGAAAGAATGAAGTTTCAGCTGAAAGTTATCAAAGGAGGATGACCAACACTATGAAACATTTTACTCACTTAAATTGAAATCAGATAATAGGAGATTTTTTTTAATTCTGTGAACAGATGTCCCTTAGGATGTACCATATTTAATTTTAAGCTTGCCATATTATAGCATATTTATAGCTGTTTTCCTTATAGTTATGCCTTCTTTTAAAATGAATGTAAATGTAAAAGGTGTTTTTCCATCTGACATATCAAAAGGATAAACCAGAAATGTATGATGGCTGCAGGCCCCACCACTGGGACTTAAAGAGAACCTATGGTGGGGCTGCGTTATTAATAGGCTGTAAGCCAGATGTTCTGCATCCTTTGTGTGTGAACAGTGCCGCATACAGATTGTATTTGTTTGCACTGGTGTACCAAATAGCCAGTCCCTGATTGTAGGTTGGCTGTCTCATCGGTATTACTGCACCTGTGTAGTCGCCACCTTTATTTGGGTCCGCTGCACCCTTATAGTGCATTTGTCTTTAGCCCTAGACAGTTAAGCTTCTTTCCCTGTTTTTTGGTGTGTTTTTACTATATGGAGGACTATGAGGGTGCATTATAATGTATGGAGGACCAAAAAATTCATAATAGAAGGAGCGTAGATACCTGGCACTTTATGCTTTTCTACAGATTCTATACTGATACTTCCCCTCATATTATTTATTTTCTTACTAGGGATCTAGATCCTGGATGGAAGACTGAGGAATTTAGCGAGCAATGTGATTGTTTAGTATTAATCATTTAATATAACTGTACATATTCTAAAATATATGAATAAAAAAATGTTTAAAAAATATTAGGCACCCAAAAGAATTTAAGAAAAAAATCGATTTTAGTGTGGAAAAGTAGGAAAGCATTAAAAAAATTTGTATTAATCTGATATTGCTGTAATTGTTCTGACCTAAAGAATAAAGCTGTCTAATCACTTATATCGCACGGTGAATATCATGAAAAAAAATAAATATAAGCCAACTTTTATATTTATCCTGCGCTCTATGCTGAGAATGATGTGAGTTGTAGTTCCACAAAACCTGGAATGTCCATAGTTCCTGCACCTACAAAATGTGTGAAAATGTGAAGCAATGGGAATGGTTTCTGTCTTAGACAATGACTCCTGCTCTTACATGTCATTTGTGTAATGTCAGATGTATCACCAGCAAAGAAACACTCAATGTTCTTGTTTTAAATGCATTTTACTTTTGGGAACTTTCCCTTACTCGCCCGCCTCCTCCAGCCTTGAGGCTGACCAATGTGATCTGCAGATTATTACTACTTGTTATCAATATTAATTAACTCCTGTGGAGAAATCACTCATGGTCATTTGTGACATCATCAAATACAGGAGGCCATTGTTACCTCACAGCATGATGTCACAATGACTGTGGGTCTATATAAACGGGTGTTCAGGGGGCAAAGGCTCATTTCAGAAGATGAAGACGAGGAGAGCGGAGGATACAGGATGGAGGATACAGGTAAATAACAAACCTTACAGGGATTTCTCAGTGAACTTACCTCCAACATGGACCCTCCACGTCTACAGATTGTGGCTGTAAGGTGCTGGATTTCTTCAGTCCTTGCCGGCAGAATCTCTACACTTGGGTGATGAAGGTTCTTTGTGAGGTCACACAGCGGAATTCTGGACACTGAAAGTTCTATGCAGAAAACATGGGGACATCAGAGAGGTCAGCACAAAGATGGCACCTCCAATGGAGACATTACAGTAGTTACCACGGTCAGTGGCTGGCACAGATTGTTGGTGGGGGTTCTGTCACATTATTTTAAGATTATTGGGGCAAAAAGTCTACCATTATGCCCCTACCTGGGAGAGGGGTTCGTGTACATATATTGGGGAAATATATTTATTTATATACTTTCTACTTATTTATTTTACTATTTGTGTTACTTCTATATAAAAGCATTTGAAGCAATTTTTTTTTTCAAATCATATTTATTACACCTTTTTAATTGCCTACATCAAAACTTAAAATTCGCAGTAAAATGATCGTGGATACCTGACATTTTATGCTTTTCTACATGTTTTATACAGATACTTCCACTCTTTTTTTTTTGCTTATTAGGGAGAGAATCTGGATCCTGGAAGACTGAAGAATCTAAAGCGATCAATGCGATTGTGTAGTATTAGTCTGTCTGTGCATACTGTACATATTTACATGCTTTAGCACTACAGAGTGCAACTTTATTTGTTTTCCAACTGTATAGGGTCCTGATATGATATAACTGTCCTATGTCTGTATATTAAGGGGTAGTGTTTGTAGGGGGGTAGTGTTTTATTTTTTTACAGGGGAGATGAACGCAGTCAGGCTATGAGCTCCAGGGTCTGATTTGACGAGGAAAGGTGAGGCGTGTTACCCGGACAAAGAAGATCTGCAATCCGGAAATGAGTCTCCATATTGAGTATCATTGCTCTATATATATCAGTTAGTTAGTTGTAGTATGGCCTTGGTCCAGGGTTCTCAAACTGATCGCCTTTTCCCGGGGTCAAGAAGGAATTTTTTCCCTGTAACGCACATTGGCTGAATGTGTGCAGGTTTTTTGCCTTCTTCTGGATCATTGGCTTTAGGTAGGGGAAGAGATTGTAATTAATAAAATATGTTTAAAATCAATGATCTGTGTCCTTATATCTTTATTTCATACTCAGGTATTTGTATATGTTAGTTCTCATTTATGGTCCATGACTATGAAGGTATACAGAAATACAAGAGTGGTAATTATGTGTCTCCTAATGCAATGTCTGTATTTATAATGCATATAAAGAGCCATAGACTAGATATCTGTGTCTGGACGCAGCGAGTACCGCAAAGCGAACCCATATGACACACGTGACACTGGATACACCGCCTCCAGTGGGGCGAATTTAAATAATAAGACGTGCAGCTGGATACGCCGCCTCCAACAGGCGAATTTAGGTATTACATGTAAATCTGGAAATCCCGCCTCCAGTAAAGCGAATTTAAATAATAAAGGGGGAACCTGGGTAACATTAACAATGGTGGGCCCAGTGATAGGGAATAGGGAAGTGGAGACCTCCTGAGCTCCCCCGAGTCAGTGTCCCTGCACTCCTAACGTTCCCAATGCCGGTTCCGCACCGGGCGCGCAACAGGAACCTAAAAACCCTAGCTCGTACTGACCTAAACCCTCACTAGGGAATTGGTCGGTGCGGAAACTAATCCCACCACTGCACTAAAACACAGATGAGGAAAGATGACAAAACAGGGGAAACACCACTTAGCTTTGCTCTGTTGCGTACGCTCCTAGCAACAGAGCCCACCACCTGTGTGCATCTTCTCCTCCACCCGGATCCATCACCATAACTGGATCCTTCACCATAGTGCAGCCTTGGAGCAGAGTCCACCACCAGTTTGCAGCTGTCCAGTAAAAGAGTCCCAAAGATGAGTTCAGCTCCTGCCCAAAAAGTCCAGCATGCTTGAGTCCAGCTCTCAGCAACCAAGTCCCGCATGCGAGTGCAACTCTCTCCATAGTCATCACTCCACAAAGCCATGCAAGCACTTCCTGCAAACACCATAAACTGTGACTCCACCATGCCATGCCAGCCCTTCTTGCAGACCACATAGCTGCCACTCGTCTCCTCTGGCTGGCCTGCGCTGGACTCAGGTTCAGCTCCTTCTTTCACCCAGGCTTCCTTGTGAATGACTAACACAATCAATATCACCAACAGTGAATGATACACCTGACACTCATTTATAGAGCATTCACACCTGTTACCTAATCACATGCACTTAACCAAAGAACTAAAGTGCGCTACCGCTCACCACCACCGGGGAAACTTAGAATGAACGACACCACGTGTAATAATTCTAATGGCCACCGGGGCAATCAACACACTTTGGCACCTAGCCAAAGGAAAAAGTTCACTTATCCATTTTACCTTGTCAGATCCAGCCTGGATCATGACAATATCTGAAGTAGCGGAAATTATTATCCTCTTAGAAAATAATTGCGGGCTTGACTCGAATATCGAGTATAATGGAAGTCAATGAGAAACTCAAGCATTTTTCGGAAAGTTCCTAACAGGAGAGCTGGTGGGGCAGGAAAATCACTGAAAAATTGATGAAAACTGTGCTCAAATGGAATGGGAACACTACAGTTGTGGCCAAAAGTATTGACACCCCTGCAATTCTGTCAGATAATACTCAGTTTCTTCCTGAAAATGATTGCAAACACAAATTCTTTGTTATTATTATCTTCATTTAATTTGTCTTAAATGAAAAAACACAAAAAGAATTGTCCTAAAGCCAAATTGGATATACAGTACTTCCACACCAAACATAAAAAAGAGGGTGGACAAAAGTATTGGCACTGTTTGAAAAATCATGCGATGCTTCTCTAATTTGTGTAATTAACAGCACCTGTAACTTACCTGTGGCACCTAACAGGTGTTGGCAATAAGTAAATCACACTTGCAGCCAGTTGACATGGATTAAAGTTGACTCAACCTCTGTCCTGTGTCCTTGTGTGTACCACATTGAGCATGGAGAAAAGAAGAAGACCAAAGAACTGTCTGAGGACTTGAGAAACCAAATTGTGAGGAAGCATGAGCAATCTCAAGGCTACAAGTCCATCTCCAAAGACCTGAATGTTCCTGTGTCTACTGTGCGCAGTGTCATCAAGAAGTTTAAAGCCCATGGCACTGTGGCTAACCTCCCTAGATGTGGACGGAAAAGAAAAATTGACAAGAGATTTCAACGCAAGATTGTGCGGATGTTGGATAAAGAACCTCAACTAACATCCAAACAAGTTCAAGCTGCCCTGCAGTCCGAGGGTACAACAGTGTCAACCCGTACTATCCATCGGCGTCTGAATGAAAAGAGACTGTATAGTAGGAGACCCAGGAAGACCCCACTTCTTACCCCGAGACATAAAAAAGCCAGGCTGGAGTTTGCCAAAACTTACCTGAAAAAGCCTAAAACGTTTTGGAAGAATGTTCTCTGGTCAGATGAGACAAAATTAGAGCTTTTTGGGCAAAGGCATCAACATAGAGTTTACAGGAGAAAAAAAAGAGGCATTCAAAGAAAAGAACACGGTCCCTACAGTCAAACATGGCGGAGGTTCCCTGATGTTTTGGGGTTGCTTTGCTGCCTCTGGCACTGGACTGCTTGACCGTGTGCATGGTATTATGAAGTCTGAAGACTACCAACACATTTTGCAGCATAATGTAGGGCCCAGTGTGAGAAAGCAGGATCTCCCTCAGAGGTCATGGGTCTTCTAGCAGGACAATGACCCAAAACACACTTCAAAAAGCACTAGAAAATGGTTTGAGAGAAAGCACTGGAGACTTCTAAGGTGGCCAGCAATGAGTCCAGACCTGAATCCCATAGAACACCTGTGGAGAGATCTAAAAATGGCAGTTTGGAGAAGGCACCCTTCAAATATCAGGGACCTGGAGCAGTTTGCCAAAGAAGAATGGTCTAAAATTCCAGCAGAGCATTGTAAGAAACTCATTGATGGTTACCGGAAGCGATTGGTCGCAGTTATTTTGGCTAAAGGTTGTGCGACCAAGTATTAGGCTAAGGGTGCCAATACTTTTGTCTGGCCCATTTTTGGAGTTTTGTGTGAAATGATCAATGTTTTGCTTTTTGCTTCATTCTCTTTTGTGTTTTTTTCATTTAAGACAAATTAAATGAAGATAATAATACCAAAGAATTTGTGTTTACAATCATTTTCAGGAAGAAAATGAGTATTATCTGACAGAATGGCAGGGGTGTCAATACTTTTGGCCACAACTGTATGTGGAAGATGTCTGGATGCATCTCTAACTCCAAGATCTCTGCTGGGAACTAAATAAATAATTTTAAATGATTTGGGGGTCCTCATCATTTTTTAAAACCAGCCAAGGCAACACAGACAGCTGAGGGCTTATATTATCAGGCTGGGAAGGCCCATGATTATTTGTCCCTTACCAGCCTAAAAGAAAACCCGCCGCCACTCCAGGATTGTTACATCACAGTAAATGTGCCAATTCTGGGGTTTTGCCCGTTTCTTCTGGGTTGGGGGAAGTTATGGGGGTGTTTTATAAACACCTCTCCATTACTAACCCCTGGGCTTCACCTGACATTTCACAGCTGAGATCAACCTCAAAAAAATTACCCCGATTGTCTCCATTACTAACCCCTGGGATTGACCTGACATGAATCCCCAAAAATATTACCCCAATAGCCACAACAGGGCAATTGGGAAGAGTCGGGTAAAGCGACAGAATTGGAGCATCTCATGTGATGCACAAATTCTGAGGCAGCTGCGGACTGGAGTTTCTAAGCTGGAAAGGGCTCAATGTTGATAGACCTTCCCAATCTGATAATATAAGCCTGAAAGCTGTCTGCCTTACATTGGCTGGTTACCAAAAATAAAGGGAGACCTCACATCATTTAAAAAAAATATATTTATGATATTAGTCTGTGATACATTTTTAGGTGCATTTTCAGCCGCAAAACATGTGGAGTGGGGACTTGAGCATGTCGCTTGAGCACCCACTATACTTGATCAAATTAAATATATATAGCTGGAAATTCGGAATAACAAAAGAACCATGTTCCTAAATTCGGGTTACTCTCCAAAATATCCAATTAGAGAATGAAGGACATTGGGAGCGTAAATCCCTAAAATACAATATATGGATTTGACATCAAGTAGATTCTAGATCTTGTTTTTGCCAAAAAATTACACAACATATTTGATCAAAATGATACTAACAAGAAAACTCAAAAATGGACAAATCACCATGTAGAAAAAGTAGTGACTATAAAAACATGCAAGCAACAATACAACCATGGGGCAATGAAATAGGCATACAGCGTATCAGGGAGTAAATAATGTCACGAAAATATATCGGGTACTATACAGAGTAAGATTCATTATAATATACAACCCATAGGCATGAGGTGTGAGGATTTGCATAAAATTTATTAACATTAATAATACACAGGAGAAGTCAATGAGGTGGTTGCTCACGAAAATCGACTATTTTCCATATAAGTATATATGACTCATACCCCTGTTTCAGAAATCATTGTAATCACAACCTGTTATAAGGGTCAGAGGTAAAAGAGTATGTGAGCTTAAGCACAAAAAACAATCATCATAGTGTGACAGGTGTCAGCAGCACAAACCAGAGAAAAATGCCACTTACCCACATGCTGTTTAAGCCTAAGTATTTCACCGGAGCCCCGATGTGTGTTTCGCTGTGGCTTACTTTGGGGGGGGGCAGTCGAGTATTGACATGTAGAGAGCACCCTTGGCCATCACTAGTACCTCTTAATAACAATCCTAATAGCATGCCCCTACTAATAACACTCCTAGTGGCACGCCCCTCCTAATAACACACCTAGTGGCACATGCATCCTAATAACACTCCTAGTAGCAGGTCCTTCTTATTTACACTCCTAGTGTAACGTTCCTCTTAATAACGCTCTCAGTGGCACATCCCTCTTAGTAAATCCACTAGTGGCAGGTCCCTCCTAATAACTCTACTAGTAGCAGGTCCCTAGTAATAACACTCTTAGGCCTGTTTCACACATCAGTTTTTTGACAGAAACGTGTGCCAGCAGATCGACGGATGTACGGATCTGCCGATCTTGCAAATTTAAAGGAACCGTGCCTGGTTAAAAAAATGTAAAAAAATACCGGTGATGTAGTGTTCTCCATGGCGCTGCCGAGATCTCGCGGGAGCCAGGGTGGGAGTAATGGCGCGGCTGAGATCTCGCGGGAGTCGGGACCAGGGGACATGAGCAGGTGTGATGGATCGCGGGAGGGATAACCTGGGGATTATTGCGGGATGTTAGCGCCAACCATTGCGCGATGTGGGGAGCAGACATCGCGGGAAGTGAGCGGTCATTATCGCGGGATGTGTGGAACGATCGCGCGATGTGAGTAACAATCATCGCGCGATGTGGGGAGCAGGGATGCCATCATCACAGGAAGTGTGGAGCTGCGGTGACCATGGATGAGAGAGAGAGAGAGAAAGAGATATTTTTCTACCAGCAGCCAGACAGAATTGGGGGTTAAATCACTACATGGCGGATCCGCGGCCCAAAAAAACGTTGCATGGCCCATCCGGTCATGTCAGCGGACACCAAAATCTTGGCGGATCCGTTGATATGCGGATGTAACGGACGACCATCAGTCAAAATCCGCCAATAATGCTAGTCAATGGGGGAAAAAAAGGATCCGCCAAGAAAAATGGGGATCCGTTTTTTCTCCAAAACGACGGATTTTGACTGATGGTCAAAAACAGATGAGTGAAACAGGCCTTAGGCTAGTTTCACACTTGCTTTTTTTTGCAGCGCGTTTTTCCCGCAAAAAAACGCATTGAAAAAACGCATACAAAAGCATACAACTGCTGCGTTTTTTTCAAGCATTTTTATGAGCATGCATGAAAAAAACGCAGCGTTTTTATGCGTTTGTATGCGCTTTTAGTGCGTTTTTACAGCGTTTGCGGTTTTTTCCAACATTAGGTGGCCCCTCACACTAACCCAAACCATGACTTTACTAACCCTAACCCTGACCCTAACCCTAACCCTGACCCTAACCCTTAACCAAATCATACTTAACCCTAACCCAAACCCTAAACCCTAACTAACCCTAACCCTAACCCTGACCCTAACCCTAACCCTGACCCTAACCCTGACCCTAACCCTGACCCTAACCCTGACCCTAACCCTTAACAAAACCATACTTAACCCTAACCCTGACCCTAACCCTAACCCTGACCATAACCCTAACCCTAACCCTGACCCTAACCCTAACCCTGACCCTACTTAACCCTAATCCTGACCCTAACCTTGACCCTAACCCTTAACAAAACCATACTTAACCCTAACCCTGACCCTAACCCTAACCCTAACCCTGACCCTAACCCTAACCCTGACCCTAACCCTTAACCAAACCATACTTAACCCTAATCCTGACCCTAACCCTGACCCTAACCCTTAACAAAACCATACTTAACCCTAACCCTGACCCTAACCCTAACCCTGACCCTAACCCTTAACCAAACCATACTTAACCCTAATCCTGACCCTAACCCTGACCCTAACCCTTAACCAAACCATACTTAACCCTAACCCTGACCCAAACCCCAACCCTAACCCTGACCCTGACCCTAACCCTAACCCTAAACCCCCTTAACTAACCCTAACTCTAACCCAAACCCCTAAATTCCATGGTTAAAAAAAAAAACGCATATGCAAAAAAACGCATACATGAGCATGCCAGTGCGCACATATGCGCATCCATAGGCTATAATGGCCATTTTTAGCGCAAAACGTGCGCATATGTGCGCATGCGCTTTTTTGCAGGGCCAAAAAATGCAACATGCTGTGTCTGGAAAATACAAACGCACACCCCAAAAAAACGCAGCGCATGAAAATCGCATACATGCGCTTACAAGCGCGCAGGTATGTGCACCCATGTTAAATATAGGGGAAAAAACGCGGAATAAAATATGTTTAAAATCAATGATCTGTGTCCTTATATCTTTATTTCATACTCAGGTATTTGTATATGTTAGTTCTCATTTATGGTCCATGACTATGAAGGTATACAGAAATACAAGAGTGGTAATTATGTGTCTCCTAATGCAATGTCTGTATTTATAATGCATATAAAGAGCCATAGACTAGATATCTGTGTCTGGACGCAGCGAGTACCGCAAAGCGAACCCATATGACACACGTGACACTGGATACACCGCCTCCAGTGGGGCGAATTTAAATAATAAGACGTGCAGCTGGATACGCCGCCTCCAACAGGCGAATTTAGGTATTACATGTAAATCTGGAAATCCCGCCTCCAGTAAAGCGAATTTAAATAATAAAGGGGGAACCTGGGTAACATTAACAATGGTGGGCCCAGTGATAGGGAATAGGGAAGTGGAGACCTCCTGAGCTCCCCCGAGTCAGTGTCCCTGCACTCCTAACGTTCCCAATGCCGGTTCCGCACCGGGCGCGCAACAGGAACCTAAAAACCCTAGCTCGTACTGACCTAAACCCTCACTAGGGAATTGGTCGGTGCGGAAACTAATCCCACCACTGCACTAAAACACAGATGAGGAAAGATGACAAAACAGGGGAAACACCACTTAGCTTTGCTCTGTTGCGTACGCTCCTAGCAACAGAGCCCACCACCTGTGTGCATCTTCTCCTCCACCCGGATCCATCACCATAACTGGATCCTTCACCATAGTGCAGCCTTGGAGCAGAGTCCACCACCAGTTTGCAGCTGTCCAGTAAAAGAGTCCCAAAGATGAGTTCAGCTCCTGCCCAAAAAGTCCAGCATGCTTGAGTCCAGCTCTCAGCAACCAAGTCCCGCATGCGAGTGCAACTCTCTCCATAGTCATCACTCCACAAAGCCATGCAAGCACTTCCTGCAAACACCATAAACTGTGACTCCACCATGCCATGCCAGCCCTTCTTGCAGACCACATAGCTGCCACTCGTCTCCTCTGGCTGGCCTGCGCTGGACTCAGGTTCAGCTCCTTCTTTCACCCAGGCTTCCTTGTGAATGACTAACACAATCAATATCACCAACAGTGAATGATACACCTGACACTCATTTATAGAGCATTCACACCAAAGGAAAAAGTTCACTTATCCATTTTACCTTGTCAGATCCAGCCTGGATCATGACAATATCTGAAGTAGCGGAAATTATTATCCTCTTAGAAAATAATTGCGGGCTTGACTCGAATATCGAGTATAATGGAAGTCAATGAGAAACTCAAGCATTTTTCGGAAAGTTCCTAACAGGAGAGCTGGTGGGGCAGGAAAATCACTGAAAAATTGATGAAAACTGTGCTCAAATGGAATGGGAACACTACAGTTGTGGCCAAAAGTATTGACACCCCTGCAATTCTGTCAGATAATACTCAGTTTCTTCCTGAAAATGATTGCAAACACAAATTCTTTGTTATTATTATCTTCATTTAATTTGTCTTAAATGAAAAAACACAAAAAGAATTGTCCTAAAGCCAAATTGGATATACAGTACTTCCACACCAAACATAAAAAAGAGGGTGGACAAAAGTATTGGCACTGTTTGAAAAATCATGCGATGCTTCTCTAATTTGTGTAATTAACAGCACCTGTAACTTACCTGTGGCACCTAACAGGTGTTGGCAATAAGTAAATCACACTTGCAGCCAGTTGACATGGATTAAAGTTGACTCAACCTCTGTCCTGTGTCCTTGTGTGTACCACATTGAGCATGGAGAAAAGAAGAAGACCAAAGAACTGTCTGAGGACTTGAGAAACCAAATTGTGAGGAAGCATGAGCAATCTCAAGGCTACAAGTCCATCTCCAAAGACCTGAATGTTCCTGTGTCTACTGTGCGCAGTGTCATCAAGAAGTTTAAAGCCCATGGCACTGTGGCTAACCTCCCTAGATGTGGACGGAAAAGAAAAATTGACAAGAGATTTCAACGCAAGATTGTGCGGATGTTGGATAAAGAACCTCAACTAACATCCAAACAAGTTCAAGCTGCCCTGCAGTCCGAGGGTACAACAGTGTCAACCCGTACTATCCATCGGCGTCTGAATGAAAAGAGACTGTATAGTAGGAGACCCAGGAAGACCCCACTTCTTACCCCGAGACATAAAAAAGCCAGGCTGGAGTTTGCCAAAACTTACCTGAAAAAGCCTAAAACGTTTTGGAAGAATGTTCTCTGGTCAGATGAGACAAAATTAGAGCTTTTTGGGCAAAGGCATCAACATAGAGTTTACAGGAGAAAAAAAAGAGGCATTCAAAGAAAAGAACACGGTCCCTACAGTCAAACATGGCGGAGGTTCCCTGATGTTTTGGGGTTGCTTTGCTGCCTCTGGCACTGGACTGCTTGACCGTGTGCATGGTATTATGAAGTCTGAAGACTACCAACACATTTTGCAGCATAATGTAGGGCCCAGTGTGAGAAAGCAGGATCTCCCTCAGAGGTCATGGGTCTTCTAGCAGGACAATGACCCAAAACACACTTCAAAAAGCACTAGAAAATGGTTTGAGAGAAAGCACTGGAGACTTCTAAGGTGGCCAGCAATGAGTCCAGACCTGAATCCCATAGAACACCTGTGGAGAGATCTAAAAATGGCAGTTTGGAGAAGGCACCCTTCAAATATCAGGGACCTGGAGCAGTTTGCCAAAGAAGAATGGTCTAAAATTCCAGCAGAGCATTGTAAGAAACTCATTGATGGTTACCGGAAGCGATTGGTCGCAGTTATTTTGGCTAAAGGTTGTGCGACCAAGTATTAGGCTAAGGGTGCCAATACTTTTGTCTGGCCCATTTTTGGAGTTTTGTGTGAAATGATCAATGTTTTGCTTTTTGCTTCATTCTCTTTTGTGTTTTTTTCATTTAAGACAAATTAAATGAAGATAATAATACCAAAGAATTTGTGTTTACAATCATTTTCAGGAAGAAAATGAGTATTATCTGACAGAATGGCAGGGGTGTCAATACTTTTGGCCACAACTGTATGTGGAAGATGTCTGGATGCATCTCTAACTCCAAGATCTCTGCTGGGAACTAAATAAATAATTTTAAATGATTTGGGGGTCCTCATCATTTTTTAAAACCAGCCAAGGCAACACAGACAGCTGAGGGCTTATATTATCAGGCTGGGAAGGCCCATGATTATTTGTCCCTTACCAGCCTAAAAGAAAACCCGCCGCCACTCCAGGATTGTTACATCACAGTAAATGTGCCAATTCTGGGGTTTTGCCCGTTTCTTCTGGGTTGGGGGAAGTTATGGGGGTGTTTTATAAACACCTCTCCATTACTAACCCCTGGGCTTCACCTGACATTTCACAGCTGAGATCAACCTCAAAAAAATTACCCCGATTGTCTCCATTACTAACCCCTGGGATTGACCTGACATGAATCCCCAAAAATATTACCCCAATAGCCACAACAGGGCAATTGGGAAGAGTCGGGTAAAGCGACAGAATTGGAGCATCTCATGTGATGCACAAATTCTGAGGCAGCTGCGGACTGGAGTTTCTAAGCTGGAAAGGGCTCAATGTTGATAGACCTTCCCAATCTGATAATATAAGCCTGAAAGCTGTCTGCCTTACATTGGCTGGTTACCAAAAATAAAGGGAGACCTCACATCATTTAAAAAAAATATATTTATGATATTAGTCTGTGATACATTTTTAGGTGCATTTTCAGCCGCAAAACATGTGGAGTGGGGACTTGAGCATGTCGCTTGAGCACCCACTATACTTGATCAAATTAAATATATATAGCTGGAAATTCGGAATAACAAAAGAACCATGTTCCTAAATTCGGGTTACTCTCCAAAATATCCAATTAGAGAATGAAGGACATTGGGAGCGTAAATCCCTAAAATACAATATATGGATTTGACATCAAGTAGATTCTAGATCTTGTTTTTGCCAAAAAATTACACAACATATTTGATCAAAATGATACTAACAAGAAAACTCAAAAATGGACAAATCACCATGTAGAAAAAGTAGTGACTATAAAAACATGCAAGCAACAATACAACCATGGGGCAATGAAATAGGCATACAGCGTATCAGGGAGTAAATAATGTCACGAAAATATATCGGGTACTATACAGAGTAAGATTCATTATAATATACAACCCATAGGCATGAGGTGTGAGGATTTGCATAAAATTTATTAAAATTAATAATACACAGGAGAAGTCAATGAGGTGGTTGCTCACGAAAATCGACTATTTTCCATATAAGTATATATGACTCAT